>NC_058413.1:68559077-68670523 GCF_002201575.2 Neomonachus schauinslandi | reverse complement strand
TTCTTTCTTTCTTTCTTTCTTTCTTTCTTTCTTTCTTTCTTTCTTTCCTTTTCTTTCTTGACATTAGATTTCATCATATGAATTTCGGGGGGAACAGACATTCAGTCCATAAAAAGGAGTAAGCTATGTTTTATTTGTATATACTCATCTAAAATATATTTATAGTTTTAAAATTACATATGGAATTCTCAATTATGTTTTAGAGACCTTGACAGGTAGGATTCTAAACGTGAAAGTAACACTGCCATTTGGTGACAACAAACTCGAATGAAGTTGGAAAAGTAGAGCAGCGGTTAAGTGCTCTAGGAATGGTAACACGAGTCAGAGTCACAGAGTGGACCTAGCCACATAACTTGGGGCGGTCCTTTGTGTTCAGTAAACATTTGAGGGAGCAGATTCTTACAATGGTCATGCATTAAGACGGACTAAATAAAACAAATGCTCTTCGCCGTAGGATGTTACCCATGTAGTAAGTAGATCACGTGGTTTCCTATGCTTGCGCCACCTGACTGCGATCTGTCTCCATGTTCCTCACTCTCTCCATTGCTTCAGAATGAGGGAGTTTTGTACTCTGAAAACCTAGTAAAGAGAAGTTTTCATCTTAGTTGAAAAATTTAAAACTAAAAAATTCAGGAACAAACATACATGAGGAAATGAGTCCTTGGTAAAATTTCCGGGTAGATTTTATACCATTGTTAAGGAAGAAGTGGTATGCCAAGATAAACTCCATCTATCCTAAGGGGACACTTAAAGCCACTTTGAGTTAAATTACTATGTGATTTAATATAAGCACAACAATAAAACACTTCCAGACACGATATATGGTTAGAAAATGAAGACTATAAGAATTTTCTTTAAATTGTTGAACTACAAAAGAAAATTGGATAATTTATTTGTATCTCTTAAGTCCTACACTTATATGATAGATTTTAGCTGATAAATTTTAAGTGAATTATTGTCCTGGTACATTAAAATTGCAGATAAAATTATCATCTAAAATCCCTTGAGCTAAAATTTTCTTATCATGTGCACATGCCAGATCAAAGAGATAACAATTACTCTATTTCTCTGGAGGCCTAAATAACAAAAACCCATCACTCTGAAATGATAATAACTTTGCTGAGTGAGGTGAGAATATTATATTTAACATTTTTTTAGATAGTCTAGAGGGGCTTATTTCTATTTGTCTAATTACTAGTATATTCATTTAATATATCCCTAAGGTTTTCTAACTCATGGTGTAGAAATAGCCTAACTGGAAATATTAATTACTTTTTATATAAGTCAATGAAAATTATTGCTTTCCTGACATGACTTATTACCCTGTCTCCCCTTCAGGAACAATACTTCATGCGCTGACAACAAACATTTTGTAACAGAGTTGCTATTTTGCCAAGAGTTAAGTTGCAAATCTCAGGAGCATAAATAGTTTTAAGATAAGAAAAGCATCTGACTTATACATATTTCTTAATATCCTTAAAATAAAGTCCTTTTATGTTTATTTTAGGACAAGAGTGCAGATACCCCTTCTCTTGTTTTCATGTGATACACTATTTATATGAAGAATGTAGGTAGTACCAGACAATAGCAGATGACAATCTAGCAGGAGTTTGATTTAAAATTAGTTGCCAGAAAGTATGGCCTCAATACCGAGGGTTCTGATTCTTTGAAAAAAGCATTGCACAATGTGGTTATGATTATCTTTGTACGGGGCTGATCTGGATCCCTCCTAGTTTTGGGTCACAGAAGAACTCTAGAGGCACAGTGCTTAAGGTAAAACCTGAAAGATGGGTAGAGTCAGTAAGGTAAAGAGCTGAAAGGCAGGCAGGCAATGGTTTGGAAGGGGGTTGTGTGGTCAGAAGGTTCTAGAGAGAACACAAATGAAAAAGCTTTATTTGAAATTTTTGGCACCTTATCGGTGAAAAGAGGATTCAACTGCACCAGTGTGGAGGTACCTTACAATACACCAAGGCTCTGGAGGGCCCCTTCATACCCATAACAGTATAGTGGGGGCACAACAAGAAGTTGACTTCACACCAGAAAAATGTACTCAAGTGTTTATAACACTAGTGGAAATGAGGGGAGACTAAGTTATATGGCAGTGCAGAGCAGACAGAGACCAGTTTCTTTTAGGGGTTTTTGGTGAGAAGAAAGTAGACAGTTGTTCAAGAGTCTCGAAGAAGTTGGCATTTTGCCATGATCCTTCAAGGAGAAGCAGGGTGAGGTCTGCAGCAAGTTTGTAGTCTGTTTTTGCCTTGACTGTGTTTTGACTCTTGCCTTATTTGTTCAGCTAGGATTGTGTCTAAGCAGAGCCTCCGCATCTGTTCTTAACCTCAACTGCAGCCTTATCCTTTTACCCATGTGCCGGATGCTCCTGGCTTACCTACGAGGATCCCAGAAGGTAAGAACAAAAAATCCTAGTCACAGATTCCAGGATAAAAAATCAAGTGGAACAGTGGCATGTTAGTACTACTGAGTTTTCATGGTCTGACCTAATAGACTGATTTCTATCATCTGCTGTCAGCTACCAGATGATAGTAAAGACCGTGTCACCTGTCAAGATGATCAGTGAGCTCTTCTGCAATGCTAGATAGAGGCAGTGGATAATAGAAATGGCTATTAATAGTGATTTCAGGTGCTGGGCTAAGCACTCCATGGATGTAAGTGTGAATCCTCACAATGATTCTACAGGTCTTGTAGATGAAGAACTGAGGCACAGAAAGGTTAAGTAACTTGACCAACGTCATGAGACTAGCAAAATGGCAGAGCTAAGATCAGTCCCAGTTCTGAGATTTTTCCACTATACTACTATGCCTCATTTAGAGCCTGTGTTTTCATTTAATTAAGTCCAGGTGAGCAAACTAGAAACTAGAGCCCTGTGGACTTTCATCAAAATATACAGTGTCTACTGGTGTTGGTGGCGATTTATCTCCTTTTCAAATACATGCATGGTTTAAGCTATGTAATAGTCTTGGAGATGTCTTGATTAAGATGTGATGTCATGTGTGATATTGTAAAATGAAGGTTGTACGGAAACAGTAAAGCACTTTGGAAATTAAAACTCAACAAATTATTTTTTGTCTTCAGTTATCCTGGTGTGTTTGTGTTTCTTTTCTTCATTGAAATAATAAGGCATTCCTGGATCAATATTGATACTTTAAAAGAAGTTGTTAATATGAGTCACTTTGATGTTCTATATGGTTCATATGAGCATATTTACTGCAGTAAAACTTCTCAACCTTTTCGTGTAATTATATTTAGAAACACTTTGCTTTTAATGCAGTAATTTGTGGAAATAACTCTTTCTCTAGGTTGCCTACCATTGTAAAATGCTAGGTTTTGATGCCTATGGCTGGCTATTGGCTTGGTGTGAAGAAAGAGAAGATAAACGGCAGGAAATGAAAAGTGCCCACCTAAGTCTCTCAGTATTTAAATAAGTCTTAAAGAATGGTCCCCTGATGTGAAATATAGGTATTCAAAGATGCTTGACATTTTATTTTTTTATAAGATCAAGAAGGCATTTAGAACCGTAGATGCAATTGCTTCATTTAAAAATCATCTTATTTTTTGACTACAAAAGGAAATCATATATATTGTACAACTCAAACATTCCAGAAATATGTAAAGTAATCAGTGAAAGTTTCTCCTAATATTACTGTGCTGGAACAACCACAGATTAGTTTGGGGTAAATGCCTTCAGATTTGCATAGAATGCCATTAATTTTAAACACTATAGGACTATAGTTTATGTGTTATCACTTTTACCTAGCCATATATCTGACACATCTTTCCATATCAATAAGTCTTCTCACATTCTCTGTAATGGTTTGGGTGTTCTACTGACTAGATATATCATAATTCATCTCACCAACTTTTAATTCCTAGGCCTCTGCCATATTTCTAAATCTTTGATATTATGAACAATGCTATAGTGAAAAACTTTGTACACATATCTTATTTCCTGCTTCATTTTCACCATACTGAATTTTATTTAGGTTCCAAGCAGGAGAACCAGAAGATTGTTGGATAAAAGCAGAACATTCCATATAACCTGTGGTGTGACTATATGTATTTTTTCAGGTGAGAAAACAAAAAGATATGAAAATATTATGTTAGAACACATTTTATAAATGGTATTTTTGTTGTTCTGTAAATTATTTGCTGTCACCTACTTGTGATTTTCTCATCACATACCTTAATTTTCTCTTCCATGTGTTTAAAGAGAGTTGCCTAGTGGTGCTAAAGAAAATGAGTGTATCGGGGCGCCTGGGTGGCTCAGTTGGTTAAGCGACTGCCTTTGGCTCAGGTCATGATCCTGGAGTCCCGGGATCGAGTCCCGCATCGGGCTCCCTGCTCAGCAGGGAGTCTGCTTCTCCCTCTGACCCTCCTCCCTCTCATGCTCTCTGTCTCTCATACTCTCTCTCGCAAATAAATAAAATCTTAAAAAAAAAGAAAATGAGTGTATCTTACACATTATGTATATAGTTTTCACATTATAATGTGGAGACTTGGCTCTCAAGCTGTTAATAATTGTTTCCTACAAGTAAATACTTTCATTTAGAAAGACTAAAAGAAATAAAATAAATTTTTTTTTAATTTTTAAAAATTTTTTTAAAGATTTTATTTATTTATTTGAGAGAGAGAGAATGAGAGAGCACATGAGAGGGGGGAGGGTCAGAGGGAGAAGCAGACTCCCTGCAGAGCAGGGAGCCCGATGCGGGACTCGATCCAGGGACTCCAGGATCATGACCTGAGCTGAAGGCAGTCGCTTAACCAACTGAGCCACCCAGGCGCCCAAAAATAAAAATTTTTAAGGTTTAAAAATAAAGATATGATAGGACTTTAAATGCATACAAATTACAATGTGAAATGTACATTCATAGAATGTGATTCCATTTAAAAGTATATTTGATAAATGTTTCTTTGATATTAATACTTGGTATTAAATATCAAATGTTTGTGGAAATTTATCCTGTTCAGTTCCAAGTTAAAATATCAAATGACTGAGGGTTCTGGGGGGGGGGGATGGGTTAGCCTGGTGATGGGTATTAAAGAGGGCACATACTGAATGAAGCACTGGGTGTTACATGCAAACAATGAATCATGGAACACTACATCAAAAACTAATGATGTAATGTATGGTGATTAACATAACATAATAAAAAAAAGAGAAAAAAAAGAAAAAAAGGAAAAAAATATCAAGTGAGAATCTTTTGGTTTTTAAAAGAGTCATTTTAAAAGAAGTTTTTATCCTGAATATTTATGTGGTATTTTTCAAGTTTTGGAACAGAAAGTGATAAACATATTAATTAAGTACTTGGACTTTGGAGGCAGGGTTGTGTAGGATCTATCCCCAACTGCCCTTCTACCTTAGTATATGACATAAGCTCTCTGGTCTTTGATTTGTTGTTGTTTTAATCATAAAGTGATTGACAGTAGCACCTGCCTCATGGTTTGAAGACTAAAATGAGACCTCCCATAGGAAGTTTTTAGGGTGAAATTAGTTATAATTTACAATCTCAGGTGTTAATTATCTCAGTGGCATAGCACCTGACATTTCTCTCCGGTCATGACTTGATAGGGCAGACCTGTTTTGACACCAGGGACATTTGGTCTGGATATGTATGTATGACTATTTTGAATCAGACATGTTTTGGTGCAGCTACTATTAAGAGGTCATTAAGCTCTCTGCTTTTAAAAAGTTGCCAAGTACTGTTGAAACAGGCATCTGCACTGTTTTGTCCCTGGACATCTTATTGGTGGGTCCCACATCTGCAGGCAAGAGATGGGGAGAGGCTCGGGTAGGATTAGGACTCCATACCACTCAAGAGGCTGGGGATGGAGTAAGAGTCCAGGATGAGATGAGGACTAAGGGTGTGGCTGGGGTCAGAGCTGGGTTAGAACAGAGGGAGTGAAAGGTCAGGAAAGCAGGAGGGTCCGGGAATGTGGACACATTTGTAACTTGGTTTGTTCTAAACTGCAGTTGTGTCCAAATATTCTGGTTTAGTTGGAGAACAACGAAGAGACTGAGATCTTGTAGAGTCTTGCCATGAATGAACACGCATTCCAGACTGTTTGCATTTTGCCACTCACTAGTTGTCTGACCTTAGCTGGGTGACCTCTTCTAACCTTCGTTTTCTTCTCTGTGAAATAGGGATGTTTCTATCCACTTCATTGTTTTGTTGAGAGAATTAAATCAGAAAATCTATTCAAAATATCTGGCCTGGCTTTCTCCCTGCTGCCCAAAATTAGAAGCCCCAATTTCTTTTGACCTGAAAGGTCATTTAAAGAAGGTGAATGTATCCCTTAAGGGTGTATCTCAGACAACTGATACCTAGGGCTTTTTTTCAGGAGAATTCAGAAAGAAGGAACCACAAAGCATGTAGTTAACACATAAACCTTAATTTAAAATGAAGGGATTTTTTAAACTTACACATTTCAGACATGATAAAGCTAGAGGACACAGACAGTTTTGCTTAAATAATATTTTATGCCTATGCCATAGACAAGTTTCACCTGGACAGCCTCTTAAAAATTCCCTTGGAACTCTGTCCTTGCTTGTTAGTTAACCAACTTCTAAATTCCTGTCCACTTATTTATTTATTTATTTATTTTTTATACTTTTAAAAAATTTTATTATGTTATGTTAATCACCATACATTACATCATTAGCTTTTAATGTAGTGTTCCAAAACATATAACATCCACTGCTCCATTCAGTACATGCCCTCTTTAATACCCATCACCAGGCTAACCCATCCTCCCACCTCCCTCCCCTCTAGAACCCTCAGTTGGTTTCTCAGAGTCCATAGTCTCTCATGGTTCATCTCCCCCTCCGATTTCCCCACCCTTCATTTTTCCCTTCCTACTATTTTCTTTTTTTTTTTAACATATAATGTATTATTTGTTTCAGAGGTACAGGTCTGTGATTCAACAGTCTTAGACAATTCACAGCACTCACCATAGCACATACCTTCCCCAATGTCTATAACCCAGCCACCCCATCCCTCCCACCCCCCACCACTCCAGCAACCCTCAGTTTGTTTCCTGAGATTAAGAATTCTTCATATCATATGAAACATGTCTTTCTCTGATTGACTTATTTCGCTCGGCATAACACCCTCCAGTTCCATCCACGTCCTTGCAAATGGCAAGATTTCATTCCTTTTGATGGCTGCATAATAATCCATTATATATATACCACCTCTTCTTTATCCATTCATCTGTCGATGGAATTCTTGGCTCTTTCTATAGTTTGGCTATTGTGGACAAGCTGCTATAAACATTGGGGTGCACATAGCCCTTCGGATCCCTACATTTGTGTCTTTGGGATAAATACCCAGTAGTGCAATTGCTGGGTCATAGGGCAGCTCTATTTTCAACTTTTTGAGGAATCTCTGTACTGTTTTCCAGAGTGGCTGCACCAGCTTGCATTCCCACCAACAGTGTAGGAGGGTTCCCCTTTCTCTGCATCCTCGCCAACATCTGTCATTTCCTGACTTGTTAATTTTAGCCATTCTGATTGGTGTGAGATGGTATCTCATTGAGGTTTTGATTTGGATTTCCCTGATGCCAAGCGATGTTGAGCACTTTTTCATGTGTCTGTTGGCCATTTGGATGTCTTCTTTGGAAAAATGTCTGTTCATGTCTTCTGACCATTTCTTGATTGGATCATTTGTTCTTTGGATGTTGAGTTTAAGACGTTCTTTATAGATTTTGGATACTAGCCCTTTATCTGATATGTCATTTGCAAATATCATCTCCCATTCTGTTGGTTGTCTTTTGGTTTTGTTGACTGTTTCTTTTGCTGTGCAAAAGCTTTTTATCTCAATGAAGTCCCAATAGTTCATTTTTGCCCTTGCTTCCCTTGCCCTTGGCGATGTCTCCAGGAAGAAGTTGCTGTGCCTGAGGTGGAAGAGGTTGCTGCCTGTGTTCTCCTTTAGGATTTTGATGGACTCCTGTCTCACATTGAGGTCTTTCAACCATTTTGAGTCTATTTTTGTGTGTGGTGTAAGGAAATGGTCCAGTTTCATTCTTCTGCATGTAGCTGTCCAATTTTCCCAACACCATTTGTTGAAAAGACTGTCTTTTTGCCATTGGACATTGTTTCCTGCTTTGTCGAAGATGAGTTGACCACAGAGTTGAGGGTCCATTTCTGGGCTCTCTATTCTGTTCCATTGATCGATGTGTCTGTTTTTGTGCCAGTACCATACTGTCTTGATGATTGCAGCTTTGTAATAGAGTTTGAAGTCAGGAATTGTGATGCCACCAGCTTTGCTTTTCTTTTTCAACATTCCTCTGGCTATTCGGGGTCTTTTCTGGTTCCATACAAATTTTAGGATTATTTGTTCCATTGCTTTGAAAAAAGTGGATGGTATTTTGATGGGGATTGCATTGAATGTGGAGATTGCTCTAGGTAGCATTGACATCTTGACAATATTTGTTCTTCCAATCCATGAGCATGGAACGTTTTTCCATTTCTTTGTGTCTTCCTCAATTTATTTCATGAGTATTTTATAGTTTTCTGAGTACAGATTCTTTGCCTCTTTGGTTAGATTTATTCCTAGGTATCTTATGGTTTTAGGTGCAATTGTAAATGGGATCGACTCTTTAATTTCTCTTTCTTTTGTCTTGTTGTTGGTATATATAAATACCACTGGTTTCTGTGCATTGATTTTCTATCCTGCCACTTTACTGAATTCCTGTATGAGTTCTAGCAGTTTTGGGGTGGAGTCTTTCATCTGCAAAGAGTGAGAGTTTGACTTCTTCTTTGCTGATTTGGATGTCTTTTATTTTTTTTTGTTGTCTGATTGCTATGGCTAGGACTTTAGTACTATGTTGAATAGCAGTGGTGATAGTGGACATCCCTGCCGTGTTCCTGACCTTAGGGGAAAGCTCTGTTTTTCCCCATTGAGAATGATATTGACTGTGGGTTTTTCATAGATGGCTTTTATGATATTGAGCTATGTACCCTCTCTCCCTATACTCTGAAGAGTTTTGATCAAGAAAGGTTGCTGTACTTTGTCAAATGCTTTTTCTGCATCTATTGAGAGAATCATATGATTCTTGTTCTTTCTTTTGTTAACGTATTGTCTCACGTTGATTGATTTGTGGATGTTGAACCAACCTTGCAACCCAGGGATAAATCCCACTTGGTCGTAGTGAATAATCCTTTTGATGTACTGTTGGATCCTATTGGCTAGTATTTTGGTGAGAATTTTTGCATCCATGTTCATCAAGGATATCGGTCTGTAATTGTCCTTTTTGATGAGGTCTTGTCTGGTTTGGGGATCAAGGTAATGGTGGCCTCATAAAACGAGTTTGGAAGTTTTCCTTCCATTTCTATTTTTTGGAACAGTTTCAGAAGGATAGGTATTAATTCTTCTTTACATGTTTGGTAGAATTCCCTTGGGAAGCCATCTGGCCCTGGGAGATTTTTGATGACTGCTTCAATTTCCTTAGTGGTATAGGTCTGTTCAGGTTTTCTATTTGCTTCCTGGTTCAGTTTTGGTAGTTGATACATCCCTAGGAATGCATCCATTTCTTCCAGATTGTCTAATTTGCTGGCATATAGCTGCTCATAATATGTTCTTATAACTGTTTGTATTTCTTTGGTGTTGGTTGTGATCTCTCCTCTTTCATTCATGATTTGATTTGTTTGGGTCATTTCTCTTTTCTTTTTGATAAGTCTGGCCAGGGGTTTATCAATCTTGTTAATTCTTTCAGAGAACCAGCTCCTAGTTTCGTTGATCTGTTCTACTACTCTTTTGGTTTCTATTTCA
This sequence comes from Neomonachus schauinslandi, assembly GCF_002201575.2. Lineage (NCBI taxonomy): Eukaryota > Metazoa > Chordata > Mammalia > Carnivora > Phocidae > Neomonachus > Neomonachus schauinslandi. The sequence continues at coordinate 68,660,741 of NC_058413.1, read as the reverse complement.
TGGATTTCTGCTCTGATCTTTATTATTTCTCTTCTCCTGTTGCGTTTAGGCTTTATTTGCTGTTCTTTCTCCAACTCCTTTAGGTGTAGGGTTAGGTTGTGTCCTTGAGACCTTTCTTGTTTCTTGAGAAAGGCTTGTATTGCTCTATACTTTCCTCTTAGGACTGCCTTTGCTGTATCCTAAAGATTTTGAACAGTTGTGTTTTCATTTTCATTTGTTCCCATGAATTTTTTAAATTCTTCTTTAATTTCCTGGTTGACCCATTCATTCCTTAGTAGGATGCTCTTTAGCCTCCTTGTATTTGAGTTCTTTCTGACTTTTGTCTTGTGATTGAGTTCTAGTTTCAAAGCATTTTGGTCTGAAAATATGCAGGGAATGATCCCAATCTTTTGGTACCAGTTGAGACCTGATTTATGACCTAGGATGTGATCTATTCTGGAGAATGTTCCATGGGCACTAGAGAAGAATGTGTATTCTGTTGCTTTTGGATGGAATGTTCTGAATATATCTGTGAAGTCCATTTGGTCCAGTGTGTCTTTATAGTCTTTATTTCCTTGTTGATCTTTTGTTTAGATGATCTGTCCATTTCAGTGAGGGGGGTGTTAAAATCCCCCACTATTATTGTATTGTTGTCAATGTGTTTCTTTGCTTTTGTTATTAATTGACTTACTTATGTAATTGGCTGTTCCCATGTTAGGGGCATAGATATTTACAATTGTTAGATCTTCTTGTTGAATAGACCCTTTAAGTAGTGTATGGTGTCCTTCCTCATCTCTTATTACAGTCTTTGGTTTAAAATCTAATTTGTGTGATATAAGGATTGCCACCCCAGCTTTCTTTTGGTGTCCATTAGCATGGTAAATGGTTTTCCACCCCCTCACTTTCAACCTGGAGGTGTCTTTGGTCTAAAATGAGTCTTTTGCAGACAGCATATCGATGGGTCTTGTTTTTTAATCCAGTCTGATAGCCTGTGTCGTTTGATTGGGGCATTTAGCCCATTTACATTCAGGGTAACTATTGAAAGATAGGAATTTAGTGCCATTGTATTGCCTGTAAGGTGACTGTTACTGTATATTGTCTGTGTTCCTTTCTGGTCTATGTTACTTTTAGGCTCTCTCTTTGCTTAGAGGACCCCTTTCAATATTTCTTGTAGGGCTGGTTTCGTGTTTGCAAATTCCTTTAGTTTTTGTTTGTCCTGGAAGCTTTTTATCTCCTTCTATTTTCAATGACAGCCTAGCTGGATATAGTATTCTTGGCTGCATATTTTTCTCATTTAGTGCTCTGAATCTATCATGCCAGTCCTTTCCGGCCTGCCAGGTCTCTGTGAATAGGTCTGTTGTCAATCTATTATTTCTACCATTGTAGGTTACAGATCTCTTATGCCGAGCTGCTCTCTCCTGTCCACTTTTTATTAGACCCTTTTCCTTCCTCTAATTTGATTCTGGCAGGAGCTTATCAATCCTTTAACCAACCTTGAAGTTAGTTAGCATTCCAGTCCTTCTTTCGCTTCTATTTGTGTTTGTGAGTCCTTCAGAACTCTTGCCGTATCTACAGCTCATGTGCTAGGTTGGAGAGAACCATGAAGTTTTCCCGTTTCTACACAAGTTTTCTGTTGAATAACTACATACCCTGTATTGATATAGACTGTAATGGTTCACTAACCAGTTTCAGGTCACTTATCTCATTAAGTCTCCTATTTCTGTCATTGTCATTTTACAGAGAGTTAACCTAGGGTGTTGGTAAGCATGCAGTGTGGCCAAGAAAACCAGATTTCCAATTAATTATCTGTCGTCCTTTCTAGTACATTGTAATGTACTGTTAGTCCGAACCTTATTTCACCTACAAGAAGAGATTGGGAAGGGAGAAGATATTCTCATCCAATGTACAAGTTCATTTGCTCCTTCCTTGTCTGGACTCCTCAAGATAATTTTCCTTTTTCCTAGCTGTGCCAAAATGAATTTGTCTTCAACTCTCTATTAATATACAAACATTTCCATCTTCTCTGTGAGCTCCGCGTCTGTTGAGCTCTCTGTTTACTGTGCCAGTGTGGGTAGATTATTAAATGGTAATTATTATTTTCCTGAATTTTTAATCCCAATGATGTGATTACCAAGACTTTTGCTGTGGGGTTTAGGAAATTTAGGAAATTCCTTCTTGAATTTATGTGAATTTAATGAATTTATTGTGAGAAATTTTAACTGGCTAAAAGTCTTTCAGTGGGCCTATATTTTAGGTTGAGTGGCAGTGAAATATACAAGGCCTATAACAGATTTGGAGCTAGAGGAGAGGGGAAAAATGTAGAAAAACTCAAATATCTAGGAGCTGCTTAAATAAATAAATACATGGGCATATTATCACACACTGACATGTGTTGTTTCCTAACCCTGACTTGCTAGAGGTATTTTATTCTAGCCTTTGAAAATTCAGTTCCTTTACATGATTTCTTATACTCAGCTGTCTATAATCAAGACTTGTTGTGTCTTTAAAATTTCCCCTTGCAATTTAATATTTTATTGCTCAGGTAGCTGTCAAAGTTTGACACTGTGTTAGCTTAGGGAGAGGAAAGGCGTCCTCTTCACGGAGTGTATATGAAAATCCCACTGATTTGTGCCCCGTGTGATTCCGCAGGTGTGCATGTGGCTGCCCATCTGGTGAATGCCCTCAACTTCTCAGTGAACTACAGTGAGGATTTTGCTGAACTGAATGCAGCGAGATACCGAGATGAGGTGGGTGGTCTTTGTCTTCTCATTCTTTCACTTTTCGTGAGTTAATGAAGGTCTGTGGTTTTCATGGAAAATTTGTACCTTGCTGCTCCTTTTGAGTGCTTTTAAGATGCAGTTATCAAGTTGAGTTTTGTTCCTTTTCAATAGAAAATACAGGTAATTACTGTTTCACAGTCTCTCCTGCTGAAAATGGGAGTTCGAGAGTGTCTCCTTTTTATAGCAGCGTTCGGATGGCAGCCACTCAGGCCGGCCTTCTGCCTCCCAGCAGTATTGCCTGGTTCCCATCCAGTGGAGACTGTCCAGTGTCTTTACAGGGCACAAGTTTTTTTTAATAAGTCAGATACTGCACTTGGGGGCGCAGGAAGGGCAGAAAAGCAGATTGACTCTTTAAGGATCCTGGATCATCTGTTTATTTGACTTAAAAATATTACTGAGTTTTAATGGTTACTCTGCTTTGTTTTAATCCTTGAAATAGGTGACCTTGAGTTCAGTTCTGTAGCAGGCAGCATCTGACTTAGGGCTGCTTTTCTCCATGGGAAGCCACCCATGAGATGAAATTGTATGTGCAGGGTGCTGGGTGAGAGCACGATGAACACATACACAGCCCTGATTAGCTCTCTGTCGCTCAGGACTTCATCCTGTCCTCAGATCTCCTTCCCGGAACAAAACAAAGGGAAAACTAACAATGAACACAGAAACAAATCACGAAACCAAAATAGCAAGCAGTCTTTGATAAGTCCTTTGATGAGACGCTAGTATTCTTAAAAACGCTGATATGTTTAAACTGGTCTGGGTTGGGTTCAGGCATTGATATTTCTTGAAAGTTCACCAGCTAATTGGGGTGAGCACCCAGCATTAAGAGCCACTGAGAGAGCCAGCTCCTTCGCATGCCACTGGAAGCTCTTCATATGTAATGATTCCAGAACCCAGAACCAGGTCTGTCTCCATGTCTTTCTCCTGCTGCCTCCCCCCCCATTTCTCTCTCCTCCTCAGGCCACAGCACATGGGCTTCCTTGCTTCCTACATCTGCCATGCATGTTCCTCTTTATCTTTCCTTCTTTGCTTCTCTCTTTTGTTTTTGTCATCTTGGGTCTTTAAGAACTAAAATGGTTCTCTCATTTTAATGTTGTATACTTGGAATATTGAAAAATATTCCAAAATTTTAATCATTTTAGGTTTTTAGTTATTTCCTTTCATTTTATGAAGGATGTGTGCCCCAAATAAAATATTTTAAAACCCTCAAGAAGTTTAAAAGTGAAACCTTCTCCTCCAAAAGTAGCCGCAGTTAATAACTTTCTGTTCTCTTATATTTTGAGAGGCATTTTATGAAACCTGTTCCTCAGCAATTTTCTTGTTTCCATAGTTACATTGACTGTAGCTTGCTGTATCAGAAAGTATAGATCTATCATTCTCTTAATATTAATGTGCAATAGTTTATTTTTAGCCCTTTCCTTATTCACAAATGTTTAGATTGTTTTTGAGTTTCTGTTATGAACCACACTCCAATAAATTAATTTTTTATATGCTTCCACTAGGCAGATTCCTAGAAGTAGAATTTAGTTTCAAAGGTATGTACGTTTTTAGTTTTGATGGATGTTGCCAAGTTGCCTTCCAAAAAGGCTTCACTGGTTGACCCACTTCTACCAAGTTTGTCAGAATGCTTATATCTGCCCCTCAGTTGTTTTTGTTTTTCTTTAATTTTTGCCAATCTGACAGATGAAAAATGGTAACTCATTGTTTTAATTTGTATTTTCCCTTTCTTTGTTTCCTTCCTTCCTTCTTTCCTTTTTCCTCCCTCTCTTCTTTATTTTAATAAATATTTTTGAGCCCCTCGTAGGCATCAGTGTGCTAGAGGAGGATGAAAACACACACACACACATACACACACACTGCATGCATAAACACATAGTCTTCCGTGACTTGTCTTTGAGAAAGATGCACCCTGTTGTCCTGTGTTTTGTACTCTCTGTCTTCTCCAGATTTATAGTGACCCACCCTCCAGCTCCTGGGTGGCACGTTTGATGACCTAGCCGAATCTGCCTCATCCTGTCATCTGTGAAACTCTCTCTTACCCTCACATTCCATCTCCATTCCCTGGCAGTAGGAATTGTTCCATCTTCTGAGTTCCCACAGCTATTTGTTCATATTTCTGGTATTACCACTTTGTTCAGCTGGTCTTGTATTTTCACTAGTTGTTTATATATTAGGTTCCTCTAGGTCATCCTTGAGCTGCGTTCCTAATGGCCGAGGTAGAAGTCGTCTGGCCCCAGTGGGATGAAGAGCTATTGCTGGGCAAGTGGCCCTTATTCAAGGCTTCTGAAATTATTTCATATGAATGGCTTCCCACTTTGGATATAGGGTGGCCTGACTCCAAAGTCAATGGAGGCCTAAGAAAGAATTTCCAAAGTTGTGCAATATTGAGCACCATTAGGATGAAAAACAAATCCACAAATCTCCTGGGGATTGACCTCAGTTTTCCAGAAGATAGAAAGGGAGTTGCCTAAGGTCCATTTCACCACGAGAGATGTAGTGTAAAGGACAGATTACACCAACAATATTACTTTTTACAATTCTGAGTAATAAGAACCTGTCCTTTTTATTTGAGTATCATCACTACTTTGCATGGTATTTGAAACATTATAAGTATTCAATTAGTATTCTTTGCATTGAATTTACAGCAACAACCCTCCCTACATATTTTATCACTTTTGATTCTGTCTCCACATCTTATGGGTGCAGTTTGGCAGTTATGGTGGACAAAGTATATATTAATATTTCCACATTATAGTCAAAGATACTGAGTCTCAATTGGTCAAAGAGTGGGCTTCAGGCCACTACTACTAGCTTGTAATTAGCCATTAGGATGAAAATCTACATTTTCTGAATCTTTATCCAGTGCTCTTTCTTTCTCAGGACAGTCTTCTTTGTGTTAGATTTTTTTAAAAGATTTAATTTTTTATTTGAGAGAGAGAGAGAGTGTATGTGTGTGTGCATAAGTAGGGGGGAGGACAGAAGGAGAGAGAGAAGCAGACTCCCCGCTGATCATGGAACCCAACGCGGGACTGGACGTGGAGGGCTCAATCCCAGGACCCTGAGATCATGACCTGAGCTGAAGGCAGATGCTTAAACAGCTGAGCCACCCGGGCACCCCTGGATAGATATTTTTAATTTTTCAGCTGAGCAACTGAATTAGGGAAGGTCTGAAACTTGCTAGTGAGTGACAGAGGCAGGACTCCAGCCCAAATATCCTGGTTCCAGAACCTGTGTTGCATGAAAACATTATGAAACTTGATTGAATTTCTCATTTCCACTGAGAGAATAGTATCGTAAATGCCTAATGGATCATAGCCAGCAGATTCCTTGTAGAATTTTACATTATCAATGTTTTGTTTTTCAGTCAATTTTTTTTTTCCCTTTTTCTCAGGATCCTAGAAAACTTCTCTTCACAACTGGTAAGTTGTTATTCATTGCTCTTTCTGAAAATTCAGGGAAATCTTTGAGAATAAGCATCATCAAACTACACAGCAATTAAATATATGTTAAAGTAGAACATGGAAAATTTGCAACCAGAACAAATGTTACCAAACATAAGTTGCAACAAAAACAGAGGGGCAAGGCAAACAGTGGGGTTGGAATGAATGAAGAGTAAAAGTAACTAAATACATTTGCCTTCCATATGTTCTTCTAGTGACAACAGTGTGATGCCATATGGTTATTGAGGACCTGCTTTGTGCCCCTGGCTGTGGCAAGTAGTATTGGAGATAATACACATGAAATAGGCACCTACCCTCAAGGTGTTGAAAAGAAACACCAAGCACTCTGATTATCGATGTAGTTCTTATAACTCAGTAATTTAGTAGGACATTTGGTGATCTTAAAGCCTATATAAAAAGAGGAGGAACAAACAGTCATTAAAATCAGTTATTTTTCTTGAAAGGTGTTTCCTTTTTCATCTGTAATTTACTTTTCCTTCTCAAGCATACTGTCCATGAAATCTCAGTCTAGACTATTCATTTGTTAAAGCACGTGTAAACATCTCAAAATTTTGTCCTGACATATAATTCTTACTAAAATTCTTCTCTTTCTCAACCGTACAATTATAAGGATGAAAGCAGAAAACTGCACTTGGGGGATTTTTAGCACATTATTTCAGGGATAAGGATGATTAGGTCATTGAGATGGTCTGTCATAAAAGCTTGGCTATCATAAACACCCTATTAAGGATCAAGATTGCATATAAGACTGAGGCATGGCTCTGTCAAATGCATTGTTTTTCTTTTCAATCAGTTTTAAGATGAAAATAGCGATAATTCTGGTGTTTTCCCCTTCCCTGTCACAACTATATATTTAGATTTATAAAATATGTTTTTTTTTCCTGTTTATGTATGCATGATGTTTGCCACTTATGAAGTATTTCACAGTTTTCTCTTTAGGAACACAATTTTAGTTTTGCTTACAACTTTGCTCATTGAAAGCATATTTTTTATGTAAGCCTTAAGAATTGGATGAGGAATAGGAAGGAGAAAAAACAGAAAAACAAAACCTTATGTATGAATCAGTGTATGTTTTGGTTCATAAATTCATTGTTTTGGTATTATTTTCTACCTCACCAAGTATAGGTGAAACATTGGGACATGTAAAATGTTTGAAAAAGTTTAGTTTTCAAACATATAAAAAGATTTCTTATATGCCCAAGATATGAACCTTAGTATAATCAATACCTGTATAGAAGCAGGTGATCTCTCCATATAGTATGAAACCCCACCATTCTGTCTTGTTTCCCAGAAGTTCCCATGAGTGGTGTTGGACTAACTAGAAATAATATTTAAAAACATAAATTTCCTGGCTCCATCCTAGAGAGTCTCTGTTGTGTGACCCGACAGTATGTTTCATTAACCTTCCCATGTACCTCAGGAGCCTCCGTTTCACCCGTACTAGGCATCTCATCATACTCTTGTAATTCCCTTCTCGCAACACCTAAATTTTGTCTACTCTTACCCGATTCTCTCTCTCTCTCTTTTTAACCCAGTCCACTTCTGTTCATCCTCTGAGTCTCAGCTGACATGCCCCATCATGCACACATTCATCTCTGATTCCGATAGGCAGAGCTGGTCTTTTTTGTTGGCCTGGGTTCCTAAAGATACATAGTAAAGTGCTATATTGTAGAATAATTTCTATTCTTATGTGTATAATCTTTTCCACTGGAAGGTGAGCTTCTCAGGTTTGAGGTAGGGCTCCCCCTAGGGCATGCAGGACTCTAGGTACATATTTTTTTTTTTTTTTAAGATTTTTATTTATTTATTTGACAGAGAGAGACACAGCGAGAGAGGGAACACAAGCAGGGGGAATGGGAGAGGGAGAAGCAGGCTTCTCTCTGAGCAGGGAGCCTAATGCGGGGCTCAGTCCCAGGACCCTGGGATCATGACCTGAGCCAAAGGCAGCTGCTTAATGACTGAGCCACCCAGGCACCCCTTGTGGAATTTCTGTCAATACAAACAACGGGAATCACCCCAAATCAGCATGTCAGCCTCATTTTGGTGTCCCAGGCTACATCATTTCATGAAAGAAGTAGTGTGCTGGCCAGAAGGAGTCATTCAGTTCCCAGCTTGGAACTCAGCCTCAAACCCCAAAGTATGAGTCCAGAGCTTCGAGGGCATCTGATTGACCCTACCAAGTAGTAGGTGAGAGAACAAAGTAGAATCAAAGGATGGCAAGGAATAAGAGACCGTTTTCCACAAATAGACTTAATTTAGTTTTGTATTACTAATACGTCTATGACTAAAACTTTTTCATAGCTATCTTTGAATGTTGTTAGGTGCAGTGCCTAGGAAAAATCCTGTTTCTGATCGAGGAATGCATGCATGTTTTTAGATGTTCTAGTGATAAAGACTATTTCTTATTAGTTAATATATTTCTTGGATTTTAGTTTGTATAATGTTACATAGAGTCTTCTCTCTCTCTCTGTCCTTAAATATTTTTCAACGTAATCTACAACTGAGAAATTAACATTTATTGTTTTGTAGAAACTAAAGCCTGTGGCAGTTCGAGTGACATAAAATATGGTAGTTAGATCACTCAATAAGAAATGTTAAAAATAATCCAATTAAGAACTTATAAAGAAAAAGAATTTATAAAGTAAAACAAGTTTAAAAGATTGGATTATTCAAACATGCATTTCAAAACGTTTGCTACATTATTTCCAAATTTGGTAATACCTTGTATGATGAGAATAAAATGCACAGCATCCAATTTCAATTAGAAAAATCCTCATAAACAAATAGAATTGTGTTTCCAGTTACGTTAGAAACAACAGGATAATGAGTACAAGATGGTATATTTCTGACCACATCTGGGTATGGATGAAAATGATCCCTCAGTTTCATCTAGAAATGGCAGTACACTGCAGTCATTCATTTTAAAGGCAACTAATTAACAAATCTAATATGCATAGATAAAAAGTAATAAGAATAAACATACAAGCATGTCTCTTTCTAAGGAAACAAGTTTAGATTTTGCTTCATAACTTGAAGGATTCAAAGAGACAGTGTACTTCACTTTGGCAAGTAACTTTGTCCAGTAAGCTTTGACTAACTCAGTCATTTCCAACCTGTGCTTCCTGACTCCTGGAATGTATGTAGTAATAGAGGCTAATATGTTGGGTTTTAGCTGAGCTGTCCTTGAAAGCTAGGTTAGGGTGCCCTTTGATGTACCTGGAAAACATTCAAACTTAGCTCTCTTTTAGCATTTAGTGCCCTAGGTTGCATTTGCCTCCTTATCCTGTCTTCCACATTGGAATTGGATTTCTCTTAGAGCAGGATTCATTTTTTTCCCTCACTTAACAGTACACTACAGATGCCCAGAGAATATTTACTGAAAATAAAGCCAATTGTTTAACTCTTCTACTTAGTACATAGACCTCCTTTATAGCATCCAGATAATTAGTTAGCCAGCTTCTGTTTAATTCCAGTGACACAAAAGCATAGCTTCTTAAGGTACTCCCTTTTTTTTGACCATTGTAATTGTAATAATTTTATTTATTTATTTATTTGACAGAGAGAGACACAGTGAGAGAGGGAACACAAGCAGGGGGAGTGGGAGAGGGAGAAGCAGTCCTCCAGCTGAGCAGGGAGCCCTATGTGGGGCTCGATCCCAGGACCCTGGGACCATGACCCGAGCTGAAGGCAGACACATAACGACTGAGCCACAGAGGCGCCCCTGTAATAATTTGTTTTTAAAGATTTTATTTATTTATTCGAGGGAGAGAGAGCACGTGAGCAGGGGGAGGGGTAGAGAGAGAGAGAGAGAAGCAGACTCCCTGGTGAGTGTGGAGCCTGTCACAGGGCTCGATCTCATGACCCTGAGACCATGACCTGAGTTGAAATCAAGAGTTGGACACTTAACCGACTGAGCCACCCAGGCACCCCTAATTTTTTCTTTTCATTGTTAATTATAAGTAACTTCTTCATTGATCTGGTCTGTTTATAAATTACAAACTCTGGTCTTTTTATACTTCTGGGAACTAGAAAGCAAATATGAATCCTTTAGATAAAAAATGTAACTTCATAAATCTGAAAGAATATTAAAAAGCATTGAATTGATTCTCCTAAGTTTACAGATGAGATCCAGTGAGATTGGGGTTTGTTCTAAGGGACAGTAACAGGACTGTTAATCCCAGAATGTGCATCCCATCGGCCAAGCTGTCTACTTCATCTTCAAATGACTGACGTCAACTATTTTACTACCCACCCCCCCCAATCTTTCCAATACATTTTCCATGTTCCACTCTTAAAAGGAGTTCTCTAGTTAAATGTTTGAGGGAAGATCTGTTCAAACTTAGACTGGCCTCTCGGTACTAGTACTTCCCAGGGACTTTAATATACTCATGTGTCCTGTGACTCAAGGAATAGGTATTACACTTCTGAGTAATAGAAGTTAATACCTCAAGGAATACCTGAGTAATAGAAGTTAATACCTCAAGGAATTAATGCTCAGATAATATTCTTTGAAAATTGTGCCTCTACACTAAACATACTCAGTTTTTTCAGGTGTCCTGATGAAGTGATTGGTAGACATTCCATAACTAACCTTGGCATACTTAGAACCACATGGGAAACCTTGTGGGCAAACACAGTATACCTTAATGAAGCCCTAAGAAAATTATCGGAAAGGCCTCTCTAGCCACACATTTCACATCATGGAGCCATCTGGGATTCTACCATTAAACCAGAGAGAAAGACCTCCTCTTTTTTTTTCCCTCTTCAAATGTATTGAGTTATAATTGAAGTACACTAAATTATACATATGTAAATTACGTTACTCAATTGGTTTTGATGTGTGTATACACTTGTGAAATCAAGACCAAACTCAAGATGACAAATATATCTATCATTCCAAAAAGTTTTTTGTGCCTTTATAATGCATCCTGCCCTTTATCCTCTTAGCAACTGATCTGCTTTCTATCACTGGAGAATGGTTTGGATATTCTAGAATACTATATAAAAGGAATCACAGTTAAAAGGAATCACAGAGTGTATGCTCTTGGGATTTTTTGAGGGGGGAGAATGTCTGGCTTTTTTTCACTCGGTCAAATAATTTTGTGATTCATGTATGTCGTTGCGTATAGTTCATTTTTTTTTAAACTGGTGATTAATTTTCCAGGTACAGATACTACAATTGTCTATCCATTCATTTGTTGATGGAAATTTGAGTTGTCTACAGGCCTTAACTGTTAAAAATAAAGTGGCTATGAATATTTTTGAACAAATCTTTATGTAGATATATGTTTGTGTTTCTTTTGGGGAAATACTTGGGAGTGGAAAGGCTGGGTCATTTTATAGGCATGTTGTTCTTTGTAAGTAACATTTTTCTGTACTATTAGTCCTTTAACTTAGTACAATCATCTTGTTCTTCTCTTACCCCTAGGCAGTTAGTACTCACCTGGGGCAATGGGAAAAATGAGGAGAAGGGAGTGCCCTGGGAAAGAAGGGTAGAGAAGAGATGATTTGGATTAAGCACATCAGGAAATGGAAGTCTTGTTAGGCTTCCAAATCTGATACATTGGGGAGACTGAGGAAGAAAAAGTATCCAAGTATTAATTATACAAAGACTAACTCCTTAATTTCTCATATGACTCTTTACAAGTAGAAGCTTATTTCCACTCCACTGAGATTTCTAATGTTATTTTCCACTGTTTCTAAACTGTTGGGATTCTAATGATGCATACCTGTGTTGCTCTTCTCTCGTTCCCAGCTTGTCTGCTTCTGCTAGTGGCTTATAGTTCATGATGGCCCTTCTGTTTCCTAGGTGGTTCTTTGGCAAGGAGAGAAGTTGGGGGACGTCTGTGCTTTTGGAGATACAGTTGTTTCAGTAGCTTTCCATATAGATTTAAGATGGTATCTCTCAGCTGGGGCATTTGGGACTTACTGTTGCTTATATGATTGTAAGAGTAAATAATGGTAACTTATAGACAGGATATTTTATTTGGTAGGAATAAGATAATAAGAAATGAGACTATTGTGATTTTAGTTCTTGTTGATATAGCATATCAGCTATTCATTTTGGATATGCTATATGGGCTAACATTGGATTTTTAGCCATCTATCACGTCAATATTAAGTTTGAAAACCAACATGCTTGCACAGTTTTTTCTTTGTTAAAAAATGATGTTATATCATATCAGAAACCCTGATTACAGCATATTTTCCATACTAAGGAAATATGCCTGCAAGTGTTCTTAAAACATCAGCACTATAATTTTTTTCTTGAAATCTACTATTTTTTTTGTTCTACGCTTGAAGTTGTGGTTTTTAGAAAACTTTAGATTTTGTTTATTTTTTCATTATAATTATTCTATGTAGTGAATCCCAAAAGAAATTATTAGAATTGAAACTGAAGCAGCTACTAGTTCCATAAAAGGGGGGCTGAGAGAGTAAGGGAGTGTTAATACTGTGGGGGAGAAAACCAAAACAATAAAGGGTGCTCCATGTGAACCCAGCCCTGTTGTATATTTTTTCCTCCTTTAAAACAATTTTATTAATGTATAATTAAGATATAATAAATTGCATCTATTTAATGCATTCTCTCATAAGTTTTGACTCTTGCATATATCCATGAAACCATCAACATATATATAACAAACACTATCAATACAATGAACACATCTAACACTCAGTCTTTAAAATTTCTTCATGCCTTTGGAAGTTTTTCCCTGCTGCCCCTTCCTGCCTCCCCATTAAACATATATTTAATTTCTGTCTCTTGTCTTCATTACTGACATTTGATCTTTGTACATTTGGTAGAGCACGTCCCTATAGAAGTATGTACACATTCACTGTTCTGAGTGGGATACTTGAAAAATACTAAGGCGGACTCTTACATTAAAGGTAGAAAGACTGCTTTGTCCTAAGTACCTTGAAATTGTGCTAATTTTGAAAAGGCTTTTTTTTTTGAGAGGGAACACACAAGGAGATAGGCGATTTGAATTGGGCTTCCCACAGAGCAGCATAGTACTTTGGATTTTAAGGTAATAATTTTTTGTACTTTTTTTCTCAGTATGTTTTAAGTTAAAATGTACTTATATACATTTTTTTTTATAGTTCCTGGCCTGACAGGGGTCGGCATGGTGTTGGTGCTCTTCCTGATGGTTACAGCTTCTACATACGCAATACGGTGAGTGTCAGAGCCATTATTTCAATGTTTACTGGCCAGAGTGTTTAGATTTTCCTCTGATTATCTTTACTTTCATATGTAGAAAAAGTCTTGATTAACTGGAGTGCTTAGCCAATGCAATCAATATTCTGGTCAATGGACTATTTTGGATAACTAAGAGTGAAGTAGAGACATTTCTATGTATCATTTCCTGTTTTTGAAAATTCTCATTGTTTTAGTCAAATATTCTGTGTTGGTAAGGAAACACATGGAGAATTTCTAAAGAGTAAGGAAATTTGAGTTCTTCAGGGTCATCCATCTGAAGGATAGTGTATCTTTATGAAACATGAGATTGAATTCAGCATGTAGGCAAAGGAATATATCCCTGTCATTTTATAACTCATTTCCTGGTGTGAGTTTGTTTTGCAGCAATTTAATGTAGTAGTCTAAATGAAGCTTTGGAAATATGGTTAGTTGACATCTGTTAAAATAATCAGAAATATCTGCATGCATATTTATTCATCTAGTTACAAGACTTGGAGCAACTGCAGGTATACATTTTCATGAGCACTCTCACATGTTATTTCTGATGGATACATTCTTATTTCATAATATTTTACAGCATCTTATGTTTCTGGTCAAACTTTTTGGTTAAGAAAGCAAAAAGAAGAGATAATACATAATATTCAAGAATCCCAAATCATTCTACTTGTTGAGATGTGAAATTTAATGGAAATGCACACACATGCACACACACATACATGCTTTGAAAATAATTGCCCAGTAATATTTTTTAAGATTTTATATATTTATTTTAGAGAGACAGAGAGAAAGTACGCGTGCAAGCAAGCTGGGTGGGGTTGGGGAGCAGAGGGAGAGGAAGAGAGAGAATCTCAGACTCTGCACTGAGTGCAGAACCAGACATGGGGCTCAATCCCACGATTCTGAGATCATTACCTGAGCCAAAATCAAGAGTCTGATGCTTAACTGACTGAGCCACCCAGGCTCCTCTACCCAACAGAGTATTAAAATAAGTCTATCCTTGTACTTCTGAACACATACGTTTTCAGTTATGTCTTAAGGAAAAAATCTAGATGTACAATGGCTGGGTCAAACTGTAAGCACATTTTTAAGACTTTTTTTTTTTTTAAAGATTTTATTTATTTATTCATGAGAGACAGAGAGAGAGAGAGAGAGAGAAGCAGGCTCCCAAGGAGCAGGGAGCCCGATGCGGGACTCGATCCCAGGACCCTGGGATCATGACCTGAGCCGAAGGCAGACGCTTAACCATCTGAGCCACCCAGGCGCCCAAGACTTTTCATAAGAATTAAAAATCACCTTTCTCTAACATCAGTGCATGAAAGTGCCAATTTTGTGGGGAGAAATTTTCTTTTAGTTAAAGTAAAGCATTCATTAAAAAACTTTCATATTTCAGTTTTAGGTATTCTTGAAGGAAAATTAGGGCATCTGACATTTATTTGCAAGATTGAAGATTATGAGTGTTCTACATCAAGAAAAAAAAGTCTTTAATTGAGAGAGAGTTTTATAAAATGGAATATAAAGATCAGCTTCTATTTTCAACTGAGCCATTACATTTGTGCTCATAATAATTCAGTGACTGTTTATTAATCTTTAGTTTTTCATTTCTTTCCTTTTTTTTTAAAGATTTATTTATTTTAGAGAGAGAATGCACTCATGCATGAGTGGGGGGAGGGGCAGAGAGAGAGGGAGAGAGAGAATCCCAAGCAGATTCCACTCTGAGTACAGAGCCCAACTTGGGGCTCATTTGCAGAACCCTGAGATAATGACCTGAGCTGAAATCAAGAGTCGGCTGCTTAACTGACTGTGCCAGCCAGGTGCCCCGTTTTTCATTTCTTAAAAGATATTATAAAACCAACTCTACTTTTCTCCAAGCTTTATTGGGGGAACCATGGAATTCTTTTTTTTTTTCCTAAAGATTTATTTTAGAGTGATAGAGATGGCGGTGGGGGACGCAGGGAGGGAGGAGTTGAGGGAGAGGGAGAGAGAGAATCCTCAAACAGATTGCCTGCTGGTGCAGAGCCTGATGTGGGGCTTGATCTCACAACCCTGAGATCATGACCTGAGCTGAAATCAAGAGTCGATGCTTTAAATGACTGAGCCACCCATGCACCCCTGGGGGAATCATGGAATCCCCATGGATTCCATGGATCATGGAGATAATCTTCTACCTTTTCTCTTTACCAGTGAAGAAATAAAGCATTAGAGAAATGAAGTGAATAAATGGCTCCATAGTTTGAGTAGTTGAATATAGTCTAGTAATTCACCAATGGTCCATTTGTGGTCAATCTATTAAAATAAGTAATATATTTTAATAGTAGGTGACAGGAATACAAACATATTTTCATATCAATAGATTTTTAAAAGGTGGTAAATAAATCTGAGCTCTAGTTTGAATTAGAATAAGTAGAATAAACTAGGAATTAATTTCCTTTATAGAATTAAAAAATATAAAAGCTAGAGCTGAGATCATACTTACCAAAGAAACAAAAGATACATTCCTAAGAAAATTATGAAAAAAACCAAAGTGATATTTTTAATTCTGCCATTATTTATATATGATAAAAAATGAAACATTTATAATTATTAGAAATAGAATTATTAAAAAGAATGCAACAATAAGTCATCATTATTTCCAGAAAGGTACATGTAATTGTCTAGCCAGAAAATCCAAGAGAACTATGGGAAAAAATAGTATTATACCAGATTAAAGAGTCAGAATAGGTAAATGAACACAAAACAAATATTAAAATTGGCTTTTATATAACAGCTATTATCAGTTTGGAAATAGAATAAAATAAAAAAGTACCACTCACAACTGCAACAAAAACATAGAATATCTAGAAATAAACTTAATAAGAAACTACTGAAAGCTATATAAAAAAACAGACCTTCACTGAGAGAAATAAGTAGAGATTTTTGAATAAAGACTGTCTTTATTCCATAACTCCATAAAGATGGCGTTCTTCCTCAATCATGTTATAGGTTGTTGCAATTCCAATCAAAATTGTTTTTGAACTTAGCAAAACAGTTCTAAAATTTGTTTGTTTTTGAACTCAGCAAAACAGTTCTAAAGTTCATCTGAGGGAACATCCAAGTGCATGTTCCAGAGAGGAGTAAAAGGAGGATGGTAGCTTACTAAACATTAACATGATTAAGCTTCAGTAACTTAAAACAGAAGAGGACTTAACTGCAAAAATGACCAAGGAATTGACCCTCTTTGGTATTAAAGAGGGCACGTTCTGCATGGAGCACTGGGTGTTATACGCAAACAATGAATCGTGGAACACTACATCAAAAACTAATGATGTAATGTATGGTGATTAACATAACATAATAAAAAAAAAGATGAATAAGTTCAGAGATCTGCTGTGCAACGTGGTGTCTATGATGTGCACTCAAAAATTTGTTAAGAGGGTAGATCTTAAGTGTTCTTATACAAAAACTAAAACAAAAAAGCAAAGGAACACAAGGGGAACTTTGGAGGTGATGGCTATATTTATTATATTGATTGTGGTGATGATATTGTGGGGGCATGCATGTATCCAAAGTCCTCAAATTGTATACATTAAATATGAGTGGTTTCTTTTTGTGAATTAGTTACTCTTCAATAAAACTCTAAAAAAGAAAAAAAAAAATGACCAAGGAATTGGACCTAATGACAGAGTTGATCGAAAGCCCTGGAAGACACTTTGCTATATATATGAAGCCGCTGAATAATAAAGATGCCATTACAAAGTTATGAGGAAAATAAGGCTTATGTGAATGAAATTCTAGATAAATTAGAGGTAACTGTAAAAAAATTTATGTCATTAAAGATTTAGAAGAAATTTTGCCCAATAATAAATTATTGTAATTATATGG
This sequence comes from Neomonachus schauinslandi, assembly GCF_002201575.2. Lineage (NCBI taxonomy): Eukaryota > Metazoa > Chordata > Mammalia > Carnivora > Phocidae > Neomonachus > Neomonachus schauinslandi. The sequence goes on along the minus strand of NC_058413.1, from coordinate 68,643,468 downwards.
AACTAGTACATGCTTAAAATTTAAATAGTTTACACACAACAATTAAGAAAAATACACTGTAGAAATGGATAATGAAGAGATAAATCACAGAAGAATTAAAAGCAAATAACACAGAAAGGAAATAATAACCAATTCCACTTAATACAAAATAACAAAAACATATCAAGTGGAGTCTGGGTTTGGAGTAACAGGCTCTCCTCCTCTACAGTGGGGTTTGTAATTGATAAATGTTTTCAGAGAGCAATGGGCAATGCGTATCCAAAACAGAATGTGTGTCCTTTGATGTAGCAATTCCACTTCTAGGAATTTAGGTTCAAAAAGAATCAGATATGTGCAAAAAGTCGTATGTTATGAAGATGTTAATGATCTTGTTTATGATAGCAAAAGCTGTGGATGAAGTAAATGTCAATCAGTTAGATACTGCCTAAATCAGGGGTTCTAAAAGGTTCTAGGGGTTGTAACAATCCTCTAAGAAGCTTTTACCAATTTCTGCCCTCCACCTCCAAGATTCTAATATGAATATCCACCCAGGTATATCAAATGAAGTAACTGTTAGTATTTTTACTTTTCTCAAAAATTTCATAGATTGTGCTTATCATACCGCTTCCTTTTCAGACTCTTGTTTCTCCCCTAGGGCAGTAAGTAACACTGTTAATTTTTAACATATATGCCATTCAGGAAAACAATAGAAAACTTTAGTGAGCATTTCTTTAATTTCTCTCAATTTGACTTTCCTTTGGACTACTTTTACAATATGTATTGGGATGGGAGCATTATTTGTTTTAGATATCATTTGGAAATTGAGAATATTGATCAAAAGGACAGTAAAAGTACATATTAGCAGCCTATAACCTACTCCTCAATCTTATATCATCATAACTTTAAAATAAACATTTTCTTTTAATTCTTTCCATGTATCTTTATTTGAAATACAAAGAACCTTCAAAATTATAAAGTGTTAGTTACAATTTTGTCAGTTCTCTCTGCATGGTGTGTTAATACTTGATACTAATAGATAAATCTGAGATAACTCCTATTTTAACTTTCTTCAATTGTGACGTGTCTGAAATGATGGAATGTAAAGTAGAATTGAAATGAAGTTATTTGTTTTTTCAGAGTTTCCAACTATGACATCTTCTGGTATACTCATAATCTCTTCTTTGTTTTCTACATGCTGCTGATGTTGCATGTTTCAGGGTAAGTTTAAAAAAATATTTTTAAATATTTTTAAAAACATGTATACCTAAAAATGGGGTAATGAAAGATAAATCTATAGGAATTTTCATAGGAAGTGGTAAAATTATTTGGTTACTTGGAATTGAGGGTAGTCTCAAGAATGAAGATATAGTTCTACTTTTAGCATAGCATATTTTAATGAAAGTAGTATAAAAGTGTATTAAAACTGAAAGAGTTGGGGCACCTGGGTGGCTCAGTTGGTTAGGTGTCTGCCTTTGGCTTGGGTCATGATTCTAGGGTCCTGGGGTCGGGCCCCACATCTGGCTACCTGCTCTGTGGGGAGCCTGCTTTTCCCTCTCCCGCTCCCTCTGCTTGTGCTCTCTCTCCCTGTCAAATAAATAAGTAAAATCTTTAAAAAAAAAAAAACTGAAAGAGTTACTTCTCCTACAGTGTTGCAGGTTTTTTTTTAAAGATGTATTTATTTATTTGAGAGAGAGAGTGAACAGGTAGAGGGGCAGAGAGAGAGGGAGAAAGAGAGAGAAGCAGACTCCCTGCTGAGCATGGAGCCCACCGTGGGGCTTGATCCCAGGACCCTGAGACCATGACCTGAGCTGAAATCAAGAGTCAGATGGTTAACCAACTGAGCCACCCAGGTGCCCCCGCAATATTGCAATTTTTAAAGTCCTCTATAGTTATATCCTTTTTTTAAAAATTATGTTATGTTAGTCACCATACAGTACATCATTAGTTTTTGATGTAGTGTTCCATGACTCATTGTTTGCGTATAATACCCAGTGCTCCATGCAATACATGCCCTCCTTAATACCCATCACTGGGCTAATCCATCCCCCCCAACCCCCTCCCCTCTAAAACCCTCATTTTGTTTCCTGTAGTCCATAGTCTCTCGTGGTTCATCTCCCCTCTGATTTTTTTTTTTTTTTTTTTTAAAGATTTATTTATTTATTTATTTATTTGAGACAGAGAGAACGAGAGAGAGAGAGAGCACACGAGAAGGGGGAGGGTCAGAGGCAGAAGCAGGCTCCCTGCCGAGCAGGGAGCCCGATGCGGGACTCGATCCGGGGACTCCAGGATCATGACCTGAGCCGAAGGCAGTTGCTTAACCAACTGAGCCACCCAGGCGCCCTGATTTTTTTTTTTAAGAGAGAAAAGTAGAGGGAGATGGAGGGGAGTGGCAGAGGGAGAGGGGGAGAGAGAGAATCTTAAACAGGCTCCATGCCCAGCATGGAGACCGACACTGAGCATGATCTCACAACCCTGAGATAATGACCTGAGCCAAAATCAAGAGTTGGACGCTAAACTGACAGAGCCACCCAGGTACCCCTCTATAGTTATATCCTGATACTCTCTAAGAGAAAGTTAGTAAGAAGTGAAGACTTACTGGTATTTTAGGGTTTGTATTTTTAGGAATTCCTTATGTCTTGCTGCTACAAAATTTGTAAGAATGGAATTACCAGTTTTTAGTTTAAAAAGGCCTTGCAGCCCATAGCAACATTTTTCCAGATATGCCTCCTGAAGGAAGGGAAATAAAAGCAAAATAAACTATTGGGATGACATCAAAATAGAAGGTTTCTGCACAGTGAAAGAAACAATTAATAAAACTAAAAGGAAAACTACTGAATGGGAGAAGATACTTGCAAATGATATAGCTGATAAAGGTTTAGTACCCAAAATGTATAAAGAACTGATACAACTCAATACCTGAAAACCAAATAATCCAATTAAAAAATGGGCAGAAGACATGAATAGGTGCCTGGGTGTCTCAGTCAGTTAAGTGTCTGATTCTTGATTTTGGCTCAGGTCATGATGTCAGGGTCTTGAGATCAAGTCCTGCATCAGGCTCCACGTTCAGTGGGGAGTCTGCTTGAAATTCTCTCTCTCCCTCTGCCCCTTCCCCCGCTCATGTGCACACTCTCTCTCTCTAAAAAATAAATAAATCTTTAAAAAATCGGGAGAAGACATCAATGGACATTTCTCTAAAGAAGACATCCAGATGGCTAACAGACTCATGAAAAGATGCACAACATCACTCATCATCAGGGAAATGCAAGCCAAAACTACAGTGAGATATCAACTCACACCTGTCAGAATGGCTAAAATCAAAAACACAAGCAACCCCACAAGTGTTGGCAGAGATGTGGATATATAGAAACCCCCCTTGCACTGTTGGTGGGAATGCAAACTGGTGCAGCCACTGTGGAAAACAGTATGGAGTTTCCTCAAAAAGTCAAAAATAGAGCTACCCTATGATCTGGCAGTGGGTATTTACCTAAGAATACAAAAACACTAAATCAAAGATACATGCACCCCTATGTTAATAGCAGCATTATTTACAGTAGCCCAACTATGGAAGCAGCTCAAGTGGCCATCAGTTGATGAATGGATAAAAAGGATGTAGTATATATATACAATGAAATATTATTCAGCCATAAAAAGGAAATGAAATCTTGCCATTTGCAAAGTATGGATGGACTTAGAGAGTATAATGCTAAGTGAAATAAGTCTGTCAAAGAAAGACAAATACCATATGATCTCACTCGTATGTGGAATTTAAGAAACAAAACAAACAAGCAAAGGAAAAATAAAAAGAGAGGCACAAACCAAGAAACAGACTTTTAACTATAGAGAACAAACTGATGGTTACTAGAGGGGAAGTGGGTAGAGGGATAGGTGAAATAGATGATGGGGATTAAAGAGTATATGTATCATGTTGAGCACTGACTATTTTTTTTTTAATTTCAAGTTTTTATTTAAATTCTAGTTAACATATATGGTAAAATTGATTTCAGGTATAGAATTTGTGATTCATCACTTACATATAACACCCAGTGCTCTTCACAAGTGCCCTCAATACCCATCACCCATCTAGCCCATTCCCCACCCACTCCTTCCATCAACCCTTAGTTTGTTCTTTGTAGTCAAGAGTCTCTTTTGGTTTGCTCCCCACCCCTCTCTTTTTTTCACCTTCCCCCGTGTTCATGTTCTGTTTCATGTATATAATATTATATATATATACACCCCACATCTTCTTTATCCATTCATCAGTTAATGGACAGTTGGGTTTTCTCCATAGTTTGGCTATTGTTGATAATGCTGCTATAAACATTGGGGTTCATGGAACACTGACTAATGTATAGAATTATTGAATCACTATATCATACACCTGAAATTAATATAACACTGTATGTTAACTATACTGGAATTAAAATACAAAACTTAATAAAAATAAATAATTAAAAATAAAAAGGCCTACCTGTGATATTAGTTGCAGAGAAAGCCAAAGGTTTACAATGACCAAAGACAAGGATCTGTCAAAAACATCAGAAGATCACAAAGGAAAAAAAGAGAGTATCCTAAGCTTGTTACAAAGAATATACCCCAAATATTCTGAAAAGTGTGTTAACCCACGCAGTTTACTCAAAGGTGTACTGCTTAAAATAATCTATTAGCTTAGAGGAAGGAAATAATATACCTGTGTATGCATATATCTCCATGATAACCAAAGTGGACTGTGGTTTTCTATTGAGACTCACACTAATATGACACAGTAGGCCATCATCTGGCATCAGGTTCACTTGACTGAGCAGAATAATAGAGGACAGGAAACATAGGTCAATAGGTTAATATCAGGTCCTTCTGTGGGGATCCCTCTGGTTGGTTAGGAATCATTTCCCACCTCCTCTCCCTTGCCCCCCATGTAGTAACTCAGTTTCAAGATGAATAAACCATATGGGTAGGCATGGACTACCTTGCTTTGCATAAGGCTCATGCTCCACAGGAACCAGGATCTTGGTAGCAGCCCCAGTCTCCTCAAGGGATGCCCTCAGTTGTGAGAACACACCGCACACAGGAAACTGAGGTCTGTGCATCCTGAATGATATTATAGTGCACTCATAACCCTCCTGGTCCAGATGCATTCCACCAATAATAAACAATGTTGCCTGGAAACTCAGCTGGCTTTCCCCATTTATCATAGCCCAAAATGTTTCCAGGGAGACAGTGTTTGGAGAAAAGTTCAGATCTGCTGTTAATCCTTTCCTCAGAATGTTTTCTAATGTACTTTGCCAGTACAGTAGGTCATATACATAAATTATGATTTATTTCAGGGTGCATATTCAAAATGGTTTTTTTCTCCTCTGATTTTGGAGACCACTGGTTTAGACAGCAGTATTATATGGGTCTCTCATGTAAGTCCTGGCTCAATTTGTTCTGTACTGGTTCCAGAACCTACAGTTGTAGAGCAGCAGAAACATGGCCTCACATTATTATCCTGACTTTCGGTTAGTCATTCCTGTTGCACAAAGAAGAGAGCCATGGTCTGAGGAAGCTCTGGGTTCTGTTCTTTTCCCTTTGTGAGGATAATATGTTCTGTGGAATATTAGGACACCAAGAAAGCTCTCAGTACAAATTTGGTTTACACTCTGTTATTTAAATGGCTTGTTTGCCTGTCAGGGTTATTATCATAAAATGAACTATGAGTAAGCAGATGCTACTAATGTTAACTATAATTTAAAATAATTACATAATGCTTACTATATGCCAAGAATAAATTCAAAATGATTTAGATGCTTTATGTCTTCAGGGATCACAGTTTTACAAGGATAAAATAATATTGTTAAACTCCCTTTACAGGTCAGAAAACTGAAGTTTAGGGAGAGTAAGTAACTTACTAAAGTTTACCTAACTGATGGATCTTGGATTCAAATTCAGCCATTCTGACTCAAAAACTCATATTTTTTTACTACTAGGTTTTGTTTTTTGGAGAGTCCTATACTAAGAACTTAGTGTTAAGGTTTATTTTTTAGGGCAGCAGCTCTTTCTGCCCATGGGTCCTGTCTCCGGGCTTTAATAAACCACCTGTTTGCACCAAAGACATTTCCAGAGTTCCTTCTTGGTGGTGGGCTCCAGACCTCACCCCAGTGAACTCCATCTATATCCAAAACTCCATCATTGTGAGGGGCTAGGGTATATTACCAGATAGATTTCTCCTAAAGAAAGTAATATGTTAGGAGAAGATGTGCCTGGAGAATCTGTGTGGTGATCTGCCCTGAGGTTGTACACAGATATTCAGCAGCAATTTCATCAAACTGAGAAGCTTAAGGTTTGGCAATTATGGTTCAAGAATATTCCCAGGCCATGAACCCTGGAAAAGATGGCAGAGGAGTAGGGGACCCTATTCCAAACAGTCCCCAGAATTGAGCTGGATATCTACCAGACCACTCTGAACACCCACTAAATCAGCCTGAGATGTAAGAAGATAGATCTGGATCTCTACAAACAGAATATCACAAGCAGTTGGTTTCGAGGTATGAAGAGGGGAGCCGTGATTCTGCACATATCAGAAGATAAACAGAAGGGGGAGGGAGTGGCCATAAGCGCCGGCTCCTGGAAGATGAAATAACACAGGAGTGCAAAAGCCTCCCGTGCTGGGGACGGGCATAGACTTGCAGACCGGTAGCCACAGGGAAAGGACTTTAGGGCAGCCCCTGGACTGAAACCTGGTGCAGCGGGGCCACATGTGCGAACTGGGGGCGGTTGGGGGTTATAGAGGCACAAAGGGCAGAGACGTGCCCCAACCTGGAGGCGAGGACTGGGAGCCCTGCTGAGGGGTGCACAACCCAGGACGCTGCAGTTTATAGCAGCACAGAAAGAAACGGATAGTGCAGCCTGGAGATCTCATTGATGAAGAGACTGCGATCTCACTGCTCTGAGGCAGAGGGTTGGAAATGATCTCTTCTGCTCTGACTCTCGGAAGAGACACGGAAAGCCACCGGGGAAAGCCGCCAGAGAGCAAAAGCCCCCAAAAATCGTTTTTCACTGAGCCCATCCCCCCCCCCAAGGGGGCAGGACAACTCTGCCCAAACAGGGTTGCCTGAGTAACAGTGCGGCAGTCCTCTCCCCCAGAAGACAAGCTGGGAGAACAAGAGGCCAACACCCCTAAGGTCCCTATAAAACAGGTGCATCTTGCGTGGGTTGTGGTCAATAACTTGGACTCTGTACATTCCTTCAACCACCCCTCAACAAAATGACTATGAGGAGGAACCTGCAAAATAGGAAAGACTCAGAAACTGTGACTTCTGCCACAGATTTACAAATGGATACAAATATAACCAAGATGTCGGAAATGGAATTCAAGGTAGCAAATATGAAGACAATAGCTAGAATGGAGAAATTGATTAATGGCAACATAGAGTCTCTAAGGGCAGAAATGAAAGCTGAACTGGCAGAACTCAAAAATGCTATCAGTGAGATCCAATCTAATCTAGATAATCTAACAGCTAGGGTAAGTGAGGCAGAAGAACGAATTAGTGATCTAGAAGACCAATTGATAGAAAAGAAGGAAAAAGAGGAGGCCAGGGAAAAACAAATCAAAATCCATGAAAATAGAATCAGAGAAATAAGTGACACTATGAGACGTTCTAATGTCAGACTTATTGGGATCCCTGAGGGGGTGGAGAGAGAGAGGACTAGAAGATATATTTGAGCAAATCATAGCTGAGAACTTCCCTAATCTGGGGAATAAAACAAACATTCACGTCCTAGAGGCAGAGAGGACCTCTCTCAAGATCAAGGAAAACAGGCCAACACCCTGGCATGTAATAGTAAAACTTGCAAATCTTAGAACCAAGGAAACTATCTTAAGGGCAGTTAGGGGGAAGAGATTCCTTATGTACAGAGGGAGAAACATCAGAATAACGTCAGACCTATCCCCAGAGACCTGGCAAACCAGAAAGGCCTGGCAAGACATATTCAGGGTACTAAATGAGAAGAACATGCAGCCAAGAATATTTTACTCAGCAAGGCTGTCATTTAGAATGAATGAAGAGATGCAGAGCTTCCAAGACTGGCAGAAACTGAAAGAATATGTAACCACTAAGCCGGCCCTGTAAAAAATATTAAGGGGGGGTTCTATAAAAGGAGAAAGTCCCCAAGAGTGATATAGAACAGAAATTTACAGAGACGATCTATAGAAACAAGGACATCACAGGCAACATGATGACAATAAATTCATATCTTTCAATAATCACTCTCAATGTGAACGGCCTAAATGCTCCCATAAAATGGCACAGGATTGCAGATTGGATAAAAAGATAGGACCCATCCATATGCTGTCTACAAGAGACTCATTCTGAACCTAAAGATACATCCAGACTGAAAGTGAAGGGATGGAGATCCATCTTCCATGCCCATGGACCTCAAAAGAAAGCCGGAGTATCAATTCTTATATCAGACAAATTAGATTTTAAGCTAAAGACTGTAGTTAGAGAAACAGAAGGACACTATATCATTCTTAAAGGGTCTATCCAACAAGAAGATCTAACAATTGTTAATATCTATGCCCCCACTATGGGAGCAGCCATCTACATAAGCCAACTGTTAACCAAAATAAAGAGTCATATTGATAACAATACGTTAATTGTGGGAGACCTCAATACTCCACTCTCAGCAATAGACAGATCATCTAAGCAGAAAATCAACAAAGAAACAAGAGCTTTGAATGACACACGGGACCAGATGGACCTCATAGATATATACAGAACATTTCACCCTAAAACAACAGAATGCTTATTCTTCTCGAGCACACATGGAACTTTCTCCAGATTAGACCACATACTTGGTCACAAATGAGGTCTCAACCAATACCAAAAGATTGAGATTATTTCCTCCCTGCATATTCTCAGACCATAATGCTTTAAAACTGGAACTCAATCACAAGAAAAAATTTGGAAGAAATTCAAACACTTGGAAGCTAAAGACCACTCTGCTTGATAATGTTTGGGTCAACCAAGAAATCAAAGAAGAACTTAAACAATTCATGGAAACCAATGAGAACGAAAACACATCAGTCCAAAACATATGGGATACTGCAAAGGTGGTCCTAAGGGGGAAATACATAGCCATCCAAGCCTCACTCAAAAAAATAGAAAAATGCCGAATTCACCAACTAACTTTACACCTTAAAGAACTAGAGAAAAAACAACCAACAATGCCTAAGCCATGCATTAGAAGAGAAATAATTAAGATTTGAGCAGAGATCAATGAATTAGAAACCAGAAACATAGTAGATCAGATCAATGAAACTAGAAGCTGGTTCTTTGAAAGAATTAATTAGATCGATAAACCACTGGCCAGACTTATCCAAAAGAAAAGAGAAAGGACCCAAATTAATAAATTATGAATGAAAGGGGAGAGATCACGACTAACACCAAGGAAATAGAAACAATTATTAGAAATTATTATCAACAACTATATGCCAATAAATTAAGCAACTGGAAGAAATGGATGCCTTCCTGGAAACCTATAAACAGCCAAGACTGAAACAGGAAGAGATTGACAACCTGAATAAGCCAATAAACAGTAAAGAGTTTGAAGCAGTGATCAAAAAACAAGAGTCCAGGGCATGATGGATTCCCTGGGGAATTCTACCAACATTCAAAGAAGAAATAATACCTCTTCTCCTGAAGCTATTTCAAAAAAAATAGAAACAGAAGGAAAGCTTCCAGACTCATTCTATGAGGCCAGCATTACCTCAATCCCCAAACCAGGCAAAAACTCCATCAAAAAGGAGAATTTCAGACTGATATCCCTGATGAATATGGATTTCAAAATTCTCAAAAAAAAATCCTAGCTAATAGGATCCCACAATATATTAAAGGATCATCCACCACGACCAAGTGTGATTTATCCCCGAGATACAAGGGTGGTTCAACATTTGCAAATCAATCAATGTGATAGAACACATTAATAAGAGAGAGAAGAACCATATGGTCCTCTCAATTGATGCAGAAAAAGCATTTGACAAAATACAGTCTCCTTTCCTGATTAAAACTCTTCAGAGTACAAGGATAGAGGGAACATCCCTCAAGTTCATAAAACCCATCTATGAAAAACCCACAGTGAATATCATCCTCAATGGGGAAAAGCTGAGAGCCTTTCCCTTAAGATCAGGAACACTTCAAGGATGCCCACTCTTGCCACTATTTTTCAACATAGTACTAGAAGTCCTAGCAACAGCAATCAGACAACAAAAAGAAATAAAAGGTATTCAAATTGGCAAAGAAGAAGTCAAACTCTCTCTCTTTGCAGATGACATGATACTTTATGTGGAAAACCCAAAAGATTCCACCCCCAAATTACTAGAACTCATCCAGCAATTTAGTAATGTGGCAGGATTCAAAATCAATGCACAGAAATCAGTTGCTTTCTTATACACTAACAATGCAACTGTAGAAAGAGAAATTAGAGAAATGACTCATTTACAATAGCACCCAAAACCATAAGATACCTCGGAATAAATCTAACCAAAGAGGTAAAGGATCTATACTCTAGGAACTACAGAACACTCATGAAATAAATTGAATAAGTCACAAAAAGATGGAAAAATATTCCATGCCCATGGATCGGAAAAATAAACATTGTTAAAATGTCTGTGCTACCCAGAGCAATCTACACCTTCAAGGCCATCCCGATCATAGTTCCAATGACATTTTTCAAAGTGCTGGAACAAACAATCCTAAAATTTGTATGGAATCAGAAAAGACCCCAAATCGCCAAGGAAATGTTGAAAAAGAAAAACAAACCTGGGGGCATCCTGTTGCCCAATTTCAAGCTATATTACAAAGCAGTGATCACCAAGACAGCATGGTACTGGCACAAAAACAGACATATAGACCAATGGAACAGAATAGAGAGCCCAGATATGGACCCTCAACTCTATGGTCAAATAATCTTCGACAAAGCAGGAAAAAATATGCAATGGAAAAAAGACTGTCTCTTCAATAAACGGTGCTGGGAAAATTGGACAGAAGAATGAAACTTGACCATTCTCTAACACCATACACAAAGATAAACTCAAAATGGATGAAAGACCTCAGTGTGAGACAGGAATCCATCAAAATTCTAGAGGAGAACATAGGCAGTAACCTCTTTGACAGAGACCACAGCACCTTCTTTCAAGATACATTTCCAAAGGCTAGTGAAATGAAGCAAAACTGAACTTTTGGGACTTCATCAAGATAAAAAGCTTCTGCACAGCAAAGAAAATAGTCAACAAAATAAAGAAGCAACCCACAGAGTGGGAGAAGATATTTGCAAATGACACTACAGAGAAAGGGCTGGTATCTAAGATCTATAAAGAAGTTCTCAAACTCAACACCCAAAAAACAAATAATCAAGTCAAAAAATGGGCAGAAGACGTGAACAGACACTTCTCCAAAGAAGACATACAAATGGCTAACAGACACATGAAAGAATGTTCATCATCATTAGCCATCAGGGAAATTCAAATCAAAACCACAGTGAGATACCACCTTACACCAGTTAGAATGGCAAAAATGGACAGGGAAAGAAACAACAAATGTTGGAGAGGTTGTGGAGAAAGGGGAACCCTCTTACACTGTTGGTGGGAATGCAAGTTGGTATAGCCACTTTGGAAAACAGTGTGGAGGTTCCTCAAAAAATTAAAAATAGAGCTACCCTATGACCCAACAATTGTACTACCAAGTATTTACCCCAAAGACACAGATGTAGTGAAAAGAAGGGCCATATCCACCCCAATGTTCATAGCAGCAATGTCCACAATAACCAAACTGTGGAAAGATCCGAGATGCCCTTCAACAGATGAATGGATAAAGAATATGTGGTCCATATATACAATGGCATATTACTCAGCCATCAGAAAGGATGAATACCCAACTTTTACATCAACATGGATGGGACTGGAGGAAATTTTGCTAAGTGAAAGAAGTCAAGCAGAGAAAGTCAATTATCATATGGGTTCACTTATTTGTGGAACATAAGGAATAGCATGGAGGACATTGGGAGAAGGAAGGGAAAAATGAAGGGGGAGAAATCAGAGGGAGAGATGAACCATGAGACACTGTGGACTCTGAGAAACAAACTGATGGTTTTAGAGGGGAGGGAGGTGGGGAAATGGGTTAGCCCGGTGATGGGTATTAAGGAGGGCACGTATTGCATGAAGCACTGGGTGTTATATGAAAACAATGAATCATGGATCACTACATCAAAAACGAATGATGTAATATATGGTGATTAACATAACATAATAAAAAGAAAATAACTAATGATGTATTGTATGGTGACTAACATAACATAATAAAATAAAATAAAATTTAAAGAAAAGATTTTTTAAAGGTTAATATCTTGATTTATCTAGGATTATGGTCTCTCTCATCTATCTGTAACAGATTAGAGAAAAATGCAATCATTTGTTAGTATAAATAATTATGCATTCTTTTGCCTTTATGTTGTACTAAGTTAAAACTGAAAATATCTGTTTCTTTGTAATTCAAAATAGAGTCAGTTTTTTAAAAAGGTTCAGGAGTTTAAACAGATTTCTTAAGTTTAAAGAGGCTTGTATTGAGAGTTCTTCATTTTTTGGACATAAAAGAAGTCATATTTAAATTTTGATTTTACTTTAGTAAAACAAGGGTCAGAAACAGAATGGGACTTTAATTTATGCAAAGAAATAACAAAAGGCATCTGCAGAGTGAATTATATGTAATCAATTTCTTATACTAACTTAATTGTTACAAACTATTAGTAAAAAACAACTATTCTAATACTGAAATCAGTGTCATACAACAAATATATGATTCTATAAGCATTCTATAGTACACATATTTATGAAATTAAATTTTTATTGAAGTATATTTGATAAAATTATATATATTGTATATTGCAAAGTAATATATTTTAAGTATACACTGTGATGATATACATATATGTTGTGAAATGATTGTCCCAACCAAGTGAATTAACACATCCAACACTTTACAATTGTCTTTTTTTTTTTTTCCTGGTGAGAATGCTTAAGGTCTACTCTCTTAGGAAATCTCAACTATGTAGTATGGTATTATTAACTATAATCATCATGCTGTGCATTAGATCCTCAGAACTTCTCCATCTTATAACTAAAGGTTTGTAACCCTGTGAAGTTAAATTTTGAATAAAGCCACGTAGATTATGCTTCTGGTATGGGAAAACTTACTGGTGGTAAATCTTACAGCTTTTTCAAAATGGAACATTTCTCAAAAATTTTTTTTTATTACTAAAGGATCTAAGTAAATCTAGTGAAATTATTATCATTTGTGCCAATGTTGAGAACTTAGACATTCTATGCTTTATGAAATACATTGGTAATTTTTTTCTTTAGCTCTTGGTTATATGAGTAAATAAAGTGCAGTTATTCAAAACAGGTTTCTTGGATTTATACTGAGATTTCTATTAAAGAGTGTACTTTAGGTAGGGACAGGAAATCAGTATTTTCTGGGCATTTACTCTTTCCATCAGTATGCTCAGTACTATAATGAGGTATAGTAGAACAATATAATATATGATCTTTAGTCTTCCAGCATTGGTAATTAGTTTGGAATTAAAATGTCAATTGAAAGTGCTAGAGAGAATTTTAGACTGCATATTTTCCAGGTAAAAACATATTTTATTTTCAGGAATTCTGGTAGTTCAGAATTGAAGAATCAATGTAGGCTAGAAATTTTTGAAAATTTTAGGCTTCAAGGATGAAATGATTAGAGATTGTTGACTGGTTTCTCTGCCTGAGCAGACTTTTGCAATAGGAGGAGCAGTTGCTTCCAATGATTTTCGAAGGTCAATTTTGTTTTCATGGAATCTCAAATTTTGAAAGAAGCTTAAAGGATATCTCAAGTAAGATGCCTGAGTCTCCCATACAAACTAAATATCTAATTCTGAAAAGACAATTCTGCCTTTGAGAAGCTCTAATTTTCACAAAGTTCTTTCCCTTTTGAACCAGAATTTATTTTACTTTAATTTAATCCAGTGACTTCAATGTCTGGGACTCTGTAGGCCATGGAAATTGAGCCCCTCTCCTTCAAATTCTGCTCATCTGTTTCTTGCTCGATGATTATTTCAAGTCTCATCATTATTCCAAATTTAAAAATATATATATTAATAGTTAATGTTCATTGAGTACTTATCTTGTAACTTACTAATGTTTGATCTCATTAAATCCTCCCAACAACCCTGGTAAAATCTGCTGCTGCTGCTGTTGTTGTTGTTATTATTATTATTATTCTCATTGTCAGGGTGACAGAGCAATGGCAGTGGCAGGTGAAGTAACTTGTTAAAAGTCATGGGTAGTTAGTAGAAGAGTTTGGGTTTGAACCCAGGGATCAGATTCCTGAGCCCACATTCCACACCACTAACTTAGGCTGGCTGCTGTTTGGTATGCTTCCCTTGTATCGCTTTTAAAGCTGGAAACCACACTAACTGCAGTGCTCTGGGTATGTGATATGATGTTGGCAACATGGAAAGCTTAACTTTTTTGCTCCAAATATTGCAGCCATTATTTAGGACCCGGTTGTCCTGTTTCACGATTAACTGTGCCCTTAGCTTAACCTAATTTTCATACTTGTTAACCATGTTTTAGATTTTTAAAATTATTTATAAGCAAATCTATTGCATGACACCCTAAAAAACGCATTTCATATACACTGAATTCAGATGTTTCTTTTCAGTGGTCAGGTGTATCTTTAAAATATGCTAATTTTCCTTTCCAAGAGGTCAAAAAAGCACAGCAATTAAGAGGTAGATTATTAATAGCTGTATGACCTTACCAGATAATTTGTCCTTTCTTTTTCTTAACTATTAGATGAGCTTAATAAAATCACTTACATCATGGGGTTGTCTCATATTTAAATAAGTGAATACAGCAATGTAGACATAATATAAGCATATTCAAGTGTTAGCAGGAAAAAAATTATACTTGTGCCAATACCTAATAGTTGTATTAGGAAAAAAATAAATTGAACTGTTTGAAAAATTTTTTTTTTTTTTTTTTTTTAATAAAGACACAGCACTTTTGAAGAGCCCAGATTTTCCTATCTACAAAGTAATTTGATGAAAGTATAATGAAAACTACTTAGCAGATCAAAAGAATATTCCTTGAAAGGGCAACAATTTTTATAACATTGTTAGGTCTCAAAAATTCAATTGATTTTAACAGTAAAGGTTTACTTTGGGACTTACAACACAAGCCTCCTCCTGAGGGATTTTTTTTCTTTTAATTTTTAATACACCTTTCTAGGAGTTTGCTATTTGCCTGCTATAATAAAGATACTTCAATTCAGAAGACATTTGAGGAACAAGAAAAGCCAAAACTGTTTCCTCTTTTCAGACATGAATGTAACTGGACATTTCTTTATTTTCATTTGAAAAACTCATCAGGAGGATATATATACTGCCATTCTCACTTACTGATAAAAGGGATATTGGAGGGAAAAGCAATTATGAATGTCACAGAGCCTCAGCTGAGAGACTAACCCTGCTCCTCTGACAGGCATGTGGAGGGAATGCATTGTAAATTAGATTTGGCACCCTGGCCTCTCAATCTTACCATAGTCAACACCCACTGGCTCTAGCCTGGAGTGTTGGGGGCGGGTAGTGATTGTATTTTACTTTTTTATTTACATAAGAGAGGACAATTCTGAAAAAGAGAAGGGGGAAGGGCTTCCTCAAACGCATGTATGACAAGGAGAGCCAATTAATTGTGTAAATAATATTGTTGTGCTAGCTCTGCTGGACTTCTCAGATCTTATTTTATTATATAAACTAATATATATTATTTATATATTACATGGTACATAATTCTTTCAAACAGAGCTCTTTGCCATTTGGGAATACTTGCTGGCAAGAATCATTGTAGAGCATGATTTATATTCTGTTTGAATCCTTTTTGTAGGGGGATTTAAAAGGAATGTGTTTCTATGTGCATGTCTCTAAAATCATTTATTCTTTCAACAAGGGGAACACAGTGGGCAGCCTTTGTCAAAAATGACATTAGTGAACCAGAGGCACTGTCGGCTTCATAGGAGTTTAGGCTCAAGAAGTTAACCAGGGTTAGACAAATATTTATAAAGTTAGGCTTACTGTACTAGCTTATCCTCCCTCCGCTATGCCCTTAGGAGGAGGAAATTTAAGAACATTCTATTGGGGGATAGAGGTAGCTATGCAATTTGAATAAGTACTGAAAGTCACCGATTCCCATGGGGCACCTGGGTGGCTCAGTTGTTAAGTGTCTGCCTTCGGCTCAGGTCATGATCCCAGGGTCCTGGGATCGAGCCCCGCATTGGGCTCCCTGCTCAGCGGGAAGCCTGTTTCTCCCTTTCCCACTCCCCCTGCTTTGTGTCCCCTCTCTCAATGTGTCTCTCTCTGTCAAATAAATAAATAAAATCTTTGAGAAAAAAAAAGAAAGAAAGAAAGTCACCGATTCCCAAATATCTTCCCTTTTAGAAGCCACTTGCACTGAGGGCTTCTTTCACCCACACTGGCCTGTGTGATCTTCCCACTAGTCAGAGGCATTTGCGCCTAAAATGTCAGTGGGAACTTGGTAAAGCCCAGGGAAAGGAAGGCCCAGAGGTGTTAGTTAAGCCAATTCTATTCTAGCACTGGGGAAGAACAATTTATTTCCCTACACCTTCTTTTCTATGTTCCTTTCCTTGCCTCTAGATTTGAATTGGCTATATAATGTATTGTCCAAACCAGACACTTCTGAGAATGAAATGGGATGCTGTTAATAATTAAGCAGTGACTTGTGGGTGACCAGGACATATGGTGATTCTAATTCTACCTATTCCTAAGCATTAGGGGAAAGTTCTAGGGAGACTGAATCACAAAAGGAAACCTTACCTCAAATAGGGGCTCTACATGGGTATTTGGGAGCCTAGAACATTCAAATAATAGACACAGTAGATCTGTGTAACTTTGTCCCACTTTACAGATCATAATTGAATATCCTCTACCATGTTAGGTAGAAGGTTGAGGATTTGCATGTTCATGGTCATGGCTAAATCTTTTTTTTTTTTTTTTTTATGTCATGTTCGTAGCTAAATCTTTTGCTACTACTCATCATTCTTACAGGTAACCTGTTCTGTATAGTTTCTAGATGATTAATTTCTGATAGGTGTGCATAATTATTCTAAGTTTGATGCCCTTTATTTCTACCTCAAAATCCTATCTCTTTCAATAGAGTAGGAGTTCTCTACTCGGATTCATAATCTCTAGGAATCATTGAATGGTTGCAGGGGATTCATGAATTCCTGAATACAAACCCCCCATGCACAATGTGTGTGTGTGTAAATATATATACGCATATATATTTATATTTAATACATTACACACACACACACACACACATACACACACACTACCTTTCATTAGATTCCCAAGGCTGTATATCATCCAAAGGAAGTTAAAAATAACTGAACTGAATGAAGCCTCTTAAAGCTAGAGTTTTACTAGAGAGCCGTAATACTACATTTATACATTTTATATCTCCACTTCAGTTTTATCCAGAGTTCAAAACAATATTGTGGGGAAAATAAGAAACATTGGGAAAATTTTCTTCTCACATGAAGGTTCTATAAGGAGAACTTACCTAATAAATATGGTTTGGGGCCTATCAATCATATTATCATTTTAGAGGATAATAATGATACTCATCATAATAATGTCCAAGGTTTATGTAATAATTCAGTGTGTGACAGGTACTGTTTTTAGCACTAATTTATGCACACACATATATATATATATACATATATACCCCTCCCCACATGCACACAATTTTGTTTTGTTTTTAATCTCATAGCACTATGAGGTAAGTACTATTATTATCCTCATTTTACAAATGGGAAAATGAGGCACAGAAGGTTAAATTAAATGATTATTTAAAGCCACCTAGTTAGGGCCTGATAGGACTGGGGATTGACCCACAGTCTGACCCTAGAATCTATGCATTTAATTTCTAATCTTTTCTTGAATTAATGAATGATTTTTTTCATGGTTTGGAAGGTACCTGGCTTATGAATGAAATATATTCATGTCATGTGAAAATCTGGGATAACTGTCTAATTTATCCATAAAAGTTGGTGAGTGTATATGTGTGTATTTTTTATGTTTTGAGTAAGAAATTCAATTTTGTTACGTTACATAGATTTCAAGGTTTTGAAGATGAAATTTAGTCCTCCGAGAAGACAGTAAGAAAATGAAATTTTTTTGTATTCCTTTATAAATATTTCTTACAACGTTCAGTCTTGTTATGGCACATAATAAATACAACTTTATAATAATTATAATAATAAAATTATATCTATGTGTTATTTTAATGTCCAAAATTCTTCCAGGTAACTTGAAAATAACAATGAAAAAAGCTAGGTTCTAGACTAGAGCTAATAAAAATACAGTAGAAGAGATACTCTTACCAGTATTCTTGTTACACTGTGTCTTTGTAGCTCTTCATTCAGTGGACAGGTGGTCCACATCTTTTAAAATCTATTAACAAGCCTCAGAGTGGTGCCTGTCATTGCTAACAACATAGATTAAGGAGAATGCGAATTGCACAGAAAAAAAAGAAAGAACCTACATGTATACTCCTTGAAAATATCCAGGGGGAAGATAGAAATTCCCATAAACACCATATATCCAGATGTACAGAATAGGATACACTACGTAAAATCTTATATAAAAGGGAGAACGTCGAGGTACAGCAGGAGTTGTGGTTGAATGGTGGAACAGTCCAGTGCTCTCTTCTGCCTACCCCATTATGTATCTGTGAGTTCCAGTATGAAAGACAAAAGGCAATACAGCAGTGATCTCTCCTAGGTAAATTATAGTGTTTTTGAGGGCAAGAATGTTTCTTACCTATCTTTATCAATGGAATCCCTGTCACAAATCACCAATGAGTGTGTGCTGGATTAAGTGGAATTGTATTAATTGGCTTTTAGCCAGGAATTTGTTGTCCTTCTAGGCCCTTCCAGATTTCCCCAATTATCAAAGCATTGCAGATAACAATAAAAAATAATCTGTGTTTTTGTTTCAATGTAATTGGATTCCCATTTTGGGACTGTCGCTTATGTTCAGTGTTCTCTGGATAATAAGTTCTTATGGTAACTAGTATATCAATTCCTGTGCCAGAGGAATTAGCTTTTAAGTCTTGCCTATTTTGGTCGTCTTGCAGATTGGCACATTTTTTGTTGGAGATTTTTGTGTAATTCTGTGGCTAAAAACTCTTTAGGTTACAGAAGAAAATAATTTCATTTCTTTGTTTTCTTTCACTTTTTGGCTTTTGAATTTTTACCCACATACATAGAGTGAATACAATTCCTAAAGAATTAAGTCTTTCTTATCTGGAATTCAAATCTCTGTCACATAAAATTTACATATTTCCCATATGTTAATAACATAATGTTCTATACAGCTATGGTCTTTAAGATGTGTTTTTTCCCCCACTCCTAATTTCCTATTCATAGGATTGATTTTCATTTTTTGTGTAAAAAAAAGATTTTTCTGTATAACAATTCTGGACTAAGGTCTTATGATTTATTTACTTTTGCTGCTATTTTATCCTGGAAGCAGGTGGAGGTAGGTATTGAGGTCATGTGGCATTTTATCCCTTAAGGATTCCATATGTATGGGTAGATTGATGCGGTATATACAGAGCATTTTCATGTACATAAATTCACTTGTGTTGGAAGCTACTTTTGTTCACAATTTTTTAATCTAAATTGTGAGTTTATTTTTTCCCACTCTGAAGATAGGAATAGTGAGTTTCAGACCAAATACTTTCTCACATAATTTTAATCTCACTTTCCTCTTGGATCTTATTCATAGTAACAAGTGGTCCTGGCTGGAGGTGAAGGTAACAAAGTTGGGAAGAAAGAGAAGGAACAAGGGCACCATTTAAGAAGTATTTTAAGTACATTAGTGTTTTTCTGAAATGTGAAATCATTCTTTTATTCCCACTACCATTTTAGTGAGGTCTGAAAGCAGAGGATATACTAAGAAATATCGGATGCTTACACATTTTTTTCTTCCCAAGAGATCAAAGTCCTTTGCTTTATATACTTGTGGAGTAGAGAGGCACATGGACTATCTCACTTATCCAGCTGAGGAAAGTTCATAAAATGACCTATTTAACTTTACACACTTAAGGAATGTTCCAGTCTTGATCCTGTGTTTTTAGGCTCCAAGGTTTAGTTTTGCCAGCTGCATAGTTTTTGTGGCTGGCTACTTAATTTGCAGGGCTCACTGCAAAATGAAAATGTGAAGCCCTTTGATAAAAAATTATTAAGCATTTCAAGATGGTGACAACCAACTGTTGGACCAATCATGGGGCCTTTCTAAGAGCATGGCTCCATGATACTGCAAAGCTCACATACCCGTGATGTTGGCCCGGTCTGTGTTGCCCAGTCTTGAACATGGGACAACACCATCTTAAGAGCTAGACACAATCTGTGCTCCAGTCAAGCTGCGGGATATGAGTTCATTCAGGTGTCAGTAGCAAGCACCCAGGAAGGAATGAAGAGGCAAGGACCTGTCTAGACCAGACGAAGTGGGGATGGGAGTGAAAGCTTTGATCTGACATGTACTCAGATGCTTAGAATTTCCTTGATGTATGCTGGATCCTTAGCTTAGGAAAGCATGACACTTCTAACATGCTCCTAACAAATAGGTAGACAACATGACTTGCTTGATAACTTGTCTGCTTAGATTAGAATTGGGTCGGGGCAGGGCAGGGCTAAAATCTCAGAATGAACTTAGAAATACTCAAGGGTGAAGAAGGATTGTAAGTTGCAGACTGATTTAATTGTATTTTTTACAAAGGTGAATGTGCATACATGGTTTACTTTACTAAATACCATTTCCTAATATCCAGACATCTTTTTTGAAGTTGGATTATGAGTTCAAACCCCCTTCTGTGTTTGTTAAAGCCAGATGACTCCTCAATCATGTGTTTCAACAGCAACCCAAACAAAAAGTTGTAGGTATACTTCCAGTCATTCATGAAGTCATTCAATGAATATATATTGAATGCCTGCTATTGATTATAGGCCCTGTTCTAGGCACCAGCAATATAGCTGAGGAACAGGACGAATCCTTGACCTTAAGTAGTGTGCATTCTAGTGGATTCCACAGAAGTCAGTGAATTCTAGTGGGTTTTGAAATAATGAATTTGGGTGTGTTTTCTTAAGCTCTTTTTTTGTATTGAAGCAAAGTAAAAAGAACAGTCAGAAACAGGTTGTTCTATTTTTTCTGTAAAGAAACATTTTGTGTTATAGAATACTAGGAAAAAAGTAGGTTCCTCATGGGACAAGGATTTTTTTTTTCTCTACTTTAAAAAAGGATTAAAATCACAAACATAAAGGTTACATAAGCGACACTGCATTTGTTAGATTATTTTTTAACATGCAATTAAAGTAAGAATGATTTTGTGATTCTCCTACCGGCAGGCATGGCATTCTGTAATATTTAATTTTTGCCATAAAATATTTTTATTATTTCTGTGTTGTAACCTAGTGGGATTTATTCTGTGTACTGTATTATTTTCTATAACTTTGTCATTAAAAAAATGGTAGTATAACTATACTGCCTCTTGAAGAAAAAAGGAAAAAAAGAAAGAAACCTATTTTTTGAAACTCTGTTGAGTTTTGAAAGCACATCTTGAAATCCTTATGAGTACCAAAACAATAGCATCCGCAGCCATTTATTTTGATACACCATAAAATCCTTGACTTCTCATGATAGAAGAACACTAAACATTCCAAAGATATTTCAAAATCTCTCCTTTGGAACATAATACAACTAAAAAAATGAGTAATAAGCATTCCTATTTCTACATTGTCTGTGTGCTTTCTTCCCCTACCCCTGTTACATCACCATCTTAACTTGACAAGACTCTTTGTTTACCATTCATGGACATCGTTTTCCTTTCCAATTATTTATCATGTATTTATGAAAGATACAACAGTATGTACAAGAATGTTTTCTTTATTTTAACTTCTATGCCCTTGCTATATGCAAAAAAATTATGTGATTATTTGCTTTGAAAATCAATTCACCAGAAATGCACTAAAGGTCTACCATGTGCCAGAAACTTGCTAGAAGGCTGACAGGGTTTGGCAGTGAGTATGGATATATGGGGGGGGGGGTTTATATAAATGCATGAGACATGTTTGCGCTCAGCCAGGTGTCTGCTTGAGATTCTCTGTCTTCCCTGCCCCTCCCCCCCCAAAATAAATCTTGAAAAGAAAAATATCTTTTAATTTGAGAACTGTATGTTATTTTAAGCTACTCTCAAGCTAAATGGCATAGGTTACATGTCTTAAAACTCCACTAAAATGTTTTTTTTTTTGGTCTCATTTTGTAATTGTTGCCATCAAAGCAACATGGATAAGAGAGAAAAGATCTATAGACAGACAATGATAACAAATAAAAAATATCACTCATTAAAACAAAACAAAAACAAGCACAGAATCTCAGTTAGATTTGGCTAAATAAGGTGGCAAAGATACTGATGGGTTCACATGGAAGGACACTGGCAGATTTTGAACTCTGTGTTGAAAGGATAAGTATTGGGCATACCAGTAAGATGCTTCATGCCTTACTGCCTGTTCCTGTAAACTTTATAACAAATTTGTTTGGTAAAGATCGGTGACCCCATCTTAGAGTGAGTGAAAACATTCGAAGCTGTTATCTGCCCAAGACCACACTGTCAGCCAGTGGCCAGGTCAGAGACCAAAGTACAGAGACCTTCCCCTGTACTAGGGCTTCCCCTACCCCTCCATTCCTCCTACGGACAATATCCTGAAATTAAAGACCCATGTATGCATTGAACAAAAATGTACAGCTCTATCTGCTTATAGATTTAGAAAAGGACGAAGTATACTTCTAACCAAACCAATAATTTTACATTATTTTTCAAGACCATTAAATGCAATAACTTACTTTTTCACTGTACTGTAAAAAATAGAAGTCCTCATTCCTTTCGTACTAGTACAGAATTTCTTGGAACTTTTAGAATATGCATTCTTAGAATATAGTATTTCTTTAAACATTTTATTTGGTGCCCATTAAAATAATTTCATTCTGAAGAATTTTTAATAGAAATGTGGAGTAGATATTATGGATATATTTGGATTGATAGGTAAATATCAGATATCTCTTTATTCCATTTACTTCACTGTGAGCACATTTGTTAAAATTAAATTATATCTTATGTATGATTTTTATTGTTTTATGATTGTTTTGAATCCCTAGTATCTAATTTATTTCAGCAGACATAATATACATGTCTTTCTTTAGAGTTTAATGCGGTATTTCCAAATGCAACAGAGCTTTCAGGAACATGCAGCTCTGTGTTTATATGCCGGACAATGCTGATCTTCCTTGTTGCCCACATCACTGAGATATACTAGGCACCCCTAAAAGGGATTTTAGAATATTACATACCCCTTGAAATACCAAGAACAGCAATGCTTTGTTTGACTGAGCTGGCCTGAAGATTTGTACTGCATAGTAACAACGTTTGTCATTCTAAGGATCATTAGCACATGCTGTCCTGCCCACCTGAACACTTAAGACTTGGGAGGAGTAAATAACATTCCTTTGCCCAATGTTAAGCAACCCCCTTCCAACACACACACACACACGCACACACACACACGCGCACACACACGTTATCTGACTTTATTTCCAGGCTTTTGTTATTTTAAACCTCTTTCCTTGATGTCAACTTCTTTAATCAACTGATTTGTTTTATATGATATAGGTTTTTGGAATGAGGAAGATGAGGTTTCTGAATCCCATGCTTAGACAACCATTTAGTTACTCTCTTACCTAAACAAAGCCTTAAGTCTCTCATCTGTGTAATGGGTATCAAAACGCTTAGTGTGATTATTTTGTTTTCAAGTTTAAGTGAGAAAGAGATGTTTAAAAATTCCTGACATCCTTTCTTAAATATTAATTTTCCTGTCCTTACCTTTTTCATAGGTATGTTGTAAGGATCCAATTAACTAACATGAGGTATAGTGACAGGTGAAGAGCATAGAATTTGAGTCAGAACTGGGTTCAATTCTTGGCTCTGCCACTTATCAGCTGTGTGACCCTGGGGTGTTATTTAATTTATTAAAATAGTTTCTTGGGGCGCCTGGGTGGCTCAGTTGGTTAAGCGACTGCCTTCGGCTCAGGTTATGATCCTGGAGTTCCGGGATCGAGTCCCACGTCAGGCTCCCTGCTCAGCAGGGAGTCTGCCTCTCTCTCTGACTCTCCCCCCCCTCATGCTCTCTCTCATTCTCTCTCTCAAATAAATAAATAAAATCTTAAAAAAAAATCTTTAAAATAGTTTCTTAATTTGTAAAATGGGAATAATAATTCCTATTTCATACAGTTGTGCATATAACATGAAATGTATATAAATTGCTCTGTTTGGGGCCTGATGTCTACCACACATTGCTAAGGTCTTATTAAAATACTCTAGCCCAATTATCTGTGGTCTGACTTCCATTCAGCTTCTCCAAAGATGTCTTCTCAACTAGATTTTAAGTATTTGAGATTCAGGGACCAGATCTGACTCCTTATCGAACTTTGTAGAATCACCTAGAATAGTGCCAAGTGCATTATGCCAAAACTTGTTCAATTTCAGGCCAGTAGAATAAATGCCTGAGATTTTTGGCCTACCCACCTGTCAGTCTTGGGATGGTCAGTAGGAGCAACAGGTTTTAGTAAATCTTTACTTATAATGGGAGCTGAATCAAATTCATAGGTTTTCCAAGTGTAATACCACAGTGATTGTATTAAATGACTAGAATTCTATGAAGGGTTCTGTACTTGGCTCACATTTCTATAATAACCATTAATCTATTCTGTACCTAGGCCATATCTACTGCATTGCTTTAAAAAATGGGTGTGTGGGCTGCCATTGATGTTATATAATACAGCCTGCTACTTAGTACATACAGTATACTATAACATATACTGTGTGCTCTCTAATGTCTCTCTAATGAGCACATAGTAATGTTATACTATATAATCTCATTATGATTAGTTATAAGGAAGAAAGTAATATAAAAAGAAGAGAGAGGGGCACCTGGGTGGCTCAGTTGGTTAAGCATCTGCTTTTGGCTTGGGTCATGATCCCGGGGCTCTGGGGTCGAGCCCCTCGTTGGGCTCCCTGCTCAGCGGGGAGTCTGCTTCTCCCTCGTCATCTGCCCTTCCACGCCGCTTGTGTGCTCTCTCTCGCTCTCAAATAACTAAATAAAATATTTTTAAAAAGGAGAGAAAAGGAATGAATATAACCAAAAGGAGAATAATCAGGTTGAGTAGATGGTAAATTCCAGCAAAGACTGCCTTGGCCACTGCTTTTCTAATTTTCATACATTGGGCCTCTTTAGTCTTATTATTCATGTTATAAGTTTTGTTGTTGCAAAATACCATATTTGTAAAATCATTTATAAAATCAGCTGTAATGTACTTAAAATATACATTTTTATAACACACTAATGTTAATTATTTGGTAACTTGAAGTCATTTAAAAATACATTCTTGGCTAACCAGGAAAAATAATTTTGGGTACCAAAATTTAGTATCTTTAAAAGAAAAAAAAAAACACACTGTCAAATTTCCAATGCTTTTCAAAATCTTAATTTTTTCTTCAAGATTTGCTTATGCAGTGTGGATCTTTTTTGATGTTCTACACAATCTGTCACTTGATGCACTATCCCAATGAGGTAGATCTTACTTAACTTTTTATTAATAACAACACAAAACACAGAAAGTTGAATGGTGATCTTAGAAGGTCACAAAATATGAAACAATCAGAATGGTATTTTAGGGTTGTAGGCTTTCCTGCCTGATTAATTATCTTAGAGTCTTTTATGCAGTCTTGGTTATGGAGAAATTGAAAAGTAAACATGTGTAGGGTCTAATTGCTGTATATTAATTATTTTCAGACCGAAGGGGTTGCAAGCTTCCAGTTCCTGTTACTGTGTTTGTTTAAAATATTTCTGTAAATCAGCAAGGCCTGTTTTATCCAGTCTTAGCCAAATCAAATATGATCCCTATACTTTCCCATTTGTGTTTGAAGATATAGCAGAAGTACTCATTATTATAGTATTTATTGAAGTGAAAACTGGTATATGATTGTATGCATGCCTAACAGAGTTGAAATAAAGGCTGTGAAATTAAAGAATAATTGGAAAGATTGATGTGTTCTTCCCTACCATGTATTTGTAGCATTTGTTTAAGGGCTAACGCTCTTGGTTTAGTCCCATAATAAAGAATTCATTGAAGTTTTAGGATTTCTCAATTGCTCCTAAGTAAGATATATGAAAAGCACTTTTCAGATAAATGCTACGGAAAGTTAATAAGAAAAAGAGGCTGTTTTCTTACACCGTGTCCTCTGATTTCAATTTTGTTTTCATCTTCCTTTTTTCCCCCTTAATTTAATTTCAGAGGGCTGCTGAAGTATCAAGCTAATTTAGATACCCACCCTCCTGGCTGCATCAATCCTAATGGAACCCGCTACCAGCATGTTCACTTACCAGACCATGGCTTGGAACATTTTCATGAATCTTTCCCTGGAGGACCTTCAAAACCAGATGAACTTACCCAAAACAGATCCGTGAACATTTGTATGGAAGAGCCCAGGTTTCAAGCTAATTTTCCACAGGTCAGATTAATTTTATATCTTTGATGGTCTCCTCAAGTCCATATTTCCATAATTATTGATCAGCATTGCATTTAAACATGTTTTTGGAGGTTTATAAAGCAATTGTAGAACATTTCAGGATGTTTCAGCAGCAAGATAGTACCTATTTTTCCATTAGAGGCAGCTGCCAGGTCAAGGAGAAAGACCTATGATATTACAGAATATGGAAAATTCTCCTTAACTGGCCATGTAATCTTTGCATACTGTGGCACTGGTACTTGCCTAAAGAGAAGTGACAAAGACATTTTCCCTATCCACTGAGAAAAGTAGGTTGAATAATAAAAGCAATAGTGAAAGAACTAATACTAATTGTAATTATTATTATTGTATAGCATAATATTGTGGTATGATATTATGAATGATATAAGTGATAAATTGTAAAATCAATTTATTGAATGCTTGGTATCATCTGCTAGGTACTGTGCTAAAATGTACTGCATGCATAATTTCTTTTAATATTCACAATAGCCCTTTGAAGCAATTACTATCATCCTTGATTTTCTGATGAAGAAATTGTGACTTCAATACATAAAAGACCTTGAGCAAACTCTACAACCAAATACAGGCAGAAGTAGAGTCCAAAACCAGGTCTTTGACTAAAATACTTGCTCTTGGAAAAGTTCTTACCCAAATACACAGCGAGTGGTTCCATAAGAGCCCTAATCTTCCCATGTGGGTATGGGAGCTGTCCATGTGGGAATTAACACTCTTTGCCTATGGGACAGTGATGCCAAATGTCTCTTTTCAGAAGAGAAGAAAGAAGAGTGAAAAAGTAGAGTGAATTTGTAGATGACTTTGGAATGAGTATGTTAGTCTTGTGTTTATTTTTAATAATAATCCTCTAGGTTTCTCATAGACTTTGCAATTTGCAGTTTTCTTGGCTTCAAACAATGCTAGCTGTTAGGCAGGGAAGGTACTGTGAGTCCCATTTTACTTATGTGGAACTTGGTGCTCAAAGGGTAAGTGACTGTCTCAAAGTTGCAAGACTGCTGCATTGCAGGGCTCGCCTACTGCTCACACAGCATGCAACTAAATATCAGGAAGAGGCATGATCTGTCTGCATGGAAGGAAAAAGGTCTGAAATAGCTATGTAAATAAGGTTTAAAAAAGTAACCATTAAAATAAGTTTGGGTCAGTGGCCTCCCAGTGATGGGGGAAATATGGCGTGCAGTTCTAGGAGAAGGATTGGCCACACAGACAGGACAGGCTTCTGTACTTCTAAGCGTATGCAGTGGGTTATCCTGGGGTTGGGGCTATCCATCCAGCACACATGCAAAATCGTTACACTTTCCAAATTCTATATAATACCTTCTGTTCATATTATTTTTATTATGTAAAAGTAAGTTGTAAGCAACATGCTTAGTATACTCTATATTTTAAAATACGTTCATGTACATTTTATATTGTATATACATTATGTATGTGTACATTATGCATATATTATATGCATTAAAAACACCCAGAGTTGAGTAAAAGGCATAGCATAAGAAAAACAATGATATTGTAATACTGATGGAATGGGACAGATGGTAGCCATACTTATAGTGAACATAGGATAATGTGTAAACTTGTCAAATCACTAAGTTGTACACCTGAAACTAATATAATATTGTGTGTCAACTACACTCAAGTAAAAAATAAATAAATAAGTAAGCGTTAAAAAACCCCTTACCTGACATTTTGAAGAATTCCAGTTACTCCTGAAAATTAAAACATTTTAATACCTTAAAATAAAAAAAAAAGTATTCATACATATATCCAGGATTTTTTTTTTTAAACAAACATTGGACTGGTGCATTTTTTTCTAAAGTTGTCTTCAGATTTATTTGAGCATTTAACTTCCTTTCTTCTCTTTTTAGATGAAGATATTGCATATACATACATTATGTATTTATTCTGTAGGCACAGAAGGAAATATGAAACAAAGTATGCATACCTGTTAATGTGGCACATTACTTCTTTTGTTTTATATTTAGTCTTGTTTGAATAAGTCACAGCAAGCACCTTATTTTTTACAGATTTTTCTTTACGTTTTATTATTTAAAATACAGATTACAATACCATTACTGTAATGTATGAAATAAACAGTTGAGCAAGATATAAAGATTCCTTCAACACAAGTATTTCTTAAAGTATATTTTAAAAATTCTCCATTAGACTTGGCTTTGGATTTCTGGACCTTTGTGCCTGTATTGTGCTGAAAGACTTTACAGGTGTATCCGGAGCAATAAACCAGTTACCATCATCTCGGTCATAAGCCATCCCTCAGATGTCATGGAAATCCGAATGATCAAAGAAAATTTTAAAGCAAGACCTGGCCAGGTGAGTCAGTGTTCAGCAACTTTTATTTATGTATGTATTTATTTATTTTAATTTTTTAAGGGAGGGGAGGGGCAGAGGGGAAGAGAGACTTAAGCAGCTCCATGCACAGCACAGAGCTGGACACAGAGCTTGATCTCACAAGCCTGAGATCATGACCTGAGCTGAAATCAAGAGTCAGATGCTTCACTGACTGAGCCACCTAGGCGCCCCAAATTTCCTTTATCTTTATATAATTTTTAAAAATTAGTATTCGTGCCATCATTAGAATACTTACACTTCTTTCTTGGTCATTTAAAAATTATGTTTGTTGTTTTTTAGTATATTATTCTACATTGTCCCAGTGTGTCTGCGTTAGAAAATCATCCATTTACCCTTACAATGGTAAGAAACTTGTTTTTGATTTTTAAAATTTTTTAGAGTGACATGCATCTTTTTCTTTTGTGTGTGTGTATTCTACCTCATTCTAAAAATCATTCAAGGCGATCACAATGCCCTAAATGTTAAAGAAAGCCATTTTTTTATACAAAGAAATATTATCTGTTCAGAAACTTTGTAACTCTTTATTATTTTTGGACACTTTACAATTCAGGAAGCAATATATTTGAAATGTATTAAAGATTGATGATTCAAAATACAGAAAATTTCCTGGATATTTACATTTTTCCTTTTATGAAATATGTACCAAAATATAGTATGTATGGTTTTTTTAGAGAGATTGAATTTAATGACAAAAAGGGTACTCTGAGTCGAGGTGGAAGCATAAGAAAATCCAGGCAGTGTTTAGAAAGGAAAAAGTCCATTGTAATTGATGCCCAGATTGTGTGTGAGGGAGGGAAAGGAAAATAAAGTTGAAAAAATAAAATGGAATAAATATTAGGTGGGGGAAAGATCTGGCTAAGTAATGGTGTCACCAAATATTTTTAGCCAATCAGACATTGTTTAACATTCTTTTTTGCATTGTAAGTATAGCATGAGCATATTATCAAAAAGTAAACAATTCACTTTTCCTCATTTCCCCCACTTTTCAATCCTCTTTCTTCTCCAGTATTTGGCATATATTCTTCCAGACATTTTCCTCTATACTTAGGCATATATAGATGTTTGACATTCGTTTGCTGGATCATTTGTTTTATAATTTGCTCTTTTTACTCAACAATATGTCATTTACAACTTTCCATGTTACTCTATTTGCATATGCCTCATTCTTTTTTAATGACTGCCTAATATTTCACAGTAGGATAGTACTGTAATTTATTTAATATTTCCCATTGATGATGGAGACTTGAGTTTTTTTTTTTTTTTTCCAATTTCTAGCAAAGGTAACTAAGAACAGGACCCACATGTTTAAATATATGCTTAAGATATGCAAATAAAATTGAACAGATGCGGGGACAGAAAAATCACTGGGTGCTTAAGTGCTGAGATGTAGGGGTGGGGCTATCCTGGGAATGGCAACAACTTTTTTTTTTTCAAGATTTATTTATTTATTTGAGAGAGGCTGGGGAGGGGCAGACTCTGCAATGAGCATGGAGCCCAGCTCAGGGCTTGAGCTCACAACCCCGAGATCACAACCGGAGTTGAACCTAAGAGTTGGATGCTTAACTGACGGCACCATCCAGCTGCCCCAAGAATAGCAACCATTTTCAGATTTGATGTGTTAGGTTGAAAACTTGGAACCCTTGGCCACGTTACTTCATCTTTCCGTGCATTTGTTTCCTCAGAGTAATACTGTGATAAAAACAGTATCTACTCCTTGGTATGTTGTGTGTTTAAGTGAACTCCCACAAGTAAAGCATATAGAACAAAGCCTGGAACATGGAAGGTGCGAGGTACATGTAAATATATGCTAGCAATTATTACGATTTTTATTTTCATTGTGAGTTTGCCCCTTGAGAACATGTACTTGTGAAGACAGGTCAAAAAAATCTATATTTAAGGGATAAAAGAAACAAAAAGGAAGTGTCAGGGAGTTAGAGAAAAAACAGACATGATTTGTTCAACAGCATTTCTTTAAAGGAAAAATATATTTTTGCTTCAGTTCCTTCAAATTTTGCATTCTGTTTGTAGGTAGCAGACTTATTTATTAATGATTAAAGAAAGGTAGTTTGGCATCTAGTGAAATGGTTGACAACATTCCATTTTATCAAGGAAGATGGCAACACTGGCCTCCTTGGGGAGGAAATTAATTTACTGTTGTTTCTTTGACCTGATAATAGAGGAGTACAGTCCAGACACCCTTTCATCTGGTGCCATGTGGGTGGCTGGCTAGAGTGAGAGGGGAAATGTGTTGTTAGGAGGAATAGTGAAAACCTAGTTGCCTTCGTGGGATTGAAAGCCAGGACCTCAGAGTCCAGGACCCAGCCATCACCAGAGCCATGGAGGCATGTCATGCCCTTCACTGCTCTAGGGTATGCATGCCCTACAACATGGTTTAATATTGCCCTCGTTCCAGGAGACCTTAGGATCCTTGGCGAGTAAATGTGACAAACAAACCTTCCTGTATGATGCTTCAGCTGAATCATGAAGGCATTCTCACATGATTGCATCCACTACAGTCAGAAGCACCGTGTTTAGTTCTGGTAGTTTAAGACACATTTCCATTTCTCTGATTGCATGTATCCCATAAATATGAAGTTGGTAACATTAAAAAGAAGGGAATAGGGAGAAAGTGTGCACGTACGTTTGTCTTTATTTAAGTAGTTTAAAGAGTTTGGTCTACTCTTGGGGTCATACCAAATTTACTTCTGAAGTTAATCTTTCTTTGTGTGCAACTTTGTTTTTTTTTTTTTTTTCCACCTTTAGTGAGGTGGAATTGAAAAATGAAAAAGTTGTATATATTTAAGGTGTGTGACTTGAGACTTTATTTTGAAAATAGTTTCTTCACCATAGCATTAAATAGAGAATATGGGATAAGAAAAGAAGGTGGTTGCTGAATGATAAATATAGAGAAGAGAGGGTTTTTTTTTTTTTTTACAAAAATATTTCCCAACATACACAAAAGTAGAGAGAATGGTATAATGGACCACCATGTTCTCATCACCCAGCTTCAGTAAAAACAAAGAATATAGTTAATTTTTGGTATACATTGTATCACTGAAAATGTTATGCTCCTCAAAACAGAAAATCCAAGAATTTTTCTCTTATGGTACGTGCCAAGAAGAGGCTTTTAGATCTACTCTCTTTCAGTTGTCTTAGGATCCTTTCACAGGGCAAAGGAGAAATTCAGAAAAGAGCTGTGTGTGGGACATACGGGCTCCTGGTGGCCTGACCTGATTCCCAAGCAAGTGATTGGGGCAAGTGCTATGATAGGCCTGTGGCTGGCTGCAGGCACAATTGGGAGGGAGAGAGAAGTGGGGGAAGGGGACAGACCAGATGGAAGAGTAACCAGAAGTAGGAGCCAGAGTTAGGAAAAGGAGGACAATTATATGTAATGTAATATTCACACAAAGAACATGAACTTGAGAATTCAGCCCCACTCTGTCACTCATGGGTTCTGTGCCTGGGAGGCTATCTCTGGTGGTGGTCAGTATTTGGTAACTACACTATTGTTATTTTTAATAATCCTAGAATGTTTCCTTCTAATTTGGATTTTTGCCTTCACTTCTGCAATTATTATTATTATTTTTTTTTTGAGAAGCAGGGATAGCACATCAGTGTGGTTTTTCAACCTGAAAATGAAAAATTTGGGCGATATCACAGTAGTCTCAGCTTTTGAAAATCTGTCATGTAGGTGAAGGATTAGATATTTTTCCCTTGGGGTCCCAAGGTGTAGAAATAAGAATAACAGTAAAAAGTTTTAGAGAAATATATTTTGATTCAATATGATAAAGACATTTCTAACAATGAGACCAGTCCAGAAACTTAGAAAGCCATCTCCCTGGAATGTTTAGAAGGAGATTTCTGCTAGATCAGGACTTTCCTGCTTGGGCATTATTGACATTTTGGGTCAGATAATTCTTTGCTGTGGCATGTTGTCCTGTGCATTATAAGATGTTTATCAACACTGGTAGCCACTACCCACTAGCTGCCAACAGTACCCCTGACTTGTGACAATGAGAAATGTCTCCAGACATTGCCAAATAAACCTTGAAGGGCAGAATTGCCAGCAGTTAACAACCATTATGCTAGATCAGTAGTTGCCCAACACAGCTTACAGTGCCCTTAGGATAGTGCTTACACAGTCCTCACGATGCTCTTTATGAGAAGGGAGAATTTAGGAGGCACGAGCAAAGGTGGAGGGTTACAATGCCTAACTTGTGTTCTGAGGACCCTGATCTCATGTCAGTGGGAACACCTCTCTTTCAACTAGCCTGCATATGAGGGTTCTGCTTAAGTACTCATGGATATCGTCACCTAAATATGTATATATATATATATATATATATATATTTTTTTTTTTTTTTTTTCCTACTCAACTAGAATCCTTTTTGGAATTCCATAAAAGTTATTTTGGCTACTGTGAGTTCCTGAATACTGTCATGTGGTAGAGGGCTTTGGAAGAGAATTTGATTCATTTTCAAATTCATAAATATTTTCCATATTTGTAGTCATCCACTCCCAAATAATAGGGTTTGGATATGAATTAAAAGAAAAGGTAGGATAGGGTACGCCTGGGTGGCTCAGTTGGTTAGGCATCTGCTTTCGGCTCAGGTCATGATCCCAGGGTCCTGGGATCGAGCCCCTCATCGGGCTCCCTGCTCGGCAAGGAGACTGCTTCTCCCTCTCCTTCTGCCTCTCCCCCTGCTCATGCTTTCTCTCGCTCTGTCAAATAAATAAATAAAATCTTAAAAAAAAAGAAAAGGTAGGATAGCAGTATAAAGATAAAACAAGTTAATCAAGAGCTAAAATGATGTAAGAATATTCTCAGATATTTGACATTTTTGTCATCTGAATGAAGGATGATTATTATTTTTTTTTTCCTATGGAATCCTAAGATGTGAGAATAGGAACAACCATACATTATTCTTGGAGGAAACATAATGGTTTAGTGCCTACTTTGGGAACTAGGATGTGTTTGCCTGGGTGGGGGGAGACAGTCGAGTTCCTCACCTCGGTGAGGCTCTGTTGGATATACAGCACTCCTGAGTCTCCTTAAGAGCAGCAAAGGATCATCACCCGCTGCCCTGACTCTGGAGGCGGACTGGTGAGCCCTCAGCACTAAGCCTCTGAGGCCAGTGCAGGCTTTTTTCAGAAGATTCAATTTCATGAGTGCATTGGATGGAGGCAAAAGTTTGGACACCTGGAATTCTATACCCCCCCCCCAGTTTTCCTTCTTTCTTACTTTTTTCAATTAAGAAAAGATTTTTCCTTATTCCTTCTGCTTCTTCCAGGCCACTTCTTCAGTTCTCATAAAGGAACATGGTCCTTTGAAAATCCTCTGAGGAAAAAAATGAGAAAGAAAAAGCATTTTTCTATGACCTAAAATAGTTTGGAAAATACTGCTTGATATACATCACTTTTAGAAATTCATAGTGCCTCTTAGCATATTAATAGTTCTAAGAAGTTCTTTAATAAACAATCTCATTAAATTATATTCACCCACTTACTTAATACTGTCTCACTTTCCCTCATTTGGGTCTTGGTATAAACTAGTCTGTTCGCCCTTGGGAACCAACCTCTGTCTGCTTCTACTAATTCACACTCCAAATGCCTGACACTCTCTTTGCCCGGGCGGTTCTTCTCATCTTTCCCACCTCATTCAATGTCACTTCTTGAGAAGCCTTCGCAGACCCTTCCTAGTAGGTTGTTTCTTGACCTTTTCCTCTTATAAGGGCTTCTGTACAGTCTTCAACACCAGTGACCTTAGATTATTTGGTTAATGCCTCCTTATTCCTAACCAAAAGGTCCAGGAACCCTTTCAAAGATGCATTCATAGCACAGTGTCTGGGACACAGAGTAACCCAATGCAAATCTGTTGAAAGAGTGAAAACACCTAATATATAACTAGCATTTGTGATCTAGCTTGAGAAATACTTTATAGATAGATTCTCTTTTCCTCATCTTTTTTTGTTGTTGTTCTGTTTTGGCATACTCTTAGTTGGAAGGTGAAGCTAGAGAAGAGGAAGTTATAGGGATTAAAGAAAAAGGAGAAATGCTTATGGCTGAAGTGTTTACAGTTAAAGACTAGATTGCCAGCTCTGTTCTGAGTCTAATCTGTAAGGTCATGGTGGCTATTTTTCTTTAGCTCAGAAGAGGAGGGGGGATGTACTTACGGCAAAAGTGGTTGGAGGAGAAACACCAAAGGCAAAAGGAATCAATCCATGAGTTTTTCTGGTCAAAAACAATAGGTTGTTTTTCACCTTCCATCCCCTGTTCCCTGGGCTAACAGTGGAAAATCCCTTGTTCCTAATTTCTGTGCTTATCTGACAAATGCTATGAATATTTCTTAGGAAATAGGTCTTCATTTTTTAAGTTTAGGTTGTGTATTCACATTTGTTCTTATTTTAAATATCTTTTTTTTTTTTTTTTTTTTTTGGTATCTGTATCTCATACTTTAAATTGTAACAATAGTTGGCTTCCAAAAAAAAAAAAAATGTTAAGGCAAAGGAAGTTCTTTTCATCAGACCATCTGTGTACTTGTGTAGGCTTAGGAAATGGTTTATAGCCTTCCCAGATTTTGGGGGGTTACTGGCTGGCTCACTCCTACTATCCCCCAAGGGAGTTTCTATTTTCATAAGGGGGAAGAGAGGCAAATCTTGCTGCTGCCTAGGAACGAATTTGAGTAAAGCAAACAGTTCTAAGCTAAATTTTACATTGTGCTGTTATGTTAATGTATTGTCTTTTCCTGCCATTTCTTTTTTTTTTATTCTTATGTTAATCCCCATACATTACATCATTAGTTTTAGATGAAGTGTTCCATGATTCATTGTTTGTGCATAACACCCAGTGCTCCATGCAGAATGTGCCCTCCTCAATACCCAACACCAGGCTAACCCATCCTCCCACCCACCTCCCCTCTAGAACCCTGTTTGTTTTTCAGAGTCCATCGTCTCTCATGGTTCGTCTACCCCTCCGATTTCCCCCACTTCATTCTTTCCCTCCTGCTACCTTCTTCTTCTTTTTTTTTTCTTAACATATATTGCATTATTTGTTTCAGAGGTACAGATCTGAGATTCAACAGTCTTGCACAATTCACAGCGCTTACCAGAGCACATACCCTCCCTGGTGTCTATCACCCAGTCACCCCATCCCTCCCACCCCACCCCCCACTCCAGCAACCCTCAGTTTATTTCCTGCAATTAAGAATTCCTCATATCAGTGAGATCATATGATACATGTCTTTCTCTATTTAACTTATTTCACTCAACATAATACGCTCCAGTTCCATCCACGTCGTTGCAAATGGCAAGATCTCATTTCTTTTGATGGCTGCATAATATTCCATTGTATATATATACCACATCTTCTTTATCCATTCATCTGTTGATGGACATCTTGGCTCTTTCCAAAGTTTGGCTATTGTGGACACTGCTGCTATAAACATCGGGGTGCACGTACCCCTTCGGATCCCTACTTTTGTATCTTTGGGGTAAATACCCAGTAGTGCAGTTGCTGGATCATATGGTAGCTCTATTTTCAAATTTTAGAGGACCCTCCATACAGTCTTCCAGAGTGGCTGCACCAGCTTGCATTCCCACCAACAGTGTAGGAGGGTTCCCCTTTCTCCGCATCCCCGCCAACATCTGTCGTTTCCTGACTTGTTAATTTTAGCCATTCTGACTGGTGTGAGGTGGTATCTCATTGAGGTTTTGATTTGGATTTCCCTGATGCCGAGTGATATTGAGCACTTTTTCATGTGTCTGTTGGCCATTTGGATGTCTTCTTTGGAAAAATGTCTGTTCATGTCTTCTGCCCATTTCTTGATTGGATTCTTTGTTCTTTGGGTGTTGAGTTTGATGAGTTCTTTATAGATTTTGGATACTAGCCCTTTATCTGATATGTCATTTGCAAATATCTTCTCCCATTCTGTCGGTTGTCTTTTGGTTTTGTTGACTGTTTCCTTTGCTTTGCAAAAGCTTTTTATCTTGATGAAGTCCCAATAGTTCATTTTTGCCCTTGCTTCCCTTGCCTTTGGCGATGTTTCTAGGAAGAAGTTGCTTCGGCTGAGGTCAAAGAGGTTGCTGCCTGTGTTCTCCTCTAGGATTTTGATGGACTCCTGTCTCACATTGAGGTCTTTCAACCATTTTGAGTCTATTTTTGTGTGTGGTGTAAGGAAATGGTCCAGTTTCATTCTTCTGCATGTGGCTGTCCAATTTTCCCAACACCATTTGTTGAAGAGACTGTCTTTGTTCCATTGGACAGTCTTTCCTGCTTTGTCAAAGATGAGTTGACCATAGAGTTGAGGGTCCATTTCTGGGCTCTCTATTCTGTTCCATTCGATCTATGTGTCTGTTTTTCTGCCAGTACCATGCTGTCTTGATGATGACAGCTTTGTAATAGAGCTGGAAGTCCGGAATTGTGATGCTACCAGCTTTGCTTTTCTTTTTCAACATGCCTCTGGCTATGCGGGGTCTTTTCTGGTTCCATACAAATTTTAGGATGATTTGTTCCATTTCTTTGAAAAAAGTGGATGGTATTTTGATGGGGATTGCATTGAATGTGGAGATTGCTCTAGGTAGCATTGACATCTTCACAATATTTGTTCTTCCAATCCATGAGCATGGAACGTTTTTCCATTTCTTTGTGTCTTCCTCAATTTCTTTCATGAGTATTTTATAGTTTTCTGAGTACAGATCCTTTGTCTCTTTGGTTAGATTTATTCCTAGGTATCTTATGGTTTTGGGTGCAATTGTAAATGGGATAGACTCCTTAATTTCTCTTTCTTCTGTCTTGTTGTTGGTGTGTAGGAATGCCACTGACTTCTGGGCATTGATTTTATATCCTGCCACTTTACTGAATTCCTGTATGAGTTCTAGCAGTTTTGGGGTGGAGTCCTTGGGATTTTCCACATAAAGTATCATATCATCTGCAAAGAGTGAGAGTTTGACTTCTTCTTTGCCGATTTGGATGCCTTTGATTTCTTTTTGTTGTCTGATTGCTGTGGCTAGGACGTCTAATACTATGTTGAATAGCAGTGGTGATAGTGGACATCCCTGCCGCGTTCCTGACCTTAGGGGGAAAGCTCTCAGTTTTTCCCCATTGAGAATGATATTCGCTGTAGGTTTTTCATAGATGGCTTTTATGATATTGAGGTATGTACCCTCTATCCCTATACTCTGAAGAGTTTTGATCAAGAAAGGATGCTGTACTTTGTCAAAAGCTTTTTCTGCATCTATTGAGAGGATCATATGATTCTTGTTCTTTCTTTTGTTAATGTATTGTATCACATTGATTGATTTGTGGATGTTGAACCAACCTTGCAGCCCAGGGATAAATCCCACTTGGTCATGGTGAATAATCCTTTTAATGTACTGTTGGATCCTATTGGCTAGTATTTTGGTGAGAATTTTTGCATCCATGTTCATCAGGGATATTGGTCTGTAATTCTCCTTTTTGATGGGGTCTTTGTCTGGTTTTGGGATCAAGGTAATGCTGGCCTCATAAAATGAGTTGGGAAGTTTTCCTTCCATTTCTATTTTTTGGAACAGTTTCAGAAGAATAGGTATTCATTCTTCTTGAAATGTTTGGTAGAATTCCCCTGGGAAGCCATCTGGCCCTGGGTTTTTGTTTTTTGGGAGATTTTTGATGACTGCTTCAATTTCCTTAGTGGTTATAGGTCTGTTCAGGTTTTCTATTTCATCCTGGTTCAGTTTTGGTAGTTGATACATCTTTAGGAATGCCTCCATTTCTTCCAGGTTATCTAATTTGCTGGCATAGAGTTGCTCATAACATGTTCTTATAATTGTTTGTATTTCTTTGGTGTTGGTTGTGCTCTCTCCTCTTTCATTCATGATTTTGTTGATTTGGGTCCTTTCTCTTTTCTTTTTGATAAGTCTGGCCAGGGGTTTATCAATCTTGTTAATTCTTTCAAAGAACCAGCTCCTAGTTTTGTTGATCTGTTCTACTGTTCTTTTGGTTTCTATTTCATTGATTTCTGCTCTGATCTTTATTATTTCTCTTCTCCTGCTGGGTTTAGGCTTTATTTGCTGTTCTTTCTCCAGCTCCTTTAGGTGTAGGGTTAGGTTGTGTATTTGAGACCTTTCTTGTTTCTTGAGAAAGGCTTGTATTGCTATATACTTTCCTCTTAGGACGGCCTTTGCTGCATCCCAAAGATTTTGAATAGTTGTGTTTTCATTTTCATTGGTTTCCATGAATTTTTTTAATTCTTCTTTAATTTCCTGGTTGACCCATTCATTCTTTAGTAGGATGCTCTTTAGCTTCCATGTATTTGAGTTCTTTCCGACTTTCCTCTTGTGATTGAGCTCTCGTTTCAAAGCATTGTGGTCTGAAAATAGGCAGGGAATGATCCCAATCTTTTGGTACCGGTTGAGACCTGATTTATGACCTAGGATGTGATCTATTCTGGAGAATGTTCCATGGGCACTAGAGAAGAATGTGTATTCCGTTGCTTTGGGATGGAATGTTCTGAATATGTCTGTGAAGTCCATTTGGTCCAGTGTGTCATTTAAAGTCTTTATTTCCTTGTTGATCTTTTGCTTAGATGATCTGTCCATTTCAGTAAGGGGGGTGTTCCCCCACTATGATTGTATTGTTGTCGATGTGTTTCTTTGCTTTTGTTATTAATTGCCTTATATAATTGGCTGCTCCCATGTTAGGGGCATAGATATTTACAATTGTTAGATCTTCTTGTTGGATAGATCCTTTAATTAGGATATAATGTCCTTCCTCATCTCTTATCACAGTCTTTGGTTTAAAATCTAATTTGTGTGATATAAGGATTGCCACCCCAGCTTTCTTTTGGTGTCCATTAGCATGGTAAATAGTTTTCCACCCCCTCACTTTCAATCTAGGGCTGTCTTTGGGTCTCAAATGAGTCTCTTGCAGACAGCATATCGATGGGTCTTGTTTTTTAATCCAGTCTGATAGCCTGTGTCGTTTGATTGGGGCATTTAGCCCATTTACATTCAGGGTAACTATTGAAAGATAGGAATTTAGTGCCATTGTATTGCCTGTAAGGTGACTGTTACCGTATATTGTCTGTGTTCCTTTCTGGTCTATGTTGCTTTTAGGCTCTCTCTTTGCTTAGAGGACCCCTTTCAAGATTTCCTGTAGGGCTGGTTTTGTGTTTGCAAATTCCTTTAGTTTTGTTTGTCCTGGAAGCTTTTTATCTCTCCTTCAATTTTCAATGACAGCCTAGCTGGATAGAGTATTCTTGGCTGCATATTTTTCTCATTTAGTGCTCTGAATATATCCTGCCAGTCCTTTCTGGCCTGCCAGGTCTCTTTGGATAGGTCTCTTGCCAATCTAATGTTTCTACCCTTGTAGGTTACAGATCTCTTCTCCCGAGCTGCTTTCAGGATTTTCTCTTTGTCTATGAGACTCATAAGTTTACTATTAGATGTCGGGGTGTTGACCTATTTTATTGATTTTGAGAGGGGTTCTCTGTGCTTCCTGGATTTTCATGCCTGTTTCCTTCCCCAAATTAGGGAAGTTCTCTGCTATCATTTGCTCCATTATACTTTCTGCCCCTCTCTCTCTTTCTTCTTCTTCTGGGATCCCAATTATTCTAATGTTGTTTCGTCTTATGGTATCGCTTATCTCTCGAATTCTGCCCTCGTGATCCAGTAGTTGTTTATCTCTCTTTTTCTCAGCTTCTTTATTTTCCATCATTTGGTGTTCTATATCACTGATTCTCTCTTCTGCCTCATTTATTCTAGCAGTTAGCGCCCCCATTTTTGATTGCACCTCATTAATAGCCTTTTTGATTTCTACTTGGTTGGATTTTAGTTCTTTTACTTCTCCAGAAAGGGTTTCTCTAATAACTTCCATATTTTTTTCAAGCCCAGCTAGTATCTTTAAAGTGATGATTCTGAACTCTAGATCTGACATCGTACTAATGTCCATATTGAGTAGGTCCCTGGCAGTCGGTACTACCTCTTGTTCTTTTTGTTGAGGTGATTTTTTCCATCTTGTCATTTTGTGCAGAGGAGAATAGATTAATGAGAGAACAAAATGCTAGCAGAGTAACAACGTCCCCAGAAAATATACTCTAAACAAATCAGAAAAGACCTGAAGCAGTGGGAAAAGAAAGGGAAAGAGAGAAAAAAGAAAAAGAAAAAGATAAAGGTAAAAACAAAAACAAACAAAACAAAACAACAACAACAACAAAAAATCAGAATGTGATCAAATATGATCAGGCTGGTATATAGATCAGTGCCACACACTAGATTTGGGGTGTATTTTGGTCTTTTAGAAGAAAGTGCCTCCCAAAATTTTAAAGAAAGAAAAACTTATATATGTACAAAAATAAGGGTTGATATGATGAAGGGATGGAATATGACTGTAAAGATGGAAATTATAAAAAATTTTATAAAAGGAATTGATAAGAAGTTGTTTGAAAAAAGAAAGAAGAGGATTTAAAAAAAAAAAAAAGGGAGAGGATGTGATCAGGCAGGGGAATAGAAAACATCATATACTAGAGATTTAGGGTATATTTTATTCTGTTAGAAGAAACTCTCTCAAAATTTTAAAGAGAGAACAACTTATATATATAAGCCAAAAATACGGGTAACTACTATGAAGGGATACAATATGACTCTAAAAATGAAAAATAAAAATGTTTTTTTTAAAAAAAGGGATTGATAAGATGTTGGTTGAAAAAGGGAAAAAGACAAATTCAAAAAGAAAAAAAAGAAAAAAGACAGTTAAAAAAAATTAACTTTGAAAGACTAAAGAATCAAGGTAAAAAAGCCATGAATTCTATGTGCAGTATTCCCCTAGCGCTGGAGTTCTGCGGTTCTCATTGATCGGTAAACTTGGTCTTGGCTGGCTGTTCTCACTGATCTTCTGGGGAGGCGCCTGTTGCCGTGGTTTCCAAATGTCTCTGCTGGAGGCGGAATTGCCCCGCCCTTGCCCCCTCCCAGCTAAGTAATCTGCTCAGGTTTGCTCTCCGGGGCTTTTGTTCCCTGCGAGCTTTCCGTACAGCTTTGGAGGCGGAGAGTGAAAATGGCG
Source organism: Neomonachus schauinslandi (assembly GCF_002201575.2). Lineage (NCBI taxonomy): Eukaryota > Metazoa > Chordata > Mammalia > Carnivora > Phocidae > Neomonachus > Neomonachus schauinslandi. Next base: position 68,601,344 of record NC_058413.1, on the reverse strand, counting down.
GCCTCCCAATCTCCGCCCCAGAGGAGCCCAGAACTTGGGGCCCCGCTTCTCAGTGAGCCCCCAGAAAAAAGCCATCAGTCACTCCCGTCTCCCCGGTCTCCGGCTGCACTCCGTGGTCACCCGGCCTGTGACCATGCGTTTCTATCTCTGGCACCCGACCCCCGGGTGGAGTCTCCAAACCCAGCAGATCCCTGCGGTGCACTCCCGCGCGGCTCCTCCAGGGGCAGGAAGGTGAGTCTCCCTGGATCTGCCACTTGTTGGGTCCCTGCTGGAGGAGCAGTGGCCCGGCTGTGCCCAGGATCACGGTTTATGGCAACCCCGAGCTGAGAGCCCGCGTCTGGGCTCCGCCTCTGCAGCCGGCTTCCCTGCTCCCTTACCTGGGAGCTCTGCCACACTCAGGCACCCCCGGTCTTTCTGTGACCCCGAGGGTCCTGAGACCACACTGTCCCGGAGGGTTCCACCCCCCCGCTTAGCCACCAGAGTGACGTCCCTCGGGGGAGCAGACTTTTAAAAGTTCCGATTTTGTGCTCCGCGGCTCTATCACTTGCCAGAAGCGGCCGACGGAGGCCCCTCCCCCGCCGTCTATCCTCCCGAATATCGCCTCGGATTCACTTCTCCGCACGTCCTACCTTCCAGAAAGTGGTCGCTTTTCTGATGAGAGAGTTGTTGTTATTCTTTTCTTCGATCTCCTGTTGAGTTTGTAGGTGTTCAGAATGGTTTGATCCCTATCCAGCTGAATTCCAGAGAGGAGACGAAATCCAGGTCTCCTACTCCTCTGCCATCTTCCTCCGCCCCCCCTTTTCCTGCCATTTCTTTCTTTTTGTCTAATTACTTCGACTTGGCACTTACATGTAAAATGCATGCTTCTCAAACATTTTCACTGGGTATTTCCCTTAAGGGTTCCTGTGAAATAAAGCAACACAAAGCAATTTCCCATTTCCTGATTCCCACTAAAAAGTGTGTAAACACTTTATCTTTGTTAAGGATAATAGTCCCTACTAATTAAGTGCCCAAGAAGTTCTTTCATAAACTTTGAAAATATTGTAGTTTTAATTTTTATTGTATTCCTATGAGACATGTATTGTTCATCCTGTATGATGCAGAAAATAATGTTCCTGAGATTAAATAACATGTCCAAAGTCACACAGCTGGTTAATGCCACAGGTGAGATATAAAAATGGACCTGCCTGGCAGAAAGGCACGTTGCTAGCTAGCTGTTCTGTGCTTTCACCTGACTCACCATCCATTGACGTTCAGGGCATTCACGTATATATATTTTTTAAAGATTTTATTTATTGAGAGAGAGCGTGCGCACGCTTGCACACACAAGCAGAGGAGGGGCAGAGGGAGAGAGAGGATCTCAAGCAGTCTCCATGCTGAGTCTGATGCAGGGCTCAATCCCACACACTGAGAACACACCACAGAACTTGAACCGTCTCAACAGAGGCCTCCTCAGGTCTGACAAGAGCTCTGCCTAAAATGCAAGTTCATAGTTGTCGTATGTTGAGGTCAAGAGGTCAAACCTTTGTACTCTCCAGTGACCAGTCGTTGGAGGTCAGAGAGCTCCAGGGAGAGGCACTTAGAGGCACGGAAGCTTCGCTTCTGTGGGAGCCCTGAGATCATGACCAGAGCCGAAATCAATAGTCAGACGCTTTACCGATTGCGCCGCCCAGGTGCCCCCAGGGCATTCCTATTTCTGAAACTCCCCTTGCTTTTGGAAATCCTTGTTGTTGTTGGAGTCAAACAACAAAAAAGAATTGCCATTTAGGAGAGACATTTACTGAAACTATAAAAATGTTAGAGAAAAATGCAGTTGAAAGTTCTGGATTGTCCATACTACTAAGCCCTTCTCTATCGTGGAGCATTAAAGGTCCGATTCCCCTGCTAGAAAAAAATCTAATCCTTGTTTTCACATACTGTGCCAATGTACAGAAAAATCAAATCTATAAAATATACAATTATAAATTCAGTAGTTTCACTTTCATTTTTAAAAATGGAGATAAAGCTTTTAAGACTAAAAATACAAAAATAAGTACAAAAGATAAAGTACAGAAGCACTGTAGTAGGTCACACAATTTTAGTCAAAGTACAACTAAGTTTTGAGTACTCTTATAATTAGGAATCCAGAGGTTGGGAGTGTTAATTGCTTAAAGTGCTTCAGTGTTTCTTACGCTTGACGTTGACTTTCCTACACAAGGAAGACGTGCTAATCTGGTGGGTTTTCCCAGGAAGCTGTGACTGTTTTCTGCTAATGCACCTGGATTCTCTCAAGCGGAACCACCAGGCATATGTTTGCTGACAGGACTGATGGGGATCAGAGGCCATTGTGTAGTGTTAGACTGGATTTTGGAATCCTACAGCCTGGATTGGAGGCCTAGATCCCCCACTTAGTACTATGACTATTGACATCTTTAACTTTGGTTCACTTCTTTATTAAGTGTGGTTAATAGCGGCATGGGGTGGCTCAGTTGGTTAAGCGACTGCCTTCGGCTCAGGTCATGATCCAGGAGTCCCAGGATTGAGTCCCGCATCTCCCTCTGACCCTCCCCGCTCTCATGCTCTCTCTCTCTCTCTCAAGTAAATAAATAAAATATTTAAAAAAATTTTAAAAATGTGGTTAATAATAGTAACTTCTCTATGCAGTTACTCTGCATCTTTTAGATATAATCAAGTGCTAGGCATGGTGCTTGGCATATAATAAGTTCTCAGTAAGTTTGCAACTATTACGGTTCTTATTTTAGAGAATGGCTGGAGAACCAAGACAGGATTAAACTGAATTGTTTTGTTTTGTTTGCTTCATTCTGCAGCATGCAGTAACTAAATTCTGGCCACAGATTGGTTGAGAATCAGTCATTTGAGGGAACTGAAGATTTGCCTCCTGTGGTTGACTAGCCTGTAGGATGAATGTCTTAGGTTGGGTTTCCTGGGAAACAGACTGAAAGGTAAAGATGTTCCTGAGGAAGTTTGTGGGGAGTGTGCTCAGGACAACATTGATAAGGAAGGAGGGACTGAGAACACACCACAGAACTTGAACTGTCTCAACAGAGGCCTCCTCAGGTCTGACAAGAGCTCTGCCTAAAATGCAAGTTCAGAGTTGTCGTATGTTGAGGTCAAGAGGTCAAACCTTTGTACTCTCCAGTGACCAGTCGTTGGAGGTCAGATAGCTCCAGGGAGAGGCACTTAGATAGAGGCACAGAAGCTTCGCTTCTGTGGCTAGCCATTCCTGGGGAGGGTCTCAGTAATGAGCTCTGCAGGAAACACTTGGAACAGCTGGGAGATTGAGGAATTAGTGTTTTGATCCTGAAAATTGGGGGTGGGGGGAGGAAGATCTGAGCAATGCACCACAGTTTCCACTACAAATGACATTTAAATGTATGTCTTTAACTTATATATTTATATTCATTTATATATTTATAAATATATTAAAAAGTGTGGTAAATATATCTTTTGTGAGAAAATTCTTCTTTTTTAAAACTTGAATTTAAATATGAGACACATAAAAAAAATCCTAGCTTATCTAAATTCATTGAACTTTAGAAATGTGTTGTCCAAGGGGATTAAGAGGCACAAACTCCCAGCTATAAAATAAATAAGTCACAGAGATGAAAAGTATAGCTTAGGGAATATTGTCAATAAGATTGTAATAACTTGGTATGGTGGCACATGGTGATTACACTTATCGTGGTGAGCATTTTATAATGTATATAATTCTTGAAGCACCATGTTGCATACCTGAAACCCATATAATATTATACGTCAACTATACATCATTTATAAAACAACTTGTAGTGCAAACACCAACTTTTTTTTTGCTTATTGTTAGGGAGAGGGTATATCTAAAGCACAGATTCTTTAAGGGATCAAAGTAACCAAAGTAACACGATTGATGAAAAAGTTAGATCCAGAATTCATGTTTTCAGATTCTTCTCCCTTTTTAGACCTTTATGGGCTTCAGATCTTGATAGAGTTTTACATTTTGTTCTTCAGCTATGTAATGGATCTTTAACGGTGCTTTTCAGCCATGCTCTATAATTACCAAAGTTTGGATTTTCTACCAAAACAAATTTTCTATCAGGGTATGCTTTCACCTAATTTAGATATGCAAATCAGAGATGGCTTTTAAAAAGCCCAAACTTAAGAAAGCATGAAAATTACTGCTTCCTATGAGATGTAGCATCTCTTAGTGATTACCTGAGATGGACGTTAATTCTGTTCATTGATATTCTTCGTGGATTCTTGATTAAAGAAATAACGTAGACTCTGCTTTTTTGTGGACGTAATTGATTGCAGTTTGCATGAATACCTCTATATCCTTTCATTATTATTTGTATTCAGAAATACACATGTGCTTTCCTGACATCTGTATTCGAAGTTGTGTGATTCATTATTTTTAAGCTGGGATAACCTGATTTCATATATTTTTCCATGAGTCAGAGGCAAGTCTAGCTGTTAGTTTGTTATTGTCTGTGCTTTTTCATAGCAAGCCTGCACTTGCCATCATTTTGCTGCTTTGTATTTTTAATCTCTTAACCAGTTGCTTTGGGAATAGTCTTTCCAGTTTTCAATGAAAACCAGACAAGAATGGTCATGGATTCCTTAAAGATTGGTGAAGTTTTTGTTAGGATTATTTATTTCATTTCATGGGTTTAAATACAACCAGGAAGTTTGCATCAGCTGTTTTGATCTTGGGTCTTGCTTTCATTTGTGTAATTTCTTAAAGAAAAAAAAATTGTTTTTCTCTAGGGCTTCACAAATCTTTTGCTTGGGAAACTTAGAAACTCAGCTGGGATAGATGATAGATTAGCAAGGCAACGATGTGTCTTAACCATAGACCAGACACAGTGGTGGAAATTGCCCCCAAAAGGTCACTAATGTCCATGAAACATAACAGGATATCTGAAGTCTCTGAACATTAAACATCATCTAACTGCTCTAGTTTGGCTCTTTTCCAGGGGAAAAGAAAATATTCCTTCAGTGCCTAATGAGGGCCTATGTGATAAATATGAACTTAAATAGGTCATTGTATGCAGGGAAAACCAGCCGTTTAATATTAAACTTGATTTATCCTATTGGTATTTTTAGATACCTCCTTTTACCTAGGTACAAAAGAGAATATGATGAATAAAAGCTCCCTTCTTGAGTCACATCTCCTTCCAGCTACTGCCCCATTTCTCGGTTCTTCAGTTCTGTTTCTCTCATTTTCTCTTAAATCCACCAACTTTTTGCCCACAGCACCCTACAAAAACATTTCCAAGGTCAGCAATGACCATGTGATTGCTGAGTCCAATGGTCATTTCCCAGTCCTTGATGGACTTGACCTCTCAGCAGCGTTTAGCACAGCCAATCACTTGCTTTATTGAAACACTTTTTTCATTTTGCTTCCAGGACATCCAACTCACCTGGTTTTTCTCCTCATTTTCTGGCTTTTACTCAGTCTCTTTTTGCTGTTTCTTGTCATTTCCACAACCTCTAAATATCAGAACACTCGATTGTCCATTCCTTGATCCCCCTTTCCTCTCTAGCTAAACTCATTTCTCTGATGATCTCATGCAGTCTTACTGATGCATCTGGGTGCTATCATCTCCCAAATGTATATTTCCAGCCCCACCTCCAACTCTAAAATTCAAGCTCATGTATCCAGTTGTCTGCCAGAAACTTCCACTCGGATGTCTAAAGGACATCTTAGCATGTCTAAAACTGAACTCCTAACCTTCAGCTTCTCAAATCTATTTCATCCACAGTCTTCCTCACCTCAGTTAATGCCAACTCCGTTATTCAGGTTGCTCAGGCTGGAAACCTGGATATTATTCTTGATTTTTTCATTTTTTAAATATAGTCAATAATCTGTCCACACATTTTCTTGTCTCTGCCTTCAAAACATGTCCACCATTTCCGCAGTGGCTCCTGGTCCAGTCTATTACCATCTGGATAGCCTGCTAACTGGTTTCCCTCTGTCTGCCCTTGTTCACCTACCATTTAATCTTAACAAGCAGCCAGAGTGATTATTTTAAAATGAAAATCAGATCATGTCATTTCTCTGTTCAAAATTGGCCAGTTTACACCCTGAGTTATACCTGATGCTTATTGACTTGCATCTGTATAAATGTGTGTCTGTCTATGTGTGTGAATGGAAGAGGGAAGGTCAGCGTGGCTGGAATACACTAAGAAAAAGGGAAGATGGAAATAATGTCAGAGAAGTCATGAGGGGTCAGATTTTATGGAGTTTATAGAACATTTCGAAGACTCTGGGTTTTAGTTTAAGTGAGGAGGGCCCACTGGAGGCTTCTGAGTAGAGGAATGGCATGATCTGACTTACTTTTTAATAGGGGTTACTCTTTTTTTTATTTTAAGATTTTATTTATTTATTTGACAGAGAGAGAGAGAGAGCGAGAGCAGGAACACAAGCAGGGGGAGTGGGAGAAGGAAAAGCAGGCTTCCCGCTGAGCAGGGAGCCTGATGTGGGGCTCAGTCCCAGGACCCTGGGATCATGACCTGAGCCGAAGGCAGACGCTTAATGACTGAGCCACCCAGGCGCCCCTAATAGGGGTTACTCTTGCTGCTGTGTTAAGATTAGATGAAGGGAAATGAGCAGAAGTAGGACGACCAGTTAGGAGGCTGTTGTGGGCATCCAGTTGAGGTATGATGATGGCTTGGACCAGGGAGGTGACAGTGGAGCTGGTGAGAAGGGGTCAGATTCGGAATATATTTTAAGTGAGCACTAACAGGATTTCTTGATAGCCGGGGTATGGAATGTGCAATAGAAGAGTCAAGGTTATCTCCCAAGTGTTTGGTCTGAGCAACTGGGGCTTCATTGAGCTAGGGAAGGCCATGGGGAGAGCAGGTTCTGATGAGTGTCTGTAGAGCTTAGTTTTGGAATGTGAATTCGAGATGGCATTTATTGTGCTTTCATTAAATATTTGCTGGGCTAGTCAGCAAAGTCACTGATCTCAGCAATCTCAGCTCTCCTTTCCACTGAACAGGTTATTCCTGCATCTAGAGCCCCTTCTGGCCTACCTCTACTTGTCTTTGGGTTTGTGGAGGAAGAGTTGCCTGGCTTGTGCTTGGGGTCAGATGATTCTGGGGGTCAGGTTATCTCATATACAGACGTGAACACAATTCCTCTTTTTCTTTTTTTTAAATCATAAGCTGAACCCTGGCTTCCTTCTATTGCCTCTGAGGTCTGTTGTGAGGGAAAGATGGGCTTGCTTCTCAAGGTGATCCCCTTTATGAAGATAGTGGGATTTAAGCTTCATATGTTTCTTCCATCAGTTTCCCAACCACCATCTCATCCACATTTCACCATGCCAGATTTTGTTGACACCTCTCCATTGTTGATATCATACCCCATGTTATCTTTGCTGTTTTAATTTGTGTTTTTGTATTCCTAAACCATCATTTTAGTGTTTTGTTTTTTTTGAGGGAGTTGAGATAAATACACACATTCCTTCACAGTTCATAAACATTTCATTTACATACTCTTCCAGGATCTTTCTGTTTAAGATGGAGTCTATTTTTTCATGCAAATATACGAGTAAACACTAATCTTTTTTTCTTCAAGTAAACAAGTAGACATTAAAATATTGTATTTGTCAAAATGTTTAGAGTCATGATGTTGCATTAATTGTGATGGGTTCTGTGCTCCTGGCTCATTATCTCCTCTCTTACTTTTAGAACAATCCTCATTTGTGAAATTGCATGAGCTCCTAGTATAGTCTCTGGAACACTTTGGATTCATGTTTGAATGTATGAATAAATTATAGAAGAATTGTCCATCGTTGAAGTCCTTATTCATTCTCAGGTTAATTCTCCAATATTTTACTGAACTGATGATATTTGAATGCATACCCACTATGGGTAAGGTGCTATGGAATATAAAGTACTGACTTAGAAATATTTCTTGATCTCAAGACATTGTAAATATATTTTAATACAGAAAGAAATTACATAGAATTAAAGAGGTGAACCATAATAAAGGGCATAGTAAAATAATTTAGAGGGTCAAGAAAGTGAGGAATTTTCATGGCAGGGGAAATCAGGATTTCTTCATGAAAGTGGTGGCATTTGAGACAAGTCTTAAGGATTTGCTAGAGTACAGTATGAGAAATGGGAATGGAGTCATTCTACATGAGTAGACTAGTAAGTGGGAAAGTGAGAGGCCAGGGAAATGTATTAGCTGATCCATGTTGGCTTAGCTGGATTAGAGTGGTCGAGGAGGAATATGGAATATAAAGTTGGAAATAATTTGGAACATGTGTGGTTATAGACTGTAGGAAAGAAGGTGGATGTTTTTCCTTAGGAGGACACAAAAGGTTACTCGATAGGAGATTGCTGTAATCAGACATTTTCTTTGGTAAGGTTATTTTAGAGGACTTGAAAATTGATTAAATGCTGGCAGGGAGAGATATATATGATATTCCTCTGCGACTTGAGCTTCTGCTCTGATAAGGGCATAGGTTCTATGTCCAGAGTAAGAGAATCAGGAAGAGAGGACAATTTGAAAAGTAAGATAATGAGAATTTTAAATATAGAGTGAATTTCAGGTGGAAACGTCTAGCAGGCATAGAAACTAGAGCTTTGGAAGAAGGGGTTAAAAATAAAACCTGACAATATGATTAAAGACTCATATTCTGTGATCAGTTTCTCTAGCTTAAGAAATTTGGTATATTGAAAATAGAGCGTTTAATATAGTAACATCTACTTTAGAATCATTTTTTTTTATTATTGCAAGATTCTTGATTTAAAAACAAACACATTGTGGCTTTTAAATTTCTTTTCCATGTTGAATAAATCATTCTGCAGTGATATCATTTTTACATGTCATTCTCAAATGTAAGATGATTACGTAATATCTGTTTATATTTTTGTGGGACTGTTATAAAATCATTAGTCATTTGAGCACTTTAAAAACTCAATGCCATATTGAACAAATAATTTGAAGGAAAACATTTTTACTCAAGGATATCAAAATAGAAATTCCTCCAGGTCTGTTCTTTCGTACAAATTTGGTCACTTTATTTTCTTATCCTTAAACTGGGTGATGTGTATTTTGGTACATATATTATGGTCAACATGAGCCGAACTCTTTCTCTTCATCTAGGAAACTTACGTGAGACTAAATTGAGACTCAGCAATGTCTTATTGTTTACATTTTAAATTAGGTTTTTAAAGATTTTATTTATTTATTTGAGAGAGAGAACGAGATAGAGACAGAGAGAGCATGAGAGGGGGGAGGGTCAGAGGGAGAAGCAGACTCCCTGCTGAGCAGGGAGCCCGATGCAGGACTCGATCCCGGGACTCCAGGATCATGACCTGAGCTGAAGGCAGTCACTTAACCAACTGAGCCACACTCAGGCGCCCTTAAGTTAGGTTTTTAAAATATTTAAAATTATAAACATTACAAAGGCTAATAATAAATTTAAAAAGGAGATGTATATGATTTGATGAAAGGAGATGAAAATGATTTCTCATTTTCTGTCTTCAGTTTTGCTTCCCAAAAGTTAATATTCCTAATGCAATATTATGTATTCTTTTCAACTTATTTCTCTGTATAGGAAGAAACATTCATATCTGTTTTTATTTTAATAATATAAGCTTAAGTACACATATTATCCTGAAACTTTTTAAACTGAAAACTTGTCATAAGCATATTTCCTTATTAATGTTCTAGGGGAGGTAGATAGCCATAGATATCTGTACTTTACTATTTCTCTTCTTTGAGAAGTTTTTTTAAGCACTATTAAAAAGATAGTGAGGAGACATATCTAGAAACAAGTTGCTATGACCGATGTCAAAAAGGTCTGTGTTCTCCTCTAGGATTTTGTTGGTTTCCTGTCTCACATTTAGGTCTTTCATCCATTTTGAATCTATTTTTGTGCATGGTGTAAGAAAGTGATCTTGGTCTTGTTTCATTCTTTTGCATCTTGCTGTCCAGTTTGGTGTACACACACACACACAGAAATATTATTCAGCCATAAAAAAGAATGAAATCTTGCCATTTGCAATGACATAGATGGAGCTAAAGAGTTTTATGCTAAGCAAAATAAGTCTGTCACAGAAAGACAAGTATCATATGATTTCTCAAAACAAACAAGCAAAGGGAAAAAAAGAGAGAGAGAGAAACCTAGAAACAGACTCCTAACTATAGAGAACAAACTGATGGTTACCAGAGGGCAGGAGGGGAGGAGGGGAGGGGGGGTATGGGGGAAACAGGTGATGGGGATCAAGGAGGGCACTTGTGATGAGCACCTGATGATGTATGGAAGTGTTGAATCACTGTATTGTACACCTAAAACTAATATCACACTGTATGTTAACTAACTGGAATTTGAATAAAACTTTGAAAAAATTAAAAAAAAATTAAGATAGTGAGGAAGCATTAAAGAAGCACTACACTATGTTTTAAGCAATATTAGTGAATCTGAACATTTTTTTGTGCAAAGCTACTAGAATGTGATTCTAAGATCTCCAGTCATTGTTTCAAACCACACGTGCTGAAACCATTCTGTGTGTTAATCTGGCAGGCCCCCTTCAAATTTGAGGCAATATGATTAGGCAAAGACTATGTTAAATTCTGTGTTCTTCTTCCTAGTTAGTTTGAAAAGTATCAGTAACTTATAAAGGTATTATACCCAGAGTTTGAGAGAAACAGTACTATGTTTTATCTCTTCAAAATCAGGTCAGACTTAAAAACTGTACGGATACATTTGGCCAGCCTCACAAGAGGGAGGCTTGTAGGATCCTACAGGACTGGAGGGGATGTTATCACATGTGAGTCTCTTTTACAATGTTTGCACTGAAAAAAGGGACTCGAGATATGAATATTTGAGAAGAAGTCAGATGCACACTCAGGCACCCCAAGACTAACTTTTTTGCTCTCTCTTCTGATACCTTCTTGGCTTAGATCTTCTTTTTATAATCTAAGGGTTAGTTCAAAATGAGGGAGACATCAAGTGACTCATGGACAAAACAGATTGGTAGCTTGAGACTCTGTTGGGGTTCTTGCTTTCTGCGAGCTACAAATTTTGCTGCATAGAGGCTCTGGCCAGCGTTAAATAGTATGAAGTAAAAATGATGGGTGGTTTTACAGATCACACCATCTTACTAATGGTATAATTATTAAGATATACTAGTCAACAAAACTTAATGATCTCAGAGTTATTAAAAACCAGAATGCAAATGAGATAAATATTAGAGTCACAATTATAAATGAAATAACATTTTAATAGTATAAATAATATTTAAATAATATCATTTTTTTTTAATTTTATTTATTTATCAGAGAGAGAGAGCACAAGCAGGGGGATCAGAAGGCAGCGGGAGAAGCAGGCTCCCCACTGAACAAGGAGCCTGATGTGGGACTCGATCCCAGGACCCTGGGATAATGACCTGAGCTGAAGGCAGTCGCCTAACTGACTGAGCCACCCAGGCGTCCCTAAATAATATCATTTTTATAGTATTTTTTACTTCTTTTAATATTTTTATCGTACAGTAATGATTCTATTAGAAACACTGATTGCAGAAGAGTAGTTTGGAAATTCCCCATGTCACATCAATTCCCAGCCCTGACCATTTATTACATCGTGTACTTTTTAGTACATTTCTGATTTGTGGTGAACAAGTGAGCAATACCTATGTTTTTATTTTAGTGTTCTCTCTGGTTTCCAAGCTTCCTTTCTTTTTTGACTGTGCGTTCTTTACATTTCTCCACGGTGTCTTCATCTCCCCTTATTTCCTCTTCTTATAGCATCCCAATGCTATAAGACCTACATATGACCTACATTAGTTGGCTGACACAGTGAGCTTGAGGATCTTGACTTGCTTTATGCAACCCATTCTCCATCACAGGGCCCCAGGACCACATAAGACTTCAGCTCATATTTCCCCTGAATTCTTATTGTTGTACGTCGATTCTAGTAATCTTTAACAAATAACTTTTCTTCCTCCTACTCCATTTGATTTCTCATGTGACCCTTACCCATTTTCCACGTTTGCCTTAGTGGAGACAGTGACTTGCCATAGTTAAGAACAATGTAGTCAGATAGACTTGGATCCAGACTAGGTCTCATCTTCTTACTAGTTGTATGATCTTGGGCAAGTTCATATTTTTAAGTCTCAATTATTCAGTTTCCCTAACTATGAAAGACAGGGATTATTGTGAGATTTTGGAAATAAGGAACTTGGCACTGCCCTTGGCACATGATACTCAGTGAAAGCTTGGTAGTTACAGGTTTGAGAAGTTACCAATGGAAAGGGGGGACTAATTTCTGTAAAAATCAGGAAAGGACAAGATATTGTGTGATAAGAAAGGGATGTTTTAGGAAGTAGGACAGTTGAAAGAACTTTTATCATACAGTTAAAAATAATAGTGTGTATAAAGTTATTATCCATAACCCTTAGGTTAGATGTGTTTTCAGAATTCGGAATTTTGTGGATTTTAAAAGGTATGTATGTTTCATATATTACATAAGATCTCTAGCAGGATATGGGGTAACATTCTTAAACAAATGGATATTTTTTTTAAGATTTTATTTACTTATTTGAGAGACAGAGAGATAGGGAGAGAGAGACAACATGAACAGGGAGGAGAGGGAGAAGCAGACTCCCCACTGATCAGGGAGCCCTATGCCGTACTCAGTCCCAGGACCCCAGGATCATTACATGAGCCTAAGGCAGACTCAACTGACTGAGCCACCCAGGTGCCCCAACAAATGGATACTTCTCTAGGAAAACACTTCTGTATAAATTTTTATACAGAGGTATTAGCCTCCCATCATTACCCTCCCATAAATTCAAGTCCGATAAATGCCACCAATTGAGTTATGAAAAAACTTACTTTTCACAGCGTTTGAATCTGGGGATTACAGTTGAGGGATTGGAGTTCTGAAAAATAAAAGGAGATTCTGCATTTCCTTATTGTGAGCCAAAAATTATTCTCTCATTTTAGTGATGTGGGTGTTTTCTACATTTTGTAAATGTGGGGCTGCAGATATTTTTCTTACTTCCATAGCCACACTCATTCCTCTTCCAGCTACCCTTGCCAGTTCACTCCAGACTATTTCTTCTGAGAATTAAGGGAGGGAAGGAAGTAGAACTTTTTAAGTAGGAGTTTCCTTGTTGGACATGGAAAACTCAGGTCATGTTGGGAAATGTTTTTTTCTTTATTCCTGGAATTTGTTAAGATGTGAAGTGTATAATAATATCTGGAGAGCAAAAGCAAAAATAGTCCCATTTCTTCCTTTATGGTTAAAAGCTCTGTCCTCTTAAATATTTTAACTCAAAAGGCATTTTGGCAATATTTGTTGTTAAATGTGAAATACTGACAATTTTAGACTATGTGTATTTTTTTATATAAATACCTATGGGTTTTTAAAGAAATGTATACTGACTTACCGACGGGTCAACATTGCTTTTTTCTTCCACTAATGAGGATCTATATCGATTTTTAGTTCATTCCTTTCTATTTTCTATGGATTTGGGGGACTTGCTATGAGAATGAAAATTGTAATTAAATCATAGTTTAGTAATACATAACTATTACTCAGAATTGATTCCAGGGGTTTTGTTTTTGTTTTTTAGTGTCCTACTGAAACCAAAGCAACATTTGGGGTCCACCTTAAAATAGTAGGAGACTGGACAGGTATGTGGAACATAGAGCTTTAAGGTACATACTTTGAGAATAATGGGTCATACAATAGTTTGCATGTGTTTAAGTAGTACGACTACTAGCATATATGGAAATGTGTATATGTTCTCAAGCTGTTGTTTTGTTTTCTTTCTTTGCATATATAGTTTTGATAGTCATTTTCTTTTTGTAGGATGCATTTTTGGAATTCAAATACCTTGGATATCAATAATTGTCAATAATGTATTGTTTGCTCTGTTTGCAAATCATTGGTTTCTGTCTACTTGTCAGGTGCACTGGCAATAGTGGGAAGAATGAAATGTGTTTTGTAGAAAATATGATTTTAAAATTGGTTGTTGGTTTTACTCTCAAAATAATCAACACCTGGAATTGGGATTTATATTGAGATTTAAATCTTCCAGTTCTTGCATGACTTTTTTGTGGTATTACCTATGTGTATATATCAACTCCACAGCATCTTTGGAATAGTGGTCATTTTTAATAGCAAATCTATTAGTGATGTATTACTCATTTATTCAATAAAAATTTTTGTATTATCTGAGAGATGCATTATATTAAGAGTTCTGAATAAATAAATGAAATATTATTCATTCTTCTATTCTCCTGGTCCAACACAGTGACTGAAAAGTGAGTGCTCATCAAATGTTAGCTTGTTGGCTAGTTGTTTAGTTTGGTTGTTCAAAAGAAAGAATGCAGATTTGGACATGAATGCAAGTGTAAATAAAAATATTTTCTAATTGAGTGCTAAATTAGGAGCAGGAAATTGGAAAAAGGTAGATTAGTAGTCTAGGGTTATAAGAGGAGCTTCACAGAGAAGAGGGACTTTGAGCTGAACCTTGAAAATCAGGCAAATGAAGAAGGAAGTAGGTCATTTTGGTAAAATTCACAGCATTGTCAAAAATCAGGGAGGGTAATGCATAAACCATATCTGAGAAAGGTGAGTCAATCAGCCTAGTAGAAGCAAAGATTTTATTCTTGGGAGTACTATGGAAAAGACATTGAGAGTCAGCTCAGTGCAGATCTTGAATGCCTTGACAAGATACTAAAATAACTTAGAGATGCTAGAGAACTTCTGAAAGATTTGGAGCATCATAACAAAAATAGTATTAATAATTTGCTAGTTGGATGGATTAGAATCAAGGAAAGACTTACTGGTACTGGAAGGCAGAGGAGAAGAGTCAGTGGAGGGGTGGGAATGGAAAGAAGACTAGAAGGAATGGATTTGCAAGCACAGGTTTAAGAAGTTAGCACTGGTAAGGGGGGACTAATTTCTGTAAAAATCAGGAAAAGACAAGATATTGTGTAATAAGAAGGGGGTATTTTACAAAGAAAGACATTTGAAGAGCTTATATCATACAGTTAAAGATTACAGTGTGTAAATTCTTTATCTATAGAAAGGGCAGCCATCTTGGAATTGGAGACTTGATGAAAATGGAGAAAATAAACAACATAGTATTTAATGGGCAAATGATGAGATTAGTCAAAAGATCTTTGAGCATTATGACCTATTCAGAATTAGGAAAAATCAGGCTTCAATAGATATAGTTTATTTGCTTACACTCAAAAGAGATCACGGTAGCCCCTTGTTAGAAAAACACTGGGGTAATATGAAAATAATAATTCTCATGATAAGCCCAGAACTAGTTGACATAATCATAGTTGTTTTGCAGTATTTGACAAATAAAGAACAAGTAAAGGTCTTCTTTGCTAAGAATCCCAATCAAATAAGAATTAACCAGTAATGAATGGTAATTGATAAAACTCTATATCTGAAGGGAAGCAGCACAGTGAAGATATAATTTAATGCATCACGGTAAGGAGAAGCTTCATGATGGATTGTTACTAGCTATTGTTACTGAGTTTCTTCATAAAGTTATTTTCTGTTGTCAGTAGCTCATTAAAATAAATGATTACCTCATAATTTATTTCAATCTTTCCTTTTATGAACACCTACTAGTTTTAATTTTATCCTCCTTTTTTATGTACTGTGCCATTGAGGGAGAAACAAGATCATTCTATTCAGAGTTCAGTTCCAGTCAGATGCATTTCAATTAATAAACCTTCGTGGTTGTTGACTTTAAATATTTGTTGACTTGGAAAAAAATGTCAAGCGTTCATGCATAAAACCCCTAAATGATTCTGCACTAAATAATGTCTGGCACTTCAGTTCAAAAAAAGGTTTAGCTATCTCAAAACAATAGAATTATAATTATGGAAGGAAAACTGGGAACATTACTCCTAAGATCGTTGGGTTTTGGTCTAAAAGAATTGATTAAATCTTAGTATTAAGAGCAATAGGGGTAGGAAATACCAAAGGGGTGCTTAAAATTTGAGTATCAGCGGTTTGCCTTTCTAAACTGACAGATATTTTACAGTTATCTTTTTCTTCCCTGAAATATGTTCTGCCTTGGGCAGGTCGAAAGAATAGGTTTTATACTGCCCCATGGATGATCTTTCCAAGACTAATCAATGATACCCAGCAGCAAAGTGACCAAGAAGCAATTTAAGCAGCTGCATATCCCAGGACAAGGAGGCCTCAAAGTTTCAGGTTTATTGTCTAGCTTTTTATTTTAACCAGGACTCTTGTTGTACCCCTTAAGTATGTGAAAGACTCATTAAGTTTGGAAGACCCTTCAAACCTCAAACACGATTTAGGTTTTTCCTTGAAATGATGGTGGTAGAGTGGGTAGACTGAATTACTCAAGGGGATTTATCATCATATTAATATTTTGTTGCTTTTCTAGAATCAGTCATACTTTCCAATTTCAATACATGGTCACAGATTGCCTACTGGTTTGATTATCATTCTAACTATCCAAAATGTTTTGTTATTTTGTGCATTAGATGTCATTACTATTGAATAATGTCTGAGATAATGTTATACTGTTGGTTTTTTTAGTGTCTAAATAGCTTAGAGAGGTTAAGTTTTACTACAAAAGCATTATATGCATAATATCTGCATTGAAATTAATCTAAAAATTTTGTCTCTTTTCCAGTCAATAATTAATGGATTGACAATTGGATAAATATGCAACAGAGGGCTTATTGCATATATCATATAATAGCTTTTCCTTGAATCAGGGGTATCAATTTCTATCAATTTATTGTCTATTGGATAGTATCGCTATAATCAGAAGATATGGTTCACTTTGAGGATCAAAAGTGGTAAAACAGGGCCATATAACATCATGAATTTGCCTTAATACATAATACATTGATACTCATAGTACAAGTAACCTTAGATAGAACTTTAGTTGAAGACTAGACCAAAAAAAGAGTTGATAATTCTCTCTCTATTTATTTCTATGTCACCAAATTATCCAGGTATATATTATACTTCATCTAGCTGATTGTTTATGAAAAGATTAAAACAGAATATGTGTAATGCATTTAAGGTATTTTTTTTTCGTTTGGGGAACTCTCTACAAGTCAGATTATGACCACACAAATTATAATAATGTTATTATTTTCTGAGAACGTGTTTTAGAACAATTGTGGCATCCACCTTATACCACATGTATCTGTGAATGGCTTTTGGTGGCTGTAAAAAAAAGCAAAAAATTAAAAATACTCTTCTTGAATACCAACCCTATTTTGGAGGACATGCCCAAAAAGCAGATCCAAAATAAGTTTGAGCAAACTGGCTTTTTTGAACAGCACAAATCATACTTGGATATATGAAATATCTGGGTTTTACATAATGCATGTTCACATAGTGTAAGGTTTAGCTTAAGCCCATAATAAATATGAGTTTTCAATTGCTACATCTACAAAGGAGTGACTAGAAATACTCTTTGTTGTTGTTTTTGTTGCTTTGACTAGCAAATTAACATGGTTAGACATTTGTGGAAGATAACATTTAATCTCTTTGTTATTTAGGCTAATAATAGTTATTAAATACCTACTGTATACCAGACACTGCATTGTGTCTGGAGATACAGAATTGGCCAAAACAGACAAGGTCTCTGCTCTCCTAGAGACTGTATTCTAGTCAGTAGAGATCTCCAATAAACAACAACAACAATAAAAACAAGGTATAATATGTTAGATAGTGATAAATGCTATGAAGAAAAATAAAGGTAAGGGAGTAAGAATGATCAAGGGTGGGAGTGCTGTTTTAGACCGGGTGTTTAGTTACATACAAGGAGATGAGGGGATGTCAGGTGGATTTCAGGAAGAAGTGTATTTAGACTAAAGAAAGAGTAAGTGCAAAGTCCCTGAGGTGGGAATAAGTTTGGATACTCAAGGAACAGCAAGGAGGCCAGTGGGGCTGGAATAGAGATGGAGAGGGAGAGAATAGTAGGAAATAGATCAGAGAGGTAAGCAGGGCATTGGACACTATAGGCTATAGGAGGACTTGCATTTTTATGTGATTGAGAAAAAAGGCATGGTTTAGAAATCTACATCTGAATGATACTATTTTGTTTTAATACATACTACCTAGTGGTTGTCAGGCTGAGGTTATTTACTTATTTTAAATGATTGCATTTAGGGAGAAGGGGGAAAAGGTGGGAATTCAGAGAGTGGCAGAAAACAGGTCAAACTTTTTGTTGGGGTGGGGAATGTATCATCATTTTAATGATGCTTCAGTAGTGGTTTTATCTCCTGCCATATGGCCCTTGTTTACGGGGTCTGGTAGCCTGGTGCCCCATCAAGCCCCTATGATGGTAGTAGCTTCTTTCTATTCTCTGGATTTCCTCACGGTCTTTTAACTTCAGTTCTTCCCTCACCTAAGTTACTAGTTCCCTGTATTAAATTCCTTCCACTTAAATTATGTAGTCATTCCTGGTTTTGGTTGGATTTGTACCATTACAGGAGGTCTGCAAAGCCTCTTTGAACAGAGCTCTGAATCCAGAGGAGTAATAATGGGGGAGATGAGAGAAAGCATAAAAACCCTGAAGCAGGCAAATGTTTGTGATCAAGGACCAGTTAGAAGTGCATTGTTGCTGGAACTGAGTAAGTGGAAATGTTGTAGGAAATAAAATCTGAGATTACCCATGGACCAGACATGGTAGGCACTTATGGACTTCAGTTTTATTTTAAATCTTATAGAGAATCACTGGAGGATTTTGATTAGGGTCTGACTCACATTTTAAAATGGTAACTCTGGCTTTTGTACAGAGAATATGATGGGGGTAAGCTAGAGTGGGAATTAGGTGATGAGTTTAGAGAGAAGCCCTTGCTCCTGTCTAGACAAGAGAAAGTGCTAGTTACACATAGGGTGACAGTGACAGGGTCATGAAAAGTGGATGGATTATAAAGGTATATCTTACAGCTATTGTTGACGGATTGGAGGCAGGATGTAAGAAGAGTTAGGAATCATGGGGTGCCTGAGTGGCTCAGCCGGTTAAGGGGCCGACTTTCGATTTCAGCTCAGGTCGTGATCTCAGGGTCATGGGATCAAGCCCCACATTGGACTCCACGATTAAGGTGGAGTCTGCTTGAGATGCTCTCTTCCTCTCCCTCTGCCCCTCCCCCTGCTCTCTCTCTCAAATAAATAAATAAACTCTTTAAAAAAATTTAAAAATTTTAAAAAAAGAAGAGTTAAGAATCAGAGATAATCTAAGTATTTAGAGTAAGTAAGTAAGTGGATGGACAGTGCTGCTGTGTATTGAGTTAAAGAACTTTGTGGCATATCAGGGAGCACAAGAGTGGGCATTCAAATTCCATTTTGTACAGTTTAAATTTGAGATGCCTCTTAGACTTTCAAAAAGTAAGGTTGAATAGGCCATTGCATGTGTGAATCTGGAAGTCAGGGTAGAGATCCAAACCTGGGAATTATTGTATTCATGGATCAGCTAGAATAGTAATTCTCATCTATGTAAGATTTATAAACATTTTAATATACATTTATATATATCTTACATAGTATATGTTATGTGTTTACATTGTATTTGCCCTGTATGTCATTACATTAATGTACATTTTACAGCAATTTATATTCATTTTATAGCATTTTATATACCCACTTTACATTCTTAAAATGCAATTTACAGATATTATGTACACAAATGATTTTTAAAAACCAATATATTGGTTATATTGGTCCTAACCTTAGTATAAAGAAGCTATTAAAATAAAATAATTTATAGTAAATGATTTACATTTCATATTTAAATTTTCAAACATGACTATACTAGAAGTCATAATGAAATGTGTGACTTAACCCACATATAGAATGATCATGAATAAGACAGTTCTAAATACAAGATCCCAATACAATTGAAATACTATGAACACTATTTTCTTTATGGTGTGATTCTCCAAAATAGTGAACTTCTTTTGGTTAAGTTCTAGACACAATAGTTTACAATATTACTGCAGTTTGCAGGGTGGTTGCAATCTTGGGATTTTTTAGTGCCTATTTAGGTCATGTAAAAACTTAGCATTTTTGATAAATGAGTTTTTCATCTACATGAATGTCCAGCAAGTCGTTCGAGAAACAAGCAGGAAATGGGATAATTCCTTGTTACGTAGCATCCCATCCTCCACAATGTTACAGGATATCTAATGTCTCCAACCCCTACCCTTCAAACTTTAGTAACTGCTGATCATCATTGTGAGAATCAAATTGACTCCCCAAGTTCTGAAAGCTGCTCCTCCAAAGTGGCACTGTCCTATCAAGAGTAGCTACTTTAAGAAATATGTATAGATAGAGAAGAAGTATAACAGGGTCCTGAGACTTTCAACACATAGAGTCCAGCAAAGGTGACAAAGGTGGAGTGGCCACGGAGATAAGAGGGAAATCAGGAGAGTTGAATCCTGGACAGAATAAGACATTTTTTCAAAAAAAGAGGCATTGATCAATTGAAACAAATGCTGCTTCTGAGAAGTGGAGTAAATTGCGGACTGAATTAATGACATTGAGAGCTGTGTTTTTAATGGAGTACTGGGAACGGAAGCCTGTCTGAAGTAGGTCCAAGAGATAGTAAGAGAAGTAGAGGTGGTCCATACAAACAAACCCAGTGATATGTTGGGGCCAGCTCCTGTGAGCTCATTGGATCATTGAGTGCTTCTCTTCCAACTCTTTGTCCAGTGATGTTAAGCTTAATAGCTTTAAATCATCACAGTGTATTTATTCCACAGAAATTGACAGATATCATAAAAAAAAGGATTTAAAAAAGACCTGGCTGTTAAATATTTGCCAAAACACCACTGGGCAAATTCTAAGGAGTTTCGATATAAAATGGAATAAAGCAATAAGTCAGGAGGAAGGAAGGAGGATTTAGGGACAAGGCAGATATAAGTTAAGAGGACATATAACAAATACATATGTAGAAATATAAAATATATACACATACACATATATTTAATTTGAGCAACTATATGTTTACATACTTCTGGGAACAATGAGAATGAAGTGAGAGGAAAGAGTTGATATTGCTGGAGTGATAGAGGGTATAATCACAGAAGCAAGGTCCACACATGCCTCTTCATGCACTCCAGAAGAACTGGATTCACTGCAAGTGGAGGAGTTGACCGCAGAGAAGGCAGCTGAGCAGTTCATGCTTCCTAACAGGAGGGAACACAGAGAAGATGGTTGCAGAGCATGGCTACAGATGGATTGGGGGTTTGGAGTAGAAGGAATGGGATTTCTCTTCTGGTTCCTTCTGTTTCCTTGGTGAAAAAAATAGAAAGGTTATCACTGAGACTGAGGATGGAGGAAGGTATGCTGAATTTTGAGGAGATGGAGGAAGGTATCATGTATCATTTGAAATAGTAAGTTGATGAGTGAAGCACAGCAGCCCTTCTGAGATGTGCCAAGAGGCCTACTAAGATATGTGGTCCAAAATTTAAGTGAGACAGCTCAGAATAATTGTGAATTTTTCCAGGCATGTCCAGTTCTTCAGATTAGCTATTGTGCAGGTAGGGGCGGCGGTGGTGGTGGTGGATTTTACCAGCGTTGGTCTACTCCTGATTGAATTCACTATGGCTGTCATCTCCAATCCATTCTCTGCACTATAGCCACTGAAGCTTCAAAGCCTGAATCAAATTAAATCATTTCTCTTGCTTCAGTTACTTTAATAGCTTCCCATTGCTCCTAGGATAAAGATAGAAAATCCTCATGATGGCCTAGAATGGCCTCTCTGCTGAGGTCCTGACCTACCTCTCACCTTGATTGAACTGTTTCTTCTTCTCTGCACTACAACAACATTGGCCTTTTGGTTCATTTTTGTTTTGCTTGCTTCCTTCCACCTTATCTCTATCCTGATCCATATGTTAACAGTACTCTCCACCACCCTGCTCACCCCTACTCACACATGTGCCTGGGATCTTTAGATCACAGCTCAGGAGTCATTTCTTCTATAATAAGCCACCTAGACAATTTTAGGTGTTCTTTCTTATATGCTGCTATATTTCTGTTCTTAAGGGCACTTATCTCCATTAGTAACTATATATTCAAAGTGTTATCATTGCTGTAGCAAGTTTCCTCCAATAGAATCAGCATAATTATGGTAATAATCTTTTTGCTCACCACTGTATTGAAGGCCTATTAAAATGGTTATTCCTAGTAAATGTAATTATTTGTTAAGAGAGGAAGGAAGGAAGGAAGGAAGGGAGGGAGGGAGGGAGAAAGGGATGGACAGAAGGAAGGAGGAAAGCAAGCAAGCAGGGTGGCATATCCTCTGTTTCACCAATACTCACAAGCTAGTGGGGGCAGGAGTCAAGTATATAAACAAAATGTAATGCTGTGCTCTCTAAAATGGAGGATGCAGATGCTTCTGGGAGGGAGAGTTAGGAGGCTTTCTAGGGCAAACTGTGTCAGGGTAAACAGGACATGTCCAGAGTGGGAGATTATTCCAGGGAAAGAAATAGCTTGAATAATGGCTCAGAGGTGTGAACTATCATGGAATGTGAGGAAAATGTCATGGTGTTGGGAGGCCAACCTGGGGTGGTATCCAGAGGTCATGTCATGGAGGAGCTTGGAATTGCTAAGAAGTTTGGTCTTTTTGCCTAAAGATGTTGCTGAAAAATTGAAGGGCTTTAAACAGGAACTGAAGTAAAATTTGCACTTTATATGAGTCACCTTGCTGGTATTACACAGATTGGCAAGGAGAAAGACCAGGTTAGAAGCAAAGACACCAAATTAAAGATTTGTCCAAGGAAGCTGAGGAGATAAAAAGTTGTGTGGAGCAAATGGTGTATAGTGTCCAATGTAATAGAGCCAAACAATAACTATGGGAGAACAGTAACTCTGGGGTTACTGCTAACCTTATAAAAATTATCTCAGTGGGAAAATGCAGGGGAGAGGCTTGGGGATGGTATGGGTTGCTGTGAAATATTGAGTATTTTAGACACTGGTAAATTGACAGAGTTAGTGTACAAAAGAAGCCCATAGCAAATGGGTTAAATTATAAATTCTTCCTATTTTTAAATTTCCCCTGAATTCTGAGAGTAACCAAATTATAGTGTGGTCTGGACTATGGTTAGCAGTGGGAGATGAGTAGCAAATCCATATGCAATTACCTGTATGTACATTTAGGTGGGTCTGGGTCAGGTTGAGGATTAATGTTTTATGTCTTAATGTTATGTATTACTTTTATAATGGAACACTGTAATTCTGGTCTCATGTGAGCCTATGTGGAAATCATGGAGGACAATTAATTAGTTAATTTGATGGAATTCAACATAACTCATTTGTTATTGTAATATATCATTCAATAAATATGAGCTGGAGTTAAATTTCATATTTCATAACCTCAGAAATCAAGGAAATTTTCCTATCAGGGAAATGAGTAATTTATATTATAATTTAAATGCCCATCTGCTCTCAGGAGAGAGGGTGATTTGTTTTCCCCTTGGTTTCTCAGTTGATGGACATGAAATCTGTGCTGTCGTTGTTTCGTAGATGACAGCTCACTTATAATGCCACAGAATCTGTAGAGACAGCTCAGTAAAAGATTGGAATTCTATACTCATCAAGTTTTTTTCTAGTTCAGTCATTTTATGAGCCCAAAGATGGGGGAAAATGTGCAATTTTTGTTTGCTAGCCTATAAGAATTGTGACGTTTAGTTCTTGGAAATAAGCAAATCCTACAATTTTTGGGCCTGGGAGTAGAGTTATTATAGCAAAGTGGTTTGTTTGCTGTTTTTATTATGAATTGTTTTGTCCCTAAGAGAAGTTTGGACTCTGGGTTATCTAATGTTTTTTTCTGCTCGATTTTACTCTATAAAGAAAATAACATGGGTGCCTGGGTGGCTCAGTTGGTTAAGCGACTGCCTTCGGCTCAGGTCATGATCCTGGAGTCCCGGGATCGAGTTCCACATCGGGCTCCCTGCTCAGCAGGGAGTCTGCTTCTCCCTCTGACCCTCCTCCCTCTCATGCTCTCTCATTCTCTCTCTCGCAAAAAAAAAAAAAAAAGAGGAATTTTCTTGGTAATATGATTTCTTAGGAATGTCAAAAATGTGACAGTAATGTACTGGGTAGCCAAGAACGTGTATGTCATTTTGCCAAGTTAGTCTAGTGTCAATGAACTAAATAATTTCCAAGAAGCCAAAAAGTCAATGATTGTGTGCCATTATCATGATCATGAGGAACATTTGTAAGTACACATTTGTTTGTTGCACTTGCTAAGCACTTTATGAGGGAAGCTAAATGGATATAGTTCCTGTTCTCTAAATGTATCATAATTTTTAAAGCAAAATTATAACTTGATGGATTATGATGCAGATAGGTTTGTAAATGTCATCCAAATGAACACACCTAAGACTTTTAAGTGTGTTAATGCCAAAGGAAGGTGCTTATCTCCTGTGGATTCAGAGCCAACTGAGTCAGGGAGTTTTGGGAATAGCATCCAATGAAAATGCTGCCACTTATGATTTTTCAACTTTAACAAAGGAAGAGGGTTGGGATGTAATAAACAGATGTAAATAGAAGGTAAAACTAAACTCTTGTATGAAATGAGATTTTTAAAAAATTTGGAGGTGACAAATAATGGCCATGAAACGCTAGAGAACCCCAAGAAATGTGCCAAACTGAATAGTACAATAGATAGCTGAGTAAGTAGAGTTAAAATTGTCAGCTATAGTGTGATGAAGAGCTTAAAAGTAGGAGGTGATCTCATTTTTTTGTTGGCACTGTATTGAGAAACTAGTAAATGTCTTGGGTGCCTCTATCAACATAATTAAAGAGGAAAGGAAAGAAGAGATCTATATAAAAAAACTTTGCATATTCCAGTGTTTTCAGTGACAATACCTAGTAGAAAGCTATGCCTCTAATTAGAACAAATAAAATGTATTTTAAGAGTTAGATATCCTTCAAGGAATAGTCAAGTGATTTGTCATCCTTTGTTACCCCAGCTCCTTCTCATTTATGACACAGTCCTCCGAGTTTCCACTTTCACGATAACTGAAAATCTTTTGTTGCTGCTGGAATGGCAGACTCTTCGGTAGCCATTTGAATATTGTGTCTTCTCTAGTTGAGGTAGTGTACTCAACTATACAGACTTTCAAGCCTGGCAGCGAACATAGCAGAAAAGACAACCAGGGCCAAGATCCAAACCAATACCAATGGGACTTTGTTTTTTTTTCCTTTCTTTTCTCTTCTTTTTTTTTTTTTTTTTTTTTTTTTTTTTTTTAGGTCAGGGAAGGAATTTACATGAATAAATATTCTTATTCTTACTTTTTCTACAGAGTAGGAACAAAAGGCAGCATTTCCAAGTTATCTTTCAAAAAGGTTTTTAGTTGTACTGATTACATATTATATTTGTTTGCTTATTTACTTAGCTGGAGGAGTTAGCCTTTATAAGTAAACCTTTAAGAAAAAGCTCCCTAGGCCTATTGAAAACATTCATTTGGTGTTTATTATTTTTACCATATTAAAAAGAATTCACAGAGGAAAAAAAATCTGATTTAACTTCAGTGAGAACTGAAAATCAAGCAATATCAAGAAAATGAAGGATTCTTTAAAGGATGGAACAGTGTAGAGGGACATGCTATGTTTCTAGATATAAAGTCTGAATATTTAAAACTGTTAATTCTCCCCAAGATAAATTATAGGCTTAATATAATTTCAATTAAAATCAAAATTCAAAGTAAAAAATAATTATCAATGCTTATTTGAAAAAACAGAAGAAAATAACTAAAAATAAATAACAAAAAGTCTAGAAAATCTTGAATGACAAGATTAGCCCTATTAAAACATGTTATAAAATGAAATAAACTTTACAAACTAAGAATTTGTAAGGATAAAAGATGTACTTAGGAACATGAAGCTATTAAGTGGATCAGTTGAGATTTGAACTCAGGCTCATTGTATGCTAAAAAATGTGCTAATTTACTTGCTTCCTCCTATAATGTTGAAATACTTTAAGCACTATGTTACTAGAACAAAAATGACAGGAAATCTATTAACAAAGAAAAATAGATATCCTAGAAACAGACCCTTTACTACACGAAAATACATATCATATGATAAAGAAAGGTCCATAAGTCAATATGAAGTATTAGTTTGTAAATAGCTAAAACAATCGTCACTTAACTATTTAAAAAAAATTAAATCTTTACTTCGGATGACCAAAAATTAATTCCAAATAGGTTAAATATTTTGACATAAAAAAGTTAATCTATCAAGAAATCGGAAGAAAAGAGAAATCAACAGCAATCTCTGGATACAAAAGGCCATCTATTCTAGAATACATAGAGAAAACTAAGTAGATTTAGCTATGTAAAAATATAAAAATCCCATCAAAAAAGAAAACGCAGTTGAACAGAGAAACATTTAAAGCAGTGACTCACTAATACCATCAATACATAAAGAGTCCCTTCAATTCAATAAGAAGCTGAAAAAGGAAATGGATGATTACATGAACAGAGAAAATTGTAATACTATTCAAATAAATGTTAATTAGAATAACTAGAATACTATATTTTGCCTATTAGTTAACAGATTTTTTTTTTTGTTGATAATATTTATTGCTAGTGAGGATGCAAAATACTGACATTGGAAATGCATATGCAAAAAAGAAAACCAGAGGGATCAAGGAAAACCCAAATTTGTCCAATGAAACAACCTAACAAAGGAAGCAGATTCATATATTTGCTTGTTGCTTTTCCCTAATCCATTTTATAAGCTTGTTTTTTGACCAGGAGATCCTGTATTTAAGAGAAGACTCTCATATGTGGCTGGTTTTTATAAGCTTGAAAGGACCATATATTGCATGCCATTAATTTTGTTAGCCCAGGGTTTTCAGTTAGAACTTCATAAAAACATAAAAGAAAATGCCCAGTTTCTTTGGATCTTGGATAAAATTGCCTGTTCCTTATAGAATATGCACCCAGCAGGTATTCAGAGTTTGTGCAGAAAGCAGGAACTGAGTTATAGTATCAAGCTGAGCCTTGATCACTTTGAGGTGTTTCTTTTGTTGAATGCCAACATTGTTAAAAAAGTGCATTTGCTGTGACAAATGAAAATATAACATTTTCCTTAAAAGGTGAATTGCTAAGTAGCAATAACGTGTTTATCCAAAAATGCCTCTCTTATTTGCTTTCACTTTCCTTGAACCTCTGTCCTTTTATTTTCCCCCTGTCAGTTTAGTTGTAGTTTAGCCTCTGTGGCAATGGAAGAGAATTTATATTTTATAAGAAAGCTAGTGATAGACATTGCTTCATTGATGTATTTACAGGCCAAGAAATCTGTCTACAGTTCTTTCAAAAGCTGCTTTTGATTTTTTTTTTTAAAGATTTTATTTATTTATTTATTTGAGACAGAGAGAATGAGAGAGAGAGAGCACATGAGAGGGGGGAGGGTCAGAGGGAGAAGCAGGCTCCCTGCTGAGCAGAGAGCCTGATGCGGGACTCGATCCAGGGACTCCAGGATCATGACCTGAGCCGAAAGCAGTCGCTTAACCAACTGAGCCACCCAGGCGCCCTGATTTTTTTAATAGTATGTTTAACAAGTAGGACCCAGAATAATGAGTATTAAAGAAACAGACTTTTATCACTGTGCTTCCTCTGGAAATAAAGGATCCATTAAATAAATTTCCATTGTATAATACTGCCTTGCCTACGTTCAGACCTTATAGTGTTAAAAGTACCAGGTGTCCAGGTATATAGACTATGTATGACCCTGCTGCCTTTTTTTTTTTTTCTCATTTTGTAATTCTTAGGCAAGAAGAAAGTAAGGGAGGGAGTACAGCATTTTCTCTCCCAAGAATGAGGGAGAGAAAGAACACTGAGGCAGTGGAAAGAATACTGGACCATGAATTTGCGGGGGGAGGGGAGGTTGCCTTGTTTTTTTTAAACCTCTTTGCCTCTTGCTAGCCATGTGACCTTGGGCTGGTCAGTCCACCTGGTTTTTAGTTTCTTCACCTACAACATACTGCATTGTGGGAGTTTTCTCATTTTTCAGCTCATTGCTTATGTAAAGCTGTATAATTCTTTTCAGAGAAATAAGTTCTAGAATGTGGATAATTTAATAAAGTAGGATATAAAGTAGGAATGATAATAGATTAATTTTGGTATAGTTGAAAAAATCTCAAGGGACTATTGTGGAAGGATATATGCCAAGTACAGGATTTTTATGTTTCTTTTTTTTCTATCATTTATTAAGGATCTTCTTCATTTACTAGCTCTGGTTGTGTATACATTGTGTTCTACGTCCTCATCTTCTGACTTACAAGTGTGGGCTTTTTTAATTTTTTAAATTTTTTTCCTTGTGTAAGACAAGTATGAGATATTGTTTTTTATATTCCTTTGACATTGGCTTTAATATTTATGGAGAAGGTAGTTTAAATAACCAGAGCATGTAGCTGATTGCTTTTTCTTCTAGAATTGCAGAATTTCCATTTGAATTTTATCAACAGAAGATATTTCTATACCTTTAGGAGCAAAATACTCTTGCTCTGCAACTAGATTTCCTGATTTACCTAAAATAGTATTAATTTGAATGTCTTTGATGTTGCTTTGAAAGGAATATTTTAAATAGCAACTATTGTTATTCAATACTGAGTTACCATGGTAATAAAGAGCATTCACTTGATTTAAACTTTTCAGAAAAGGAAAATGTATACTCTCTATCTTTCTAGTTGGTTTGAATATACCTCTCTAAGTCTGCCCTTTCATTCCCAGTTTTTGAAGTAATTTGTTTTTCTTTTTTTTTCTTTTTAAAGATTTTATTTATTTATTTGAGACAGAGAGAATGAGAGACAGAGAGCATGAGAGGGAGGAGGGTCAGAGGGAGAAGCAGACTCCCTGCTGAGCAGGGAGCCCGATGCGGGACTCGATCCCGGGACTCCAGGATCATGACCTGAGCCGAAGGCAGTCGCTTAACCAACTGAGCCACCCAGGCGCCCGAAGTAATTTGTTTTTCTAAGATTAGTGTGCATATTTCTTTTTTTTTTTTTGAGGAAAATAAAACATCAAATTTTTACAGACCATCAGTTTCTTTAAATCCCTAAGAGAACAGCTCTTCTTTCCCTTTTCAGTAATTTTGTAATTACATTCTAAATCCTTTTTCAAGTAGCTCTAATGGAATTGCAATTCTTTTGTTGTCCTGGCATTTCCTTGTGATAAACAGGGCTGCCCTTGAGAATAAGAATCTTTTTTTATTCATAGTGTGTGACAAATAGTAGGTACTTAATAAAAGTTTGCTAAGTGAGTGAGTAAATGAATAATGTATGCTTTAATTGATAAAAGTTCCTTCTACTCAAAATATTAGCCTTACTCCCAATTTTAAATTCTGTGCCCTTAGTGATTATTGATATATCATAGACAACAGGTAGAGTCAAGGGGGGTGGGTAGAGAATGACTAAATAGAGAGGTGAGAAAGAGGAATTTTCTTTGGAATGAGTGATTTTCACTAGATTTCACTAAAGTGAAAGAATGGGAAATTGAATACAGAGAGGAAAAATAGGAAAGAAAAAGAGAAATGAAAAACATGCCTATCTTTCCTAACTTGAGCATACAGGCCAGAGACCTCTGGGATATAAAAGCTGCCTTGTGGTAGAGAATGGTAGAGAACGTTGAGGTATGCATCAATGGAAGGAGCATGAGAGAGAGTGTAAGATGTCTGTAGGCACCTGTAACATACTATCTCTTCACTCTTCCCCACCTTCCCATGTATTAGTGATTGGTTTTTGAGCAGTAATATGAAATTTGAATTGCTTTATTATTTTCTTTTGATGAATGGCCAATCTGTAACTTGACATTATGCACAGACGGGGCTACCTGGATGGATCCCAGTTACTGTCAAGCTCATTTTTTTTTATGACTTTGATCACCTACTGGACCTTCTATGTATTTATGTGTTAAATTATCATCATTGTGCATAGTTTTCATAAAATAATGAGTAACTTGTGAAGTAGATGCTGATTCATCATCAACAGATTTGAGCGTTTTCATGTGTTCAGGGAAATCATTATGGCTTCAGGGTGGATGGCAAATCTTGACAAACATTTTGTTCAAGGTACATGTTCAACTTTTTTGAAAAAGTAAAATAAATTTAGTATTTACTTTTTTATTAATCATTATGTATTTTAGCTTATTACTGTTGAAATGACTTATTGTATTTCATAAAAAAGGACAAATTAAGAGTGTTCAGCCTGCTGTGTACACTTTAGGGTGGAGTATTTAATTCTCGTTCCTATATAATTTTCATGTCAGTCTAAATTATAATTTCCTACATTTCCCACTGACACTATCCCCTGAAGCCTGGATGACTGTGTGCATCTCTTGGACTGTAGCACAGGGCCTAGGGCAACTGGCTAGTATACCACGGGGCCTGCAGGGTATTTATTTATTTCTTCCACCATCAGCCCAGACTGAACGGTGGTGTTACTTGTCCCAAGGTGTATGTCTGTCTGAGAGCACTTCATTTTAACAATGGGCATCTGTACTTATAACAAAGGTGTTATAAGTACTTCTGGAAAGGGCTGGAAATGAAATTTATTTATTCAGACTTAACCACACATACATGCATCTTACTCTGTAGTTGCGGAGAACATGGCAGAAGCTGTAAGTGGAAAGTGTGGGTCTAGCAAGCCCATGTGTTGCAGGCTGGGTTTGCCAGAAACTGAGTGTGAGAAGTAATTTATGAATTTAAAATGTTAATTAGGGATCAATACTCCTGAAGGGAAAAGGAAGGATTTGGGATTGGGTTGAGCTTCCTCAACAATTGAACCACCGTGCAGACTCTACAAGCCTTAGCCAAACTGGCGGGAAGCTCTGGAGCAAATATTGCCCATCAGTGTGGCCTCTGTAAAGCTAAAATACCTCTGCCTTTTTCAGCCGCTGGCTATGAGCTGTTCTGGGAAAGTCATTTATTTCCCTTGCATCTGAGGTGGACCCTGATGTAAGTGACCACTGGAGGCTACCTGCTGACCCTACTCCACAACTGGACCACAAGCACTTCACCGAAGCAGAATATGGGGGTCGGGTGGGGAGGAGACTTCTCTGTATCAACCACAGCCCTACTAGCATATTTCATTAGTAACATTTAATTTAGAAATAAGATTCGGAGATGAATACTAAATCAAGCAGAATGCTAGCAAGCGTGAACCAACACCGTCCCAGGCAAACCAAGACATATAGCCACCCTCCCCTTCAGTGGCTTTGGCAAGATTCCTATCCTGTCCTTAAGCATATAAGGGTTTCAAAGTTGAAAGGTAGCTTAAAGATCACTGAGCTCATTTGTCAATTGAGCAAAGGAGTTAAGAACAGAGGAAGAAGTAGGTGGAGAACCTCAGACTTTCTGACAACCAATTTGGTATCTTTTCTATTATACCCTGTTGCTCTAAGTACTGCAAACTATATAGTAAAGAGAGATTCATTCTTTGGTATGCCCTGTATCATGCATACTCACTTATAACCCTGCCTGTATTATGAGATAATCTTCAGTTTTTCTTGTAAAATAATAGAAATATTATAGTGTAATCATTTACAGATTTTGCTTGAAGACTAAGAGCATGGGGATGATGTCTATTTCCTTACAACATTTATCTTATAACTTCCAATACTTTGTTATATGATGTTAGTTATTTTTAAAACTAAGTTTAAGTCTCTAATGAGTCTGTTTAATACCCCTTAAGGATTTTGTCTTAATGCTTCTGAAGAAAGAAATTAAAACTGGCAAATCAAGCATAATATGAGCATTAAAAAAAGCGCAGAAAATTTGTATCTAATAATAAAAATCCCAATAACTTCTTACCAGATTTTTTAGAGCAACATTATCACTCTTTAGAGATGTTTTATTTGGTTTTCTTTCCTTGCCCATGATAATGTAATGCTTAAAGTAGTTAAAACATTCATTTCCATAGTGGAGACTATGGAGAAGCAAAGGTAAGGAAAGGGGATTACTTGGAAAGAAACAGTGATTTAGAATTGGTAAAATCTCCACAGAGTTCCTCCAGCAAACAACAGCTGTTTCTCAGGTTCTTACTTAAGACACACATTAAGTGGCTATGATCACATCTTCAGATGCAAAGGACTTTTGGACTACAGAAGGAGGGCGTCATCTTTTTATTTTCTTTTCTGCCCTTATTTAACTTCTTTTTTTTTTTATAGTGGTAGGAAGATTTTATTGTCTTCTCATCTCAGAAACATATTTGCATACTGTCTTTCGTTGTTATGCAAATTTGTATTGCATTTGTCACATTCTGCATTTGGAGGAGGATTACAACGTGGCCACTTTTCACAAAGGGGAAGATAAAGAATTGAGTCACAATAAATAAACAAAAAAGTTTGAATTCGAATTGGAAAGATTATTTTATTTTTCTCATCTTTGATTTTGAATAATTAAGTGTATTGTCTCACAATTGATTGTCCAGAGAGCCCAAAATAGTGTAATCATGTGTAGTATGCCGTCCAGGTCTGATAGCCTCACAATCTTTTCATTGATTGAATGGGAGAACGGAAGAGTAGGTGAAAGTCTACAAAAGCTTATTTTAATTAAGATATATCCCCGACTGGTAGGCAATCATGTTCAGACATTATCTCATCATTAGTCAACTCATCAAAATATAACCTTTCAAAAATCCTCTGGTTCTTTTCAGTGGCTTTAATGAAATTATTCTAAGAGCCCAGTGAAAGGATTGAGATCTAGTGTTCGGATAACTGCCATTTTCCTAAGAAATAGACTTTGGGCCTCCTGAGAAAGCAGATCATCTGGTGTGACATTTGCAGCAAGAGAAGTATTATTTTAAAAATTCTGCTATTGAACAGAGAAAACACCAGTTTATTTTCGTCTTTTTTCCCAGCATCAGATAAACAATGGGATGCTAATTAATTATTTGATAGGCAGAAATCTGGGAGACTAAACAATTTTTCATTTACCTGTATTTTTCTTTTTTTTTTTCCTAAGGATACTTTTTATCATTTATTTTTATTCTCATAAAAAGTAAACAATCATTATACCTGTATGGGATAAAGTTAATTGTTCATATTTAGGAATTTATGAATATAATAAAAATAAACATTTTAAAAGGATATAATTTTAAGCAGCTATTTTCTTTGTATATGTATGAACTTTTTTTTTTACATTCATGGTAGCTACTGAAGGATCTTCATGTTTGCTTGGTGTTGCTTGCATTTATAATATCAGATTAAAGGATGCTTCAAATGTAAGAATATTCATTATAGATTTTATAGTTTGGGTGGATTTGCAAGTAATTTCTTATATGCTACTTTTGCTCTGTGTGTGTGGGTGTGTATGTGTTTTAAATCCTATCAATATAATGTTATCTCCAGAGATTGTCTTCCAAATTTACAGTCAAATGTTTTTTGTGATTATAGAAACACAGAAAAACCTCCAGCTGTATTATGTTATGGTTGTTTGCATTAAGCATTCTGATTTTTCTTTTCCTTGCAATCAGTTTGAGAATCATTCAGTAAAACTTTATATTGTTAGCACCCAAGGATAAATCATATTCAATGTAGCTGTTTGAACAGTTCTTTCTTTACTTGATGTGAAGTTTATGTTTGTGGTTGGGTTTTGGCTCTGTTTTTCAAGATTTGTTTAGGAAAGGGATAAATGGTAGGGAAAAGGGGAAAAGGAGAAACACTGCAAATCACTCATTTAATGAAATGCTGCATAAATTGGGACGTGTACTGAAAGACAAGGGTCCCATCGCAAGAATTTACTAGTCATTTCACTGAAATATTAACTCTGCTCATTAAAAGTAGCAGTATTATCGGTCGATATAATTTAATTTTTAAAATATGAACTAAAAAAAGTGTGCTTGAAGGAGAAAAAGAAATTGTGCTTTCTTAGATCTGTGGACTCTACAGTACAACCACCTCTCTCAGGATCTTCTCAGTTCCTCCCCAAGTGTACGGTAAGAACGTCAGAGTGCTGATGAGAAGCAACAGAGTAGAGGTCAGTTAAACATCCGATTCAATGTGTTGTAATAAATATGGAGATAAATCCCCATCCTGCTTCTCAGCATACTTTGTAACCACTGTGTTCACCAGTGTTTAACATCTGGCTATTCAGTAACTGGGAAGTGGTGATTGTCATCAACTGCAAATTTTCAGTATTTTGTGGAAATTGGGCACCTTCGGTTAGTGATGGATTTATAGCAGCTTGGAGCTTCAGCTTTGCACTCTCTCTCAGCCTGACCCTGTGACCCTGTCAAGGCTGGAGCTCCGGTACCCTTGCTTTTCATGGTTGATAGATGACCAGTTGGGCTTTTCTGAAAGGCATTATGATTAACCTTGGCAACTTTCTTTATGCAGAAAAAATGGATATATTGTTTCAACTAATATTTATCTAGCATCTTAATAGGTATCAGATAATGTTCCATATCCAGGTGATGCAATACCCATCTACTAGAAGGAGAAGGAGAGGTGGATAGACAATTGTATCTAACAATAAAAATGTAGTCTGAAACATTCTGTGAGAGTGTAAGCATGGACTATACTAGGAGTACAAACAGTACGGCCATCTATTCCAGATTTTGGAGGAAGAATAAAAGAAAGAGGAGGGATCAAAGAAACCTTCCCAATAGGGATGACTAGAGGTAATGAGTACCTAGTTCTGGAAACATGGGATCAGCCTCAGAGTGATAGATTACTCTATGCAATGCAGATAATTATGCAGTACAACTATTTCTAAAGTAGAACTGAGGATTCTTCCTTCCTCCACATTCCTCTTTTTCCTTCCCCCCCATTTTCCTTTCTCTCACCCCTCTCTCCTTCCCTACCTTCTTTTCTCATCCTTCTCTTTCTCTTCCCCTCCCTCCTTCCTTCATTATGAGCTTAATAAACACAGAATTTTATTAGTCAAAGTTTTGGTTCATGGGCTAATGTCATCATTGGACAATCCCTGACCCACATTCATTCCTTTACGATGCTATAGGTATATTTATATACACATCTAAATTTCATATATTTCATATAGATGTAAAGTATTAACAATGACCTACCTTTTGCTTTTCTCCTATTTCATCTTCTTACCCCTTCTAAAAGATAACCATTATCCTGGATTTATGTATATTATTCTTTTTTTTATTGGATTGCTTTGTTTTATACATAACATTTCTAAACAATACACTGCTTAGTTGTTTTTTAACTCAACAAATGATATTTTTCTGTATGTAATCTACTAGTATTTTTTCCACTCACCATTTTACTATGTTTTTATTTGTAACTGATTTCATTCAGTTTCACTTCAATTAATATTCCATTGTATATATGTGCTGCAAATTGTCCATTCTCCTGTTGATGGGCAATTGAATGGTTTCTCTTTATGTTGTAATGAACAGTGCTGCTATGAATATTCTTTTACTTGCTGCCTAAGACATTATGTGAAAGTTTCTATGGAGTATATACCTGGGAATGGAAATATTGGCTCATAGGGTACACAGAGGTGAAACTTAGAAGATAATCGCACATTGTTTTCCAAAGCTATTGTACCAACTTGCATTCTCACCAGAACTATAGGAGAGCTTATGTTGATCCACATCTTCTCTAACACTTGGTCTTGTGAGATTCATTTCTGTCAATCAAATGCCACATAATATATGAATGCTATCTAATGGGATGTGGCTTTGATTAGCACTTTCCAGGTTACTAATGAGATTGCATATCTCTTAGGTATATTTATTGGTCATGAGTGTTTCCTCTAATCTTTCAATTATAAGATTTTACTAGTCTATATTAATGAATACTTTCTATTTTTCTACTGGCAGTTGTTGGAATATCTTAATCATAAAAAGATATAGTCATTAAAGTGAAATTGACATATGTCAGTACTATAGAAAATGGTGGGCACATTTCTAATAAAGGATGTGCAGCCAAACTAATGGACAAATTAAAACAATAGGTAATAATTGCATTTTGAAATTATTTTCATGACTTTTATTTTTTCACAACTTGATGTTTTTCTTTTGACAGAACGGTTTCGAGATTTACTACTTCCGTCATCTAATCAAGACTCCGAGATTCTGCCCTTCATTCAATCTAGAAAGTATCCCAAGTAAGCACTAGGAGTTCACTGGATATTGGGAAGGGGACGGTGTAATGATGGGGGAGGTTTGCGGGGACAAAAACAAAATATTTTCTTTCTAAGGATTTCTGAAAAAGCTAGAATACCCTAACCTACTTAATGACGGCATCTCCTGCACTATAATGTCTCAGGCTCCTCACAGCTGGGTCAGAGAAAAAAGCCTTGCCTGCAGTACAGCCCAGCTCTGAGTAGGAATATTTGTAGAGTGCAAACGGTAAATTACCTGCATCAGTGTCTGGTCGTGCCTCTTTTTGCTTGATTCTGTATCAACAGAATGTTGATGTGGGTGATCCCTCATCTGGTTTCCTGGTTTCTATCCTTTGAATGCAAGGATTCATTCATATTGTAATAAGTGGTTTTCAGATAACCACCTGTTAGATATGATTTTAGTAATTTCTGTATATTCTTTACTGTCTTGATAATTATGGGAAGTGAAATCTCCTGACCCTTTCTTATACAGGGCAGACCTTCTCTTCTTTTAGAGGCCACAAGTGTACTTATTGGTTGAAGGAATATGCCTTCATCTTCCCAGAGAATAAGGAAGTAGCATGTTTTTTATTAGGCATCCTTTTCCCAAAAAGCTGATGGATGCCTGTATCTCAATCCCTCCTGTAGAAGCTTGGAGTACCCTCTACTTCATGAATGTCTTACTCTAAGTCTACAACAAGCTGAAGAAGGAACAAACTGGTATCTGATAGAGAAAAGGAAGATCACCAACTTAAGAATTAGAGCTTGGTTTTTACACATTTCATCAAAACCAATCACTATGCTAATTGACTCATTCTTTGATTGACTTGGCAATTTATTCAAGTATCCACTGAACTTCACTTTCTAGAATAATTTTTCCCTAATACTTAGCTTTGATAATATTGACTTACCTCTGATAACAATAATACAGAATCTGAATTATCTGCTTATTGTCTTTGATATTAATCCAGATTTAATCTCTAGCAATAATCTTCTAGTCCACTCATGGGGACCCTCCTGAGGGACATACAAGGCCTGGACATCATTCCATGCATACATTACTTTTCATGACTGGGAGCATGGAGGAGCCTGAAGGGATTGACACATGTCTGTCAGTACTTTTGCCCCCAGCTGCTGTTTGCAGAGGCCAGTGATGCCTGCTCTTCTGCCTCTTAGGCTTTTTATCCACCTGATACCTTTGCTTGAAGAGGGGAATCACAGTTGCTTCTCAGATTACCTATTGGTAATCTGTTTCCTGCTATTTCCCTAGGTTTCCTCAGCTGTATATTCTTACACATATCCTTCTTGCTCTTAGGTTACTTTTCCCACAGTGATGTTATGATACCATTCTGATATTTAACAGAGATACCATGTGACAATCCTTTGTCAGTGTCTAATCCTTAGGGTAGTTTTTTTTGTTTGTTTTGTTTTTTGGGGGACATCTGTGGACTAAAAGAATAAAAGTCATCCATTGATGCCACATACACTGTGTTGGGGTGAGTAAGAGTGCAGACTGCCTCACCAGCTGTGCTTTGTGACTTAGGTCACCTAACCCTCTGTGCCTCAGTTTCCACCTCTATAAAAGGGGAATGATAATAAGACCTACCACTCAGTGGTGTTATGAAGATTAAATAAATTAATAAACAAAAAAATATTTAGAACTGAGCTTGACACATAGCAATACTTCATATCTAGCTGCAAGTGTTATTATTCATTTAAAATTGCATATAGCTTTAACTAGATTTGCATGTTTCCAAACCCGTTAGGGAAATAGATTGTTCATTGATCTTGGAGGAGGATAATTCTTATATCAGGATACCTTTATCACTCTGCCCTTAATAATATTTGGGGAAGAACTATTTATTTAATATTTCTAGATTATTGCTAGACGCTGATGTGAGTCACTGCTTTGGTGATCACTTAATATCATTATGAGTTCAGTTTTCCGAACCATCCAATGAAATCATGCTAATTAAAGCCTTCTGGGTCTGAATAATATTTATATAAAAATTCTGGATTAAATACAATTGGCTTATTTAGGTTATAGAATATTAAGCATTTGCATTCTCCCATTGCCCATGTAATGTCTAGTTTGGGAGTAGAATTTTAGGAGGTGCTGATAGAACAGAGAAAGGGTAATAGAATTCCTTTTATGCTGTGCCTAAGGAGTGTTAAATTGGTCCAGGGAAGAACATAGGAGCAAAAACTCTGGACATGTAAATAATGCCCATGTAAAGGATCCTGGGGTATACGAAGAGACAGTTGTAGTAAGAGCCAGTCAATAAATATAAGGGGGCAGGGATTTGTGTATGTCTAGACCTATTTTAAACTATTTTGGGATTACTCATGGTTTTCAGTATTCTCATTTAGTCTCTCATTTGTATTCACTCTCAAATATACTATCATTTATTCATTACTGAGGATAACTATAAGTCAAAGAATTTGTCATTTCATGACATGCAAAATTTCTGGAAAGCTGAAAATTTCATCAGACCTTTAGTATTTGTTGCTCTCAGTCACAATGTAATAAACCTATTATATGGAGATTATTCTCCCTCACTTTTCTGCTTGTTTTACTGACTCATGAATATAGACTCTGTTAGTGAGAGATGTTTTAAGAGTTAAAATATGGTTTAGGAAACAACTTGTTTGCCCTATATTATATAGTGTCACAGGGTGATGTTTACAGAGCATAGTATAGTCGACCTTCTTTAAGTCAGACTCACTCTACCCTGGTTAATATAAGCTGGAGAGTGGACAATGGTTATTGGATTGGGGGTAGGATCTCTAGTCAGCATATTGTCCCTATAATCTTAAGCATCTGGTTATCAAAAGACATCTAACAGATAATGAAACAGGAAAAGGGTATATTTTATTTAGGGGAAAAATATTCATGAAGAAGAAAACTGACCAGTTCTTGAAATGTGTGTGTGTATGTGTGTGTGTGCGTGTGTGTGTTTTAATGGAAAGCCATTTTTTAAAAAATGTTCCCTGCTGGGAAACATTGTTCTAAAATATAGTAATGTTCATTCATCACATTCTTGCATTTGTGATCTTGCATTTGATCCATTGCCAAAGCTAGGCACATCCATTCTCAGTATGTATGTGAAGACGTTGCCTCATGAAAATTCTTGGAGCATGAATAGGTGTGACCATTGTCAAAAACAGACAGGTGAATGAAAAGAAGAAAATGAATGTATACTTAATACAAAATAATGTTGTTGATTCATAGGTTAGAGGAAAGAGATGGAGATAATGAAACTTGTTTTGTTGCTCATGTCTTAGCTGGTGTCACTGTTACTAACTTTGAAGCATTTAGGTTTATAATGTATTTAAACTAGAAAGTAACTATAAATATTCTTATCCTTGCAGCTTGGAGACATAAAATAGTTAAGACATTTGGCATAATTTTACTCACAAATGACTTGTAACCATTTTAGCAATTATGCCAGCAAAACATGATCCAATGGCTCTGGAAATTTCACCATAATATGTATAAAAATATTGTGAAAATGTAGGAATAAAATGTGGCATATCTTTATTTGGTCAAGATCAAGTACTCTGGAATGCTTAATCCCAGTACTCTTTAGAGAAAGAAGTATTATTTTTGATAAAATTCAGAATATTCCTTTTGACTCGGTTTGCCACCAAAGGATAACCTTGACTATTTAGACAATAAAAGCAATGCCTCAACCCATTCTCATTTCCAATGGACTGCTTAAAAATGGCTTCAAGTGGTGATATCAGGTGATTAACTGCAAAGCCTCAGAAGACTTTTCTAGATTTCATCTATTCTCCAACTTGTCTTCCTTTCTCTTTCCAAAGAAAATTTTGGGTTCCTCTTCTTCCAGAGGCCTCCTCTCTCTAGTAGTTTTTGTTCAGTCTGTATGTGTGTAATGTATTTGTCACTGGAGCTAAGTTATTCCTATTAATAAAAACACTTAGCGGGGTGCCTGGGTGGCTCAATTGGTTAAGCGACTGCCTTCAGCTCAGGTCATGATCCCGGAGTCCTGGGATCGAGTCCCACATCGGGCTCCCGGCTCGGCAGGGAGCCTGCTTCTCCCTCTGACCCTCTCCGCTCTCATGCTGTTTCTCTCTCTCTCTCTCTCAAGTAAAATAAATAAATAAAATCTTTAAAAAAAAATAAAAAATAAAAAATAAAAACACTTAGCACTTAACACTTTCTACATTGCCATGATTGTGTTAATGTGCTTTATATGTATTACTTAATCTTTGTTATTTCCCTATGAGTTAGGTAGTACTATTTCCCCAAGTTTACGGATTTTATATATTAGAGGATTTAAAAGGATTAAGTGACTTATCCAAAGTCATATGGAAGAGCTGGCTTCCAAATTCAAGGTCTGCTTGGCCCCCAAATTACACCTAATTGTGTAATTAGGTGTATCTCATTCATTCATCTGTCCATTTTTCCATTAGTCCATTCTTCAAATGTTTATTGAACAATTACTGTACACTAGAATCAGTCACAATTACTGAGGATACAAAAATAATGAGGACTTAGCATATGGCTTTGAGGAACCTAGAGACTAGTGGGGGAGAAACAGAATGAGACTTTATGGAGAAATTAATTATAGCAATGTGATAAGTCCTTTAGTTATAGAGAAATGCACTAAATTCAATGGGAAAAGAGAAGAGAACGTGTCTTCCAGTCTAGGTAATTCATGGCAAGTTACATTTTCTGTTGGAGTAAAATCTTGACAAATACTATGGAACCAGATGAAGAGGTTTTTAGATGGTACAAAGAACATAGCAGCATAGAGAGCCATGGAAGTGGGTTGTTCATTGAGAGATCACCTGTGGGTATTCTGGTTAAAAAAAAAACCTTTGTGTATGTGTGAGTGCATGTTTGTGTGTGTGTGTGTGTGCACACATGTACACGTGCACATGTATGTACATATGCTCATACATATACTCACACTGAAGGGCTGGGGTATA
Source organism: Neomonachus schauinslandi (assembly GCF_002201575.2). NCBI lineage: Eukaryota > Metazoa > Chordata > Mammalia > Carnivora > Phocidae > Neomonachus > Neomonachus schauinslandi. The sequence continues at coordinate 68,560,338 of NC_058413.1, read as the reverse complement.
AGGAGAAATGAGAGCAGGGACCACTCCACGAAGGACCTAGATTGCCATTTAAAGGAGCTTGGACTCTGTGGTGAAGACAGTGGAGCATCATGAAAGAACTTTAAGCAAAGGAGCAAAAATCATTAGATTTGCATTTTCATAGTTTTATCATGGAGCCAGAGAGGAACATGAGGCACTGTATGGGGCTAGCACACTAGCTAGTTGGCAGGTTCATATTCAAGAAGGCAATGAAAAAGGATCAATTCCATGGTGATAATAATAGGGAAAAGCAGGTAGATATCTGAGGATTTTAGGAGACACATGACAAAAATGTCGTGATTACTGGGCAAAGGGCAGGAGGATGAAAAGGGAGAGGGGAGGGTAGGGGAGAAGAAGGGGTTCAAAGAAGGGGTTCAAGCTTTTTCACTTGGATCACATTTTGTATTAGTGGTCCCAGGGCTGGGGACAAGTGGCAGATCTCTCTGAGCAGCATTTTTAATTTTTTTGGCTCTATTTCAAATGGAGGTAATAATAGTGCTGTAGGAAAAGCTCCCTATTGCTTTTACTCTCACATACAATTCTTCTGACACCAGATGTGGGGTGTGGTTTTTCCCACACCAACCAATTCTTCAATATCAGCTGGGTGTCTTACAATTCAATTCAATTCCAACACTAACCAGAGTTTGTGCAAACCCCACAGATTAAGGGCTCAATCCCATAAAACTGTCCACCCCCATTTTAAATACCAATCGCAGGTAGCAGGTCCGCAATTTACCCACAATTTGTCCACTTGGCTACAAATCAGAAATTCCCATGACCTCGTCCTTGGATTTGCTAGAACGGCTTATGGAACCCAGAAATACTTTATGAATTTACTACATAATAAAGAATATGATAAAGGGTATAAATGAACATGAACAGCCAGATGAAGAGATACATAGGACAAGATCTAGAAGGGTCTTGAGTGCAGGAGCTTCTGTCACCATGGAGTTGGGGTATACCACCCATCTGGCCTATAGATGTGTTCACCAACCTGGAAGTTCTCTGAGCCCCATACCATTGGGGTTTTTATGGAAGTTTCATCACAGAGGCATGATTATTAACTTCATTTCTAGCTCCTCTTCCCTCTCCAGAAAACAGAGGGTAGGGCTAAACATTCCAAACTTTTAGTCATGGCCTGGTGTGTGTTTCTTTCCTTCTTTCTTTCTTCCTTCCTTTCTTCCTTCCTTTCTTCCTTTCTTTCTTTCTTTCTTTCTTTCTTTCTTTCTTTCTTTCTTTCTTT
>NC_058413.1:68234494-68238176 GCF_002201575.2 Neomonachus schauinslandi | reverse complement strand
GAAGAAGAAGAAGAAGAAGAAGAAGAAGAAGAAGAAGAAGAAGAAGATAGCAGGAAGGGAAGAATGAAGGGGGGGAAATCGGAGTGGGAGATGAACCATGAGAGACTATGGACTCTGAGAAACAAACTGAGGGTTCTAGAGGGGAGGGGGGTGGGGGTATGGGCTAGCCTAGTGATGGGTATTAAAGAGGGCACGTATTGAATGGAGCAATGGGTGTTATACGCAAACAATCATGGAACACTACATCAAAAACTAATGATGTAATGTATGGTGATTAACATAACATAATAAAAAAAATTATGCCCAAATGCCCTTAATTAGGAAACAAACTCAAGAAATAACAGCGGCAAATGAAAATGCAGGGATTTTAAAAAAGAACCCATGCACATTTATTGTTCCTTCTATCCTCTAAACGTGATTTCTGTTGATTGCTTTTACCAAAACCATTACTTATGTATGACCACATGGAAATCATAACTAACTGTGTATATTTTTTTATTCTTATGTTAATCCCCATATATTACATCATTAGTTTTAGATGAAGTGTTCCATGATTCATTGTTTGTGCATAACACCCAGTGCTCCATGCAGAATGTGCCCTCCTCAATACCCACCACCAGGCTAACCCATCCTCCCACCCCTCCCCTCTAGAACCCTCAGTTTGTTTTTCAGAGTCCATCATCTCTCATGGTTCGTCTACCCCTCCGATTTCCCCCGCTTCATTCTTCCCCTCCTGCTACCTTCTTCTTCTTCTTTTTTTCTTAACATATATTGCATTATTTGTTTCAGAGGTACAGATCTGAGATTCAACAGTCTTGCACAATTCACAGCGCTTACCAGAGCACATACCCTACCCAGTGTCTCTCACCCAGTCACCCCATCCCTCCCATCCCACCCCCCACTCCAGCAACCCTCAGTTTGTTTCCTGCAATTAAGAATTCCTCATATCAGTGAGATCATATGATACATGTCTCTCTCTGTTTGACTTATTTCACTCAACATAATACCCTCCAGTTCCATCCACGTCGTTGCAAATGGCAAGATCTCATTCCTTTTGATGGATGCATAATATTCCATTGTATATATATACCACATCTTCTTTGTCCATTCATCTGTCGATGGACATCTTGGCTCTTTCCACAGTTTGGCTATTGTGGACATTGCTGCTATAAACATCGGGGTGCACGTACCCCTTCGGATCCCTACTTTTGTATCTTTGGGGTAAATACCCAGTAGTGCAATGGCTGGATCATATGGTAGCTCTATTTTCAACTTTTTGAGGAACCTCCATACAGTTTTCCAGAGTGGCTGCACCAGCTTGCATTCCCACCAACAGTGTAGGAGGGTTCCCCTTTCTCCGCATCCCCGCCAACATCTGTCGTTTCCTGACTTGTTAATTTTAGCCATTCTGACTAGTGTGAGGTGGTATCTCATTGAGGTTTTGATTTGGATTTCCCTGATGCTGAGCGATATTGAGCACTTTTTCATGTGTCTGTTGGCCATTTGGATGTCTTCTTTGGAAAAATGTCTGTTCATGTCTTCTGCCCATTTCTTGATTGGATTCTTTGTTCTTTGGGTGTTGAGTTTGATGAGTTCTTTATAGATTTTGGATACTAGCCCTTTATCTGATATGCCATTTGCAAATATCTTCTCCCATTCTGTCGGTTGTCTTTTGGTTTTGTTGACTGTTTCCTTTGCTTTGCAAAAGCTTTTTATCTTGATGAAGTCCCAATAGTTCATTTTTGCCCTTGCTTCCCTTGCCTTTGGCGATGTTTCTAGGAAGAAGTTGCTTCGGCTGAGGTCAAAGAGGTTGCTGCCTGTGTTCTCCTTTAGGATTTGGATGGACTCCTGTCTCACATTGAGGCCTTTCAACCATTTGGAGTCTATTTTTGTGTGTGGTGTAAGGAAATGGTCCAGTTTCATTCTTCTGCATGTGGCTATCCAATTTTCCCAACACCATTTGTTGAAGAGACTGTCTTTGTTCCATTGGACAGTCTTTCCTGCTTTGTCAAGGATGAGTTGACCATAGAGTTGAGGGTCCATTTCTGGGCTCTCTCTTCTGTTCCATTGATCTATGTGTCTGTTTTTCTGCCAGTACCATGCTGTCTTGATGATGACAGCTTTCTAATAGAGCTGGAAGTCCGGAATTGTGATGCCGCCAGCTTTGCTTTTCTTTTTCAACATGCCTCTGGCTATGCGGGGTCTTTTCTGGTTCCATAAAAATTTTAGGATTATTTGTTCCATTTCTTTGAAAAAAGTGGATGGTATTTTGATAGGGATTGCATTGAATGTGTAGATTGCTCTAGGTAGCATTGACATCTTCACAATATTTGTTCTTCCAATCCATGAGCATGGAACGTTTTTCCATTTCTTTGTGTCTTCCTCAATTTCTTTCATGAGTATTTTATAGTTTTCTGAGTACAGATCCTTTGTCTCTTCGGTTAGATTTATGCCTAGGTATCTTATGGTTTTGGGTGCAATTGTAAATGGGATCGACTCCTTAATTTCTCTTTCTTCTGTCTTGTTGTTGGTGTATAGGAATGCCACTGACTTCTGTGCATTGATTTTATATCCTGCCACTTTACTGAATTCCTGTATGAGTTCTAGCAGTTTTGGGGTGGAGTCTTTGGGGTTTTCCACATAAAGTATCATATCATCTGCAAAGAGTGAGAGTTTGACTTCTTCTTTGCCAATTTGGATGCCTTTGATTTCTTTTTGTTGTCTGATTGCTGTGGCTAGGACTTCCAATACTATGTTGAATAGCAGTGGTGATAGTGGACATCCCTGCCGCGTTCCTGACCTTAGGGGGAAAGCTCTCAGTTTTTCCCCATTGAGAATGATATTCGCTGTAGGTTTTTCATAGATGGCTTTTATGATATTGAGGTATGTACCCTCGATCCCTATACTCTGAAGAGTTTTGATCAAGAAAGGATGCTGTACTTTGTCAAATGCTTTTTCTGCATCTATTGAGAGGATCATATGATTCTTGTTCTTTCTTTTGTTAATGTATTGTATCACATTGATTGATTTGTGGATGTTGAACCAACCTTGCAGCCCAGGGATAAATCCCACTTGGTCATGGTGAATAATCCTTTTAATGTACTGTTGGATCCTATTGGCTAGTATTTTGGTGAGAATTTTTGCATCCATATTCATCAGGGATATTGGTCTGTAATTCTCCTTTTTGATGGGGTCTTTGTCTGGTTTTGGGATCAAGGTAATGCTGGCCTCATAAAATGAGTTTGGAAGTTTTCCTTCCATTTCTATTTTTTGGAACAGTTTCAGAATAGGTATTAATTCTTCTTGAAATGTTTGGTAGAATTCCCCTGGGAAGCCATCTGGCCCTGGGCTTTTGTTTTTTGGGAGATTTTTGATGACTGCTTCAATTTCCTTAGTGGTTATAGGTCTGTTCAGGTTTTCTATTTCATCCTGGTTCAGTTTTGGTAGTTGATACATCTCTAGGAATGCCTCCATTTCTTCCAGGTTATCTAATTTGCTGGCATAGAGTTGCTCATAATATGTTCTTATAATTGTTTGTATTTCTTTGGTGTTGGTTGTGATCTCTCCTCTTTCATTCATGATTTTGTTGATTTGGGTCATTTCTCTTCTCTTTTTGATAAGTCTGGCCAGGGGTTTATCAATCTTGTTAATTCTTTCAAAGAACCAGCTCCTAGTTTCGTTG
>NC_058413.1:68198074-68234094 GCF_002201575.2 Neomonachus schauinslandi | reverse complement strand
CTGTTCTTTTAGTTTCTATTTCATTGATTTCTGCTCTGATCTTTATTATTTCTCTTCTCCTGCTGGGTTTGGGCTTTATTTGCTGTTCTTTCTCCAGCTCCTTTAGGTGTAGGGTTAGGTTGTGTACTTGAGACCTTTCTTGTTTCTTGACAAAGGCTTGTATTGCTATATACTTTCCTCTTAGGACGGCCTTTGCTGCATCCCAAAGATTTTGAATAGTTGTGTTTTCATTTTCATTGGTTTCCATGTATTTTTTTAATTCTTCTTTAATTTCCTGGTTGACCCATTCATTCTTCAGTAGGATGCTCTTTAGCCTCCATGTATTTGAGTTCTTTCCGACTTTCCTCTTGTGATTGAGTTCTAGTTTCAAAGCATTGTGGTCTGAAAATAGGCAGGGAATGATCCCAATCTTTTGGTACCAGTTGAGACCTGATTTATGACCTAGGATGTGATCTATTCTGGAGAATGTTCCATGGGCACTAGAGAAGAATGTGTATTCCGTTGCTTTGGGATGGAATGTTCTGAATATGTCTGTGAAGTCCATTTGGTCCAGTATGTCATTTAAAGTCTTTATTTCCTTGTTGATCTTTTGCTTAGACGATCTGTCCATTTCAGTGAGAAGAGTGTTAAAGTCCCCCACTATTATTGTATTGTTGTCGATGTGTTTCTTTGCTTTTGTTATTAATTGACTTATATAATTGGCTGTTCCCATGTTAGGGGCATAGATATTTACAGTTGTTAGATCTTCTTGTTGGATAGATCCTTTAAGTAGGATATAATGTCCTTCCTCATCTCTTATTACAGTCTTTGGTTTAAAATCTAATTTGTCTGATATAAGGATTGGCACCCCAGCTTTCTTTTGGTGTCCATTAGCATGGTAAATGGTTTTCCACCCCCTCACTTTCAATCTGGGGGTGTCTTTGGGTCTAAAATGAGTTTCTTGCAGACAGCATATCGCTGGGTCTTGTTTTTTAATCCAGTCTGATAACCTGTGTCTTTTGATTGGGGCATTTAGCCCATTTACATTCAAGGTACCTATTGAAAGATAGGAATTTAGTGCCATTGTATTGTCTGTAAGGTGACTGTTACCGTATATTGTCTGTGTTCCTTTCTGGTCTATGTTGCTTTTAGGCTCTCTCTTTGCTTAGAGGACCCCTTTCAAGATTTCTTGTAGGGCTGGTTTTGTGTTTGCAAATTCCTTTAGTTTTTGTTTGTCCTGGAAGCTTTTTATCTCTCCTTCAATTTTCAATGACAGCCTAGCTGGATAGAGTATTCTTGGCTGCATATTTTTCTCATTTAGTGCTCTGAATATATCATGCAAGTGATATATTCTTTCTGGCCTGCCAGGTCTCTGTGGATAGGTCTCTTGCCAATCTAATGTTTCTACCCTTGTAGGTTACAGATCTCTTCTCCCGAGCTGCTTTCAAGATTTTCTCTTTGTCTATGAGACTCGTAAGTTTTACTATTAGATGTCGGGGTGTTGACCTATTTTTATTGATTTTGAGAGGGGTTCTCTGTGCTTCCTGGATTTTCATGCCTGTTTCCTTCCCCAAATTAGGGAAGTTCTCTGCTATCATTTGCTCCATTATACCTTCTGCCCCTCTGTCTCTTTCTTCTTCTTCTGGGATCCCAATTATTCTAATGTTGTTTCGTCTTATGGTATCGCTTATCTCTTGAATTCTGCCCTCGTGATCCAGTAGTTGTTTATCTCTCTTTTTCTCAGCTTCTTTATTTTCCATCATCTCATCTTCTATATTACTGATTCTCTCTTCTGCCTCATTTATTCTAGCAGTTAGCGCCCCCATTTTTGATTGCACCTCATTAATAGCCTTTTTGATTTCTACTTGGTTGGATTTTAGTTCTTTTACTTCTCCAGAAAGGGTTTCTCTAATAACTTCCATATTTTTTGCTTTAAAGTGATGATTCTGAACTCTAGATCTGACATGGTACTAATGTCCGTATTGAGTAGGTCCCTGGCAGTCGGTACTACCTCTTGTTCTTTTTGTTGAGGTGATTTTTTCCGTCTTGTCATTTTGTGCAGAGGAGAATAGATTAATGAGAGAACAAAATGCTAGCAGAGTAACAATGTCCCCAGAAAATATACTCTAAACAAATCAGAAAAGACCTGAAGCAGTGGGAAAAGAAAGGGAAAGAGAGAAAAAAGAAAAAGAAAGAAAAAGAAAAAGAAAAAGATAAAGATAAAGACAAAAACAAAACAAAACAACAACAACAAAAACAGAATGTGATCAAATATGATCAGGCTGGTATATAGATCAGTGCCACACACTAGAGTTGAGGTGTATTTTGGTCTGTTAGAAGAAAGTGCCTCCCAAAATTTTAAAGAAAGAAAAATATATGTACAAAAATAAGGGTTGATATGATGAAGGGATGGAATATGAATATAAAGATGGAAATTATAAAAAATTTTATAAAAGGAATTGAAAAGAAGTTGTTTGAAAAAAGAAAGAAGAGGATTTAAAAAAAGAAAAGAGAAAAAAAAAGGGAGAGGATGTGATCAGGCAGGGGAATAGAAAACACCATATACTAGAGATTTAGTGTATATTTTAATCTGTTAGAAGAAACTATCTCAAAATTTTAAAGAGAGAACAACTTATATATATAAGCCAAAAATACGGGTAACTACTATGAAGGGATAGAATATGACTCTAAAAATGAAAAATAAAAATGTTTTTTTTAAAAAAAGGGATTGATAAGATGTTGGTTGAAAAAGGGAAAAAGAAAAATTCAAAAAGAAAAAAAAAGAAAAAAGTTAAAAAAAAATAACTTTGAAAGACTAAAGAATCATGGTAAAAAAGCCATGAATTCTATGTGCAGTAGTCCCCTAGCGCTGGCGTTCTGCCGTTCTCATTGATCGGTAAACTTGGCCTTGGCTGGCTGTTCTCGTTGATCTTCTGGGGAGGGGGGCCTGTTGCCATGGTTTCCAAATATCTCTGCTGGAGGCGGAATTGCCCCGCCCTTGCCCCCTCCCGGCTAAGTAATCTGCTCGGGTTTGCTCTCCGGGGCTTTTGTTCCCTGCGAGCTTTCCGAACAGCTTTGGAGGCGGAGAGTGAAAATGGCGGCCTCCCAATCTCCGCCCCGGAGGAGCCGAGAACTCGGGGACCCGCTTCTCAGTGAGCCCCCAGAGAAAAGCCGTCAGTCACTCCCGTCTCCCTGGTCTCCAGCTGCACTCCGTGCTCACCCGGCCTGTGACCGAGCGTTTCTATCTCTGGCACCCGACCCTGGGTGGAGTCTCCAAACCCAGCAGATCCCTGTGGTGCACTCCCGCGCGGCTCCTCCCGGGGGAGGAAGGTGAGTCTCCCCGGATCTGACGCTTGTTGGGTCCCTGCTGGAGGAGCAGTGGCCCGACTGTGCCGCGGATCACGGTTTATGGCAACCCCGAGCTGAGAGCCCGCGCCTGCGCTCCGCCTCTGCAGCCGGCTTCCCTGCTCTGTTACCTGGGAGCTCTGCCACACTCAGGCACCCCCGGTCTTTCTGTGACCCCGAGGGTCCTGAGACCACACTGTCCCGGAGGGTTCCACCCCCCGCTTAGCCACCACAGTGACGTCCCTCGGCTGAGCAGACTTTTAAAAGTTCCGATTTTGTGCTCCGCGGCTCTATCACTTGCCAGAAGCGGCCGACGGAGGCCCCTCCCCCGCCGTCTATCCTCCCGAATATCGCCTCGGATTCACTTCTCCACACGTCCTACCTTCCAGAAAGTGGTCGCTTTTCTGATGAGAGAGTTGTTGCTCTTCTTTTCTTCGATCTCCTGTTGGGTTTGTAGGTGTTCAGAATGGTTTGATCCCTATCCAGCTGAATTCCTGAGAGGAGACGAAATCCAGGTCTCCTACTCCTCCGCCATCTTGCTCCGCCCCCCATAACTAACTGTATATTTTGAAGAAACAAAATTTTGCCTAGAGTTTGAATCAGAGTCAATGAGAGAGATCTTTTTTTTTTTAAGATTTTATTTATTCATTTGAGAGAGAGAGAGAGGCAGAGGGAGAGGAAGAAGCAGACTCCCCACTGAGCTGGGAGCCTGACATGGGGCTCAATCCCAGGACCTGGAGATCATGATCTGAGCCAAAGGCAGACGCTTAACCATCTGAGCCACCCAGGTGTCCCAAGAGATATTGTTAAACTTACACCAGGGAATGCAAGAAAGTAGAGTGGACCAAACTATATTCTCCAATATCAGAAGTCATGATGAAGTTTTGTGCTGTGTAAAACTAGAGAACTTCACTTTATGATGAAAACAATAACAACAACAAAACTGCTGTGTTCCCTGAGTTCATTTTTAAGTGAAAAGACTAGCAATTAGTGATTATCATTTATCATGTACTCTAGCCATAGTTTTGAGTATATGATATTGACAAGTCTTTTACGATCTTGATTTCTATACAAACAAAGCCATGAAGAATAACATTTAGGTGGGTAAAAACAGACTATTTAGTAAAACAATTTTACAGGAAAATAGTCCTTATTTATTTATGTATAATGGAGAAAATAAGAGAGAAAATGTTACGTGTGATAGTGATCTGAGCATAGTCTAATTTTACTTGGAATATTTGCTTAATTGTCCAGCTAACCATGACTTTTACTTTTATTAGTAAAGTCAGTAGTTTAGGTAGTAAATATTCTATATCCTTCAGTTTACATATCAGCACTGGATAAACCTTTTTTTTTTTTTTTTTTGCAACATACATAGGATCCCAATGAACAAATTTTGGTCCAAAGCAATTTTTTCTCCTTTATGCAATGCTCCTTTTTAATCAAGACTCAACAAAAAGAAAAAATATAATTTTATTCCATATCTAAAAGCAAAATAGGTATTTTTGAGTGCATTATAATCATACTAAAGTTTGAAATTCTGTTTTCAAGTGGTTCTCAGGACTGCTTTTTTTAAAATTTGAAGTTATAGATGCTTTAAAATTTTGAGTGATGTAACAAATAATGAATAAAAGGTTTTCACTGAAGCCATCCAAGTGTAGTTATTAATGACACAGCAGTGAACCCAGGAAGATTAGGGGATCAGGACCCACTTTTACTTTTCACCTTGATTATATAAGAGCCCTCTAACCAGCCTCCCTCCTTTCACTTTGTTCTTCCAATCAGTTCCCTACTCTGGAGATCAGACGTTTCTTAAACACTGACCTGTTCACAATGCTCTTCTGCTTTAACCCCTTTACTGCTTCTGGATGAAACCCATTGTACTTAGAAAAGCATACAAGGCCCTCCATGATCTGTTCCCTTCCTACTTCCCCAAGCAGTATTTTTTCTCTCTCATTGACTTATACCTATGCTCTATGTATAAATACCGTAAAACATGAAATAACTGAGAACAACAATGATAATAATAAAAACCACTCCCATTAATTACCAGTGATGTGATCAATCACTGAGTTTGGAGTTTTGACTTATACATCCATCTGAGAAAATACTTCCTGAATGCCTACCATATACTTGGCATTCTACTTAGTGGAGAAATCCATTGCCAAGCAAAGAACACTGATCATCCAGATCAAGCAACAACAAATACATTCCCTGCTCTCCTGCCGTGGTAGTCAAGGAGTGGAGAGGAATGTACATTTTCACCCAAGCAAATACAAAGTTTCATTTTTGTTGAGAGCTACAGAATCAAGGGAGCAAGTGGGATAGGAGCATGTGACCTAATCAGGAAGGATGGGGAAGGTCACTTGACATAAGAGGTGGAGAATGACTAGAAATTATGTAGTCCAAGTGGGAGACACAGGAGTACACGGCAGAGGCAGTATGCAAAATACGAAGTGTAGGAGGGGGCACTGACAGGTGTGAACTTCCAGAAGGCCAGTGTAGCTGCCCCACAGAGCATGAGGGAAGGGGAGTCAGGAAAGTGACTTGAGTGAGACGGGACAACTCATTTAGCCCTTCATTAATTATTTGGTTTAAGAGGCAATGGGAATCATTTGGGGCTTTTAAACAGAAGTGTGACTTTACCTGGTATTTATTTGAAAAGGTCCCTCAGCCTTCATGGTGGAGAATAAGTTAGAAGCAGGGGTCCAAATGAATGTAAGGAAGAGTCCGAGAGAGGATGTCTGCCCTTACTTATGCTAGTTTGGAAATGATGGGTGTAAAAAGACATACGTATATTTCTGAAGTGAAATATATTATCTCCTTTAAGCCTGACAACAAAGTGATGAAGTCCACTTCACAGATCAGTCCATTGAGGCTTAAGGGAGTTACATAAATATACTTAGTCCCATAGGAATATGTGGCATAGTCAGATCACAGAAACCAAGGATCTGAATTCTAAATCATACTCTCTTCCAACTCTGCCATTTTCTTTCCATATTCTGCCATGCAGTGTGTCTCACTTTGCTATAATTTTTCATTACTGTTTCCTCACCTTGTAATGTTCTTCCATGTAATGAATCCCTACAAGTCTTCTCCAACCACAGGCGCTTCAGGCTTCCAGTCCCTGTCAGTGTCTGTCCTCCAGGATTTCATAGCACATTGTGCTTTCCTGCTGTTTCCTTATTTCTTTGATAGCTCATAAGCTCCTAAAGACAGGGGGTAGGACTTTTATTTTTATAGTCCTGATGCCTAGCAAGATGCTAAATATATAGTAGGTATGAAACAAAATTTAAATAAAAGGAATGCTTAGGATAATCACCCAGATCAAGCAACTCGGACACCCCCTGGATCCAGCATTCGTGGCAAAGGGTCACTGAAGAAAACCCTTGCTCACAAAGTCTTTAAAAATAGGTGTTATTGTGTCCATATTGCCAATGAGAAAACTGAGTAATTTATCTGAGATTGCCAGGTCCACAATTCAAACTTAAATCATTCTGAATTCAAAGATCTTTGACTTAGATTACAATGTATCTATCCCTGTTACATTTGTTTGGTCTTTTCTTAGCTATCTGGTGCTAGATAGGAAATAACATCTTGCCTTTCCTGACCCTATTCTCCCAAATTACATACCTTCCCCAAACAAACCTGACCGAAACAGGTGGTTCTTTCTGCCCCCCGTCTCTTCTGCTCTTTCCAGCCCCTTCTACTTATGGAAAATATAGCCTGCTGTTGGTGTGGAGTGACATGCGTACAACTTTTGCTCAAATGATGAGAAATCCTTCAACAAGTTTTGGCAACAACTGTTTCAAATCTATTCCTTTTACAAATACATTAAAAACTGTAAGACACGGTAAAATATTTTAACAACCAGTTGCGGAATCTTACTTGTCAGCACCAATCTAAAGATAGACTTCATCTAAGTAAGAGCTTTGCTGAATGTTGACCCTGCTTCTAGCACATGAAATCTTTCTGTCATAGAAGGCAGTAGTGTCCTAAGCCCAGCAACAGCTGGGTCTGCTGGAGTGTGTTCATTCCATTTTTGGAGGTGAAATTCTGGAGTTCTCAATTGTATGTGAACCACATATTATCTCTCTGAGCTTCATAGCTCTCTATGTGGACCAAGCAGAGCTGTGTTGGAAAAACAACATCTTTCTATAGAAGAGAATGGATTTCTAGTCTCAAAACCATGAATATTTCACCCAGTTGGATATGGGATCAAAAAATTGTAGATTTTGAGTGGACCTGAAAGTTCATGTAATCAGATTCCTTTTCTCACCAACCTTACAAACAGCACACTTGGCTATGCTTTATAGAAGAGCAAAATGGTTCTTAGAAGGATACAAGTAACTTGCTCAGGTCCCAAAGGTGGATTTCAAATGGAGGTCTAAATGATCCCATGTCTTAAATATGATCTTAATGTCTTAAACATTAAGACCTTGTCCTGCAGATGCTTTCCTTCGTTCTCTTAGGAGTGCTGTGTTTTTCCTTTTGGTTTCAGTTTAGAGATCCCCAAATCCTATGAGCTTCTCTTAAATGATATGTCTTCATTCTGTCCTCACCAATGGTCCCCAACCCTGGTTACTAAAGGGGGAAAAAAGGGCTGCCCCCTCCCCCTAACCAAGTGCAGGAGGTCTTTAACAGAGACCATCAAAAGTGTAAATGTAAAACAATGTGAGAAATCCAATTTTAAGTTGCAGAATAGAAATGTCAACATTAGAGACATTTTCAGGCTTCTTTGCCCTTACAGTCTATCCCCAATAAAATAAGCTGATGTCAAAATATTACAAGCCATATTTTCTTGCTAAATAAATGAGAAACTCACCTTAGAAATCTAAATGTAAATCTCTTGGAATTTAGCATAGAGGATAAGAAGAGATTATTTGGTGTAGCCTCTGGCATTTAGGAGAGAGCTGTGGGATATTAATTCATTAAAAATATGAAGCATTTAGCACCTATTAATATGCCAGGATCTCTGCTACTTTCTCTCTTTCTAATTGCATTCCTCCAGTACCCTCAACTCCAGTCATTCCTGGATTCCATGCAGACCTAAAACTCATTGACTTTACTTACCTTTTTAATCTCCATCTTCCTTCTTAAGTCCTCACAACAATTCCATTCAGCCTATAATTCAAGTTCAACTTTATACTCACTCATTGGCAAAGCTTTATTTTCCTTTGTACATAATTTCTGCCACCATACTTGACTGGTACAATGGCAGCTTTGGCTGAGCTCACTTTCTCCTTTTTTATACCTGCACCTGAGCCGCTGAACAGGGCTGGAGGAAACACACAATGATACTGATTACTTTTACTTTAATTTATTATCATAAAACTGATGTGGCCCCAATTTATCGCCTGTCAATCCTACAACCACATTTTGTTAGTTCATTCACCCTCCCAGTGCCCTAGATTACTGCTTCACACCTGCTCCTCTCTTCTGAAACCTGTAAAAGTTATCTGGCTCTTTACATTCAATAATGACCTTCCTTCTTATTTCACTGAGAAAATTGAGAAAAGTCAGGAGAGATCTTAATTCTCTTACCAACAGATCTACCAAGGCCCCTAAAATTCTTCCCATGTATTTTGCTTTCCCTGCTGTTACAATAGATGAACAATGTATAAGGTCCTAAGGATTATTATGGCTCTGGAGATGTGGCTCCTTTCTTCACTGAATGTACTAGCTAATGAAGGTGGTAGGAATTAAACAGATACCTGTGTGTGACTCGATGTCAGAAAAATTGAGAAGATGTTCCACATCTGTCATTAACTAGCTGCATAAATTTGGGAGTGGATGAAAATATATCTCTTAAACCCCATTTCCCTGTCTCTAAAAAAAGAGGTGCAGTATTGCCACCCATATTATAAGATCTTAATGATATAACAAATATGAATGTGTTTTTTAAATTATAAAACATTTTAGCATGAAAAGTAGTATTACTTCGTCAGAATTAGGGCTACACGGTCAGCTGCATAGGCTGTATATTGCATTAATTCAGTGCAAGGCAGGGAGGGAGGCTTTCACATATATTTTGATGTTAAGGCACCACTTACCCTTGTGCTTCAAATAACAAGTTGTTTAAATGTTCAAGATAGTGCCTCAGCACCTTCCCATTCAGTTCATCTAGTCTAGCTTTCCAATTTGTAAAGCACTATTAAAGATTAGTCATGAATCCTTTAAGACCTAGTTCAAGTGTTGCCCTTAGAGCCTTCCATGCCATCTAGACAGTCCTTCCTCCATGTTCCAAGAATTCCCACTATTTGAATTCAGCCTAGTGCACGTAACATTGTACAACCACCTCCGTCTGTTTGTCTCTGTCCTCATTAGACGGATCCCCAAGGGTAAGGATTTTAAGGGCTCTGTTGTGGTCTGTTTGCGTCTTGTGTTAGCAAGAAGAAGCCTGATATCATAGCGGGTATTGGGCCTAAAGCACTGCCTTGTCTGTTTTCAGTACTCTTCCCTGACCCTGCTCCAGCCTTTCCCTCCACAGCAAAACCTGCGAGGACAGAGCTGGTGTCTAGCCTGTAGTCGCTTCCTGCACTAGCATGATGTCATCAACGTGATAAATACTAAGCAAATGTTTGTGGAAACATGGCAAGGGAAGAAAAACATAAGTTCTTCCATTTATTTAACATAACTGTTCAAGCATGTAATCTGTGCTTGAGAAAAGTGTTGCCGATAGAGCAGTGAACAGTAACAGGTAAAAATTTCTGCTTTTTGGATCTTATATTCTACTGGTGAAGAAATACTTGTAAAAACAAATAATCAATGAACCCTAAAGTCTGTGAGTGTGGGACAGGCAGGCTAGACTGAACGTTAAGTAAGGTTCCCAGCGCAGCCTCACTGGGGAGGGGACTTTAGAGAACCATTTCAAGGAGTCGAGGGAGTGATATGGCTATCTAGGGCGGAGCGTTCTGAGCAGTTGGGAAAAAGCGCAGAATACTTGACAGAGATGAGAAGGCTCTGCAGAGTTTTAACAAAACAGGATTATTATATGATTGACGCTAAAATACATGAACAAAAATACAAGAGTGTACACTGATTGTAAAGTGTACAACAGTTGATTTTATTAAATACTCATTTCTGTTGGTTCTCTGTATTTTATTGATGTTGGACATATGCAAAACAAAGGTTGCTCTTGTTGCAGAGAATATATTTGGAGAATATATTTACCAAGTTCACACATCATATATATGGTGAATAAAGGAGCTAATGAACTTGAATGACAGGTTGCTGTTGCTAAGGGGTAGTCTGCCAGGGTTTATTGCAAAAGAAGCCTGTCTTTATTTGAGAATCAGGGTCAACAAATCCAGTTATTTGCATTAACAGCTTCTCCTTTTTGAGTATTTTTTAGGAAGTGAAATGGAATTTTTCTGATGTTCTTGAATGGCAAGATCATGCATATCCGGTTTGCTAAAATATATCCACCAACTCTTACCCTGATGCAAATAACTTGCACATTTTAATAAAATTCTTCTGTTCCTTGTTATGACTTTATTTAAAGTATAATCTTCTGGAATTTTTAATTGTCTTCCAACTTTGGCACTTTACATCTTTTCTTAACCTAAATACAGTTAGGAAAGCAAGCTGAAAATAGATAAATTTGAAATAGAAGCCAGTGCATTTAAGCCAGGCGGTTTAGAAGACAACATGTGCTCCAAGCACTTCCTTTATGCCCACATGCCTTTTAAAATGTTGTTATCACCATATTTCCAGAACTCTCCTGGGGAAGAAGATAGCTCACAGTTCCAAGAAACATAGGTGCTTCTTATTTCAATATAAGTAAAAATCATGCTGAAGTGAGAGCATTAAGAAAAAAAAGGACTTAGAATTTTTGTTTTAGTAATGACAGTCTGCCTAAAATATATGTGTTTCGGTTTTATTGGCTTTGTTATGATTAATGTGATGTTATTTAAAGCCCTTAAATGATTTATTTTTTAAAAAGCAGGATGCTGATGTCAGGGCTTTTAAAAATAAGCTTTCAATTTTGAGATAATTACAGCTTCACATGCAAGTACTAAGAAATATATAGAGAGACCTCATGTACTCCACACAGTTTCCTCTAATGGCATTTTGCAAAACTGCAGTACAAATCATACCCCGGCTAGTGACATTAGTCCAGTCAGAACTCAGCAGTTTCACCATCACAGGGATCCCTTTTTATAGCAGAGCCCTCTTCCCTCCCCAATTCCACATCCTTCACCCCTGGCAACTGTTAATCTCTTTGCCATTTCTACCATTTTGTGGTTTCAAACGTGTTCCTTAAATGTAACCCTACAGTATGTGGCTCTGTGGGATTGGCTTTCTTTCTTTAGCATAAGTCTCTGGAGATTTGTATAGATTGTTGGATGTATCAGTGGCTTGTTCCTTTTTATTCATAGGCAGTGTCCATGGTATAGATATACCACAGTCTGTTTACCTGTTCACCCACTGAAGGACGTGTGATCTAGTTCCTGTTTTCAGCTACAACTAATAAAGCCGCTATGAACATTCCAGTACAGTTTTAGTGTGTGAACATAAGTTTTCATTTCTCTAGGATAAATACCCAGGAGTGCAACTGTTGAGTTGTAATGTGGTGAAAAGCTTCATTTAATTTAGTTTTCTTTTTTTCCCCAAGAAGCCTCCAAACTGTTTTCCAAAGTGGCTGTGTCATTTTATATTCCTACTATTGATGTATGATAATTGGTGATGTCATTTTTTTTTTTTTTTTTTTTTAATTTTAGCCACCCTGTATAGTGTATGGTGATGTCTCTTTGTTTCTTGGCATTTCCCTGATGGCTAATAATGTTGAACACCTTTTCATATGCTTATTTGTCATCAGTCTATCCTTGTCAGTGAAATGTCTGACCAAGACTTCTGTCCATATTCTAATTGGAATATTTGTTTATTTATTCATGTATTCATTTTTACTGTTGAAATTTGAGAATTCTTTATATAGTCTAGACAGTATTCCTTTGTTGGTTATTTTGTTTACAAATATTTTCCTCCAGGGCGCCTGGGTGGCTCAGTTGGTTGGGCGACTGCCTTCGGCTCAGGTCATGATCCTGGAGTCCCGGGATCGAGTCCCGCATCGGGCTCCCTGCTCGGCGGGGAGTCTGCTTCTCCCTCTGACCCTCCTCCCTCTCATGCTCTCTGTCTCTCATTCTCTCTGTCTCAAATAAATAAATAAAATCTTTAAAAAAAAAAAAAAAAAAAAAAAAAAAAAACAAATATTTTCCTCCAGTCAATAGCTTGTTTTGTTTTAACATGCTTAATATGGTCCTGTGTAGAACACAGTTTTTAATTTTGACAAAGTCCCATTTATCATTGTTTCCTTTTATAAATCTTGCTTTCTGTGTCAAGCATAAAAACTCTTTGCCAAGCCCTAAGTTATGAACACCTCTTCCTATCTTTTCCTAAAACTTTTATAATTTTATGTTTTACTTTAAGTTCATGATTGATTCTGAATTACTTTTTTGTATAAGGTATGAGGTTTAGATGAAGTTTTTCTTTTTTTTTTTTGTTTTTGTTTTTTTCTTGTTTTCTTTGTTTTGTTTTGTTTTTTGCCTATGCATGACAACTTACTGAAGCATCATTTGTTGAAAAGGCTCTCTTCCTCCATTGAATTGCTTTACCCCTTTCTCAAAAATCAGTTGGCATATTTGCACATTTGTGTGGGTGTATTTCTGAGTTCTCTGATCTGTTCTGTTGATCTATGTGCCTGTCCTTCTGCCAGCATCAGAAATTGCTGGTTACTGTAACTAAATACTAGATCTTGAAACCAAGTGGACTGACTTTATTCTTTCCCTCCAAAATTGTGTTAGCTATTCTAGTTCCTCCACCTTTGGATAAAAATTTTAGGATTATTTTGGTCTGTATCTACAAAAAAATCTGTATGTGTTTCATTTGATTTAGACCAAAGTACTTCATTTCTTCAAGTGATGGTAAATGGTATAGCATTTTTACTTTTTGTATCCACATGTTTATTGCTAGTATATAGAAACAATTTCTGCAGCCTTGCTAAACTCACTTGCTAGATTGAGAGTTTTGTAGATTTCTTGGGATTTTCTATTTAGACAATAATGTCATCCCAAAATAAGGATAGTTTTATTCCTTCCTTTTTAATCTTTCTACTTTTTATTGCCTATTGTACTGGTTAGAATGTCTAGCTTTATTTTGAATAAGAATATATTCTTATTCAAAATCCAACATCCTTGATTTGTTCTCTAACTTAGGAAAGCATTTATTCTTTCACCTTTAAGTATAATATTAGCTGTTAGTTTTTGTAGATGTTCTTTATCAAGATAAGAATGTTGGGCTGTATACCTATATTCCAGAAAGGTTTTTTTTTTCTTTTTAATGAATTGATGTTGAATTTTGCTAAATGATTTTTCTGCATTGATTGATATGATAATATGAATACATATGGTGTATTACACTGATGATTTTCAAATGTCATACCAGCCTTGCATCCCTAGAATAAACACTGCTTGGTCATGGTGTATAATTCCTATAATTCAGTGTCATGGATTATTAAAATTTTTCTTGAGACTTCCTCTTTGGCCTATGGATCATTTAAAAATATATTTTTAATGTTAAAGTGTTTGGCGAGTTTCCTGCTATCTTTATATTACTGATTCTAGTTTAATTACATTGTAGTCAAACAATACACTGTTTATGACTTCCAGTCCTTTATGTTTGTTGAGGCTTGTTTTATGGACCAGAATAAGGTCTATCTTGGTATATGTTCCAAGGGCACTGAAAAAAGAAAAGTTTATTCTGCTGTTGTTCAGTAGAATGTTCTATAAATGTTCATTAAATCTTGTTACTTGATTTGAACAATTCTGTATCCTTACTGCTTTTTTGCTGTTTATTCAATGAAATGTTAAGGGTGTTGTAGTCTCCCACTGCAATTGTGGATTTGTTCATTTCTCCTCTCAATTCTATCAGTTCTTGCTTCACATAATTAGCAGCTTTATTGTTTATTGCATACATATTTAGGATTGGATTGCCCCTTTAATCATTATATAATGTCCTGCTCTATCTCTGGTAATTTTCTTTGCTTTGAAGTCTGCTTTATCTGACATTAATATAGCCACTACTGCTTTTTTTGATTATGGTTTGCATAATATATATTTTCCCATTTTTTTTACTTTTAATCTGCCTATATCATTATATTTGGAGTTTCTTATAGAGAGTATATTGTGGGCCATGTTTTTTTAATCCACTCTGTCAATCTCTTAATTGGTGTATTTAGTGTAATATTGCTATATTATGGTTAAAGTTTCCATTTTATTTTTGATTTTTTAAAAAGATTTATTTATTTTAGAGAGAGTGTGCTGGGTGGGGAGGGGCAGAGGGAGAGAGAGTCTTAAGCAGAGTCTGATGCTGAGCCAAATGCCGGGCTCAATCTCGGGACCCTGAGGTCATGACCTGAGCTGGAACCAAGAATCAGACTGAACTGACTGTGCCACCCAGGTGCACCATTAGTTTTGATTTCTGATGATTTTCTCATTTTGGTTTCTCTGAGCTTTTTCTTCTACCTTCCTGTGGGTTACTTAAATACTCTGGAATTTCATTTTGATGTATTTATATTGTTTTTGAATGCATCCATTTGAATAGCTTTTGTTGTAGGCATTACATTAGATACACAGTTTATCACGGTCTATGATGTTATTTTTCAAGTTCAAGTGAAGTGCAGAAAATTTACCTATATTCATACCTTTTTCCCATTCCCCGATTATAATTATCTTAAATATTTCCCTTACATTTATTTAGAACCATGTCAGACAATGTTATATAATTTCTTCAACTGTCATACATAATTGAAGAGAAGGGAAATGTGATTTATTTACTTATATTTTACTTTCTCTATTCTTTGTTACTTTCTGATGTTCCGAGATTCCTTCTTTTTCTGTCTCTTTCTGTTTAGAGAATATACTCTAGATGGTCTTTTGATGTACATTTCTGACAATACATTTTCCTAGTTTTGCTTTGTTTGAAAATGTCTTATTGCCCCTTCATTTCTGAAGAACCTTTTTACTGAATATAGGTTTTAGTTTCAGTGTTCCTTGCAGCCTTTGAAAAATATTTTTTTACTTCTTTCTGGCCTCACTGGTTTCTAATAAGAAATCTGCCAATTCAGATTATTTTTTTCTTCAAAGGTAATGTGCCTTTTCTAATGCTTTTAAGAGTTTTTTCTTTATTTTTCAGAAGTTTAACCATAATGTGTTTTGGTGTGAATTTTATTGGGTTTATAATGTTTGGAGTTTGCTCAGCTTCTTGAATCTCTAGGCTTATGTCTTTTACCAAATTTGGGAAGTATTCAGCCATTATTTATTTCAATACTTTTTCTGCTCTACTTTCTCTTCTCTTTATAGGACTCCAGTGACATAATAGTTACATCCTTTGTTATAAATCCTTAGATCCCTGAGGCTCTTTTCTTTTTTAGTCCATTTTCTCTTGTTCAGGTTGAGTAATTCTCTTCTTCTGTTTCCCTGTTCACTGATTCTCCTATCCCCTCCATTCTGTTGATAAGCCCATCCATTAAGGGGTTTTGTTTTTACTTGTTACCGTATTTTTCATTTTTCATTTAGTTCTCCTTTATAGCTTTCATTTCTTTGCTGAGACTTAATTTTTTTCATTATTTCACAATTTCTTATTGAAACATTTAAAATGACTATTTTTTTATAATTTTTTTATTTGAGTATAGTTAACACACAATGTTACGTTAGTTTCAGGTGTACAATCTAGTGATTTGACAAGTTTATATGTTATTCTATGTTCACCACAAGTGTAGCTGTCACCTGTCCCCATATATCACTATTGCAATATCATTGACCATATTCCTTATGCTGTGCCTTTAATTCCCATGCTGTGTTCATTCCATAACTGGAAGCCTATCTCTCCCACTCTCCTTCACTCATTTTACCTACCTTCCCTCCTTCTGCCCCCTTTAAGATGACTACTTTAAAATATATGTCATTATCTCAGTCATGTTGTTCTTGGCATCTATTGATGGTCTTTTTTCATTAAATCTGAGATCTTCCTGTTTCATGGTATGAGTGCTTGAATGATTTTCTATTGAAAGCTGAATATTTGGAGCATTATGTTTTGAGACATTAGATCTTACTGAAATCTGTTTTAACTGGTTTCCTTTGATATTGGTCTAGCAGGAGAAGATGAGGTGTCACCTTGTTATTGTTAGGTAGGGTAGAATTCCAGGTTCCCCATTTGGTCTCCATTGACACCCAAGGTAGGGATGATTTTCATTACTGCTGAGCAGGATTAGGAGTTCAAGCTCCATATAAAACCTCCCACTGACACCACTGGAGGTGGGGAAGAGGTGGTATCTTCATTACCACTGGGTGGTGGTGAAAGTTCTGACTGTCTAGGAGGTCGCCCTGATGTCAATCCATCAAGGAGGGTTACCTCATTTTTGCTAGGTTAGAGTAGAAATTCAGACTCCCCACATGGTTTTCACTAATGAGGGTGTTGCTTTCTTAATCCTGCCTGGCAGTAACGAGGATCCTGGCTCCAATATTCCTTCATCCCTAACACTACCATGGTAGGGGGATTAGGTATCTCATTATAGCTTGGCAAGCATATTATAATCCCATTGACAATATTCATCTGTAATTATTTTTTTGATTCTAGTGTAGTCTCTGGAACATATTAGCTGCTCAAAAAATGGTAATTAAATAATCTGAATTCCTTCTTCTCTGATTAGATGGGTCCTGCCTCTGACCCGTGATTGCAAATATTTGCCCTGGTTCAGCTGTGTGCTTGGCTTCTTCTAAAACATTTGTTCTCAAAGAGATCTTACCCATTTTGATGCCTCCCAAGTGTTCATCACCCATGCCAGCTTCTTTCCTATTTTTTGGCTTTCACTTTTAGGAAAGATATATTATGACAACATGGATGAATCTGGAGGACAGCATGTTAATTCACAGGATGACAAATATTGCATAATTCCACTTATATGAGGTATTTAAAATAGCCAAACTCATAGAATAAAAGAATGTAATAGTGGTTGCTAAGGGCAAAGGGGGGTGGAGGAAATGGGGAGTTGTTGTTCAATGAGTCTAAAGTTTCAGTTTTGCTAGATGAATACATTCTCGACATCTGCTGTACAACATCTGGAAAGAAGGTTGGTTGCATTTTGTGTTCTTACCACAATAAACAAACAAACAAAACCAAAAAAGAAAGAACCATAAGGAAATTCTGGGAGGTGTTGATATGTCTATTACTTTGACTGTGGTAGTAGTATCACAGGTTTTGCATATGATCAAACTCATTGAATTATATATGTTAAATATGTACAGTTATTTGTATATCAATTATAGCTCAAGAAAGCTGGTAAAAGGACATGTACATTAGATTTGTATCATTGCCCCCAAATCTGCACATCTAAAACTTAACCAACCATCTCTGTATTGAAAACAACATTTTTCTTTTCCTGATTCCAACTATAATGTCAGAGATACCACTCTTATCCCTATCTTCAAGACTGGAAATACCACTCATACTTAATTCTACTCTCTTCTTCATCCTTCATACCCCATTACCAACCAAGTCTTGCCAGATCTTTCTTCATGATGCTCTGTCATCTTTGTTTTCCCTTACCTGTTGACTTCTGTCAATCAGTGTCCCCCCAAGTCTCTAATCTGTTCCTGGAATGCTGTAATTGCCTGATTTGTCATCTTGTCTTGCTCTTTCTGTCAATCTACCCCCATAAAATTGCCCCATGTATCTTATAAACACACAATTTTTCATGATAATAATTGTTTAAAAACTTGGTATGACCCACAAGATAAAGTATATGTTTTAACTTGGAATTCTGGGGCCTTGTAAATCTAATTCCAATGCATCCTTCCTTGCTTCTCTGTGAAACTTCTTAGGCAAATATGCATATACACCCAAACTGGAAAGAGTCCCAGGAGACAGTCAATTGGGGTTTTAAATACAGCTCTGCCACTTACTGGGAGACATTGGACAAGTGACTTTATTTGGTGACTTCTTTTTCCATCTGTCAAATCAAGGTCCATAACTAGAAAATCCCTAAGGCCAATTTTAGATCTAGTATTCTAAAAGAATATACAAATGCGATATTCTTCACCTACTGTATTTACTCTTTTCCCTCTAGAAAACCAGATTTCTTTGCTATATTTGAATATCCAATTTGCTCTTGTTTCTTTTAGCCAGTGGATATGCTAGATGAGGCCCATTAGTGGTTTGTAAAAACAATTCAGTGAACAAAAATTGTATTTTAAATAAACTAAAAAGTATATAATACAATAGTGTGGAAATATCAGAGTGCATTAAATATAGTAAAAATAAGTATGTTTCATGAATTTTTTCATTCTAAACACACACACACACACACACACACAATGGACATGATGAAAAATGTTTCTTACCACAAGTCAATGAAGTTGAATGCATAGCTTTAAGCCATACACCACACATCCATAATTGCAATATTTGAATTATAATAACTCTACTGGACAGTTATACTAGACCCTATCACTAACTCTTCCTCCCATTGCTCTATGCTTCAAACTCAGTAGTATTGGTTTCCTACAACTTGGCCCTGACTCTTAGCTTCAGACCTCCACTTTAATATCTGTCTCGAAATCTTTGGTTTGATACTATGTGGAATTCTTTCCTACTTCTAGTATCATAAGTTCTTGCGTGGCATGTTATCACTCTCTTAGTTTTTGACATTCCACATATCTCAATATAGCTCCTGTCCTAATACAGCTACCATTATGTCTCAGATACTCCCCAGATAGCTTAAAATTGACAAAGTAGAGCAGATGAGAAGAGACAAGGAGGAGAATTTAGATTTTAAAAAATAGGTAGATGTTTTCTTTTATTTTTGTCTTTAAGTGCAAAAGGAAATAGAATTGCCACCAATTTATGGCATTTTGAATCTGTCACCATCCAAATTTATTAAGTAATTAGTTCAAGCCATGCATGATGTCCAGGCGTATGTGTCTGTATGTGCTTGTGTGTGTTAAGTGTGCGTTGTTTCAACCTGCATTATCTTGCATGGTTTTTGAAGCCCAAATGCACCAAATGCCACCATTTCTTCTCTTCAGAGGGATTTAGAGAAGTCCTTTGGAAGTTCATCAGCATATTTCTTCATCGTTTTGAAAATGGAGTGTTTTATTACAGATGGGGATAGCAGTTCTCATCAACTTCAGAGACAAAGACATAGTTGTAATCAAATTATGTGTATAGAAAATAGGCCGTTTTATAGTAAAACTATCCCACAGGGTTTTTTTGTGTGTGTGTGCTGAATTGAACTGTGAAACTAATAAATTGAGTGATAATTAAGATTTCCCTAAAAAATGTGAAGCTATAAGCTCTCACATGAGTGTATATTTATTTTGACTAACAGCTATGTACCATTGTCCCTCTGTTCTTTGAGGGTTTTTAAATACTTTGTTTTTGATTTTTTCTGTCTTTGATTTTAAAAACCATATCTGGGGTAGATGTCACTTGCTGTAAAGTCTCTGGATGAAGAATTCAGAAGAAAACAATCATATGGTTCCACCCTATTCCATGCCCATGGCTCCAGTTTATGCTCACTCATTTGTATATATTTTATCATTTGACATTTCAAGAACTGGAGCTTGCTTGGTGCCCTTCCCATATTTGATACACACTATTTTTCAATCATATTATCAGAAATGAGAACTTACATTTAGAAAATGCCAAATGATTTGTACCTTGGGGATCTCAGTAGCTCAGAGAATAACTAATCAAAACAATAACTATCCAATTCAACTATCATCATAGTTATTAATCAAGCCCATCCTGATGCTTTCTAATTGTCTTTGCCTGGGGCCACATCCTACATCATTAATGCATTAAACATCCTTCATAACATGTAACCTACACTCCTCTTCTGTACTTTGCACTGTATACCTCCCTGGCCTTATTTTAAGTCACATGTTCACACATAGACTTTGTTCTATTCAACTATCTCTTAGTGGTTCTCCTGTTTCATGTCTTTTCCCATGTAGGCACCAGTTGTTTCCTATTCTCTCTGCTTAAAGGCCTGCCATTCTACTTTCACACCCAAAGCTCTCCATGTTTTTTAAATCTTAGTTATAATGTCATCATTTCCCTGGGAATTTTTTTTACTATCGTCATATCCACAATTTTTGAAGGTTAGGTGTCCCACAGCTAGACAGGACACATTTCGTTCATTTCTGTACCTCTAGAGTCTGGCAAATTATAGGTATATAATAAACATCCTTTAAATGATTTGATTTTAATAATGGTTATGAAGATGAATGAGAAGTTAGGTGAATGTTCCGAGTATAACATAAGACGTAAGTTATTGGTAAAGCATTTCCTAAGATAATTAAGGTAACTTAAGTCATAACTCATTGAAATCAGGGAGCTCTGGGGGATCTAGTCAAACCCTACCTCACTGGTCCTTGGATCTTGATCCAGTGTTCCCCCACTTGGGACAGTGGTTTAGTAAATAAAACCTTATTACATGAAGTTAATTCAAATACTCATCTTAATCAAATTCTAATCATATCAGAAACACCATCTGAGTGTTTTCCTACTTTATATAATAGGAAATTTCCTATTTCCTTCCATTCCTTTAATTCAGTACTTTTCAAACAATGACAGTGGATACTGGGGGGTCCCAAAGACTTTCTCAGAGGATCCATGATGTCAAAATTCTTTTCACAGCAATACTAAGGCATTGCAAAAATATAATATGTAATAATGATAACTTAAAAGTATGAAAATTAATAATATAATTGAATTTTTGTCAGGCGTCTTACTAGATGCTTAAGTATTTTTTGGCTTTAAAATTTTTTTATTGAAGCACAGTTAACATAAAATGTTATATTAGTTTCAGGTGTAAAACATAGTGACTCAACAATTTTATACATTACTCAGTGCTCATCACAGTCAGTGTAGCCACCATCTGTCACCATACCATGTTATTGCATTATTATTTTCTCTCATTTAATTTCACAGCAAATCTATAAAGTAAAAATAATAGTCCTGGTTTTCTAATAGAAGTAATTGAGGCTCAGAGTTAAGTGTCATGCCTTAGGTTATAGCATTAAAATATAGTGAAAGAGGGGAGCCTGGGTGGCTCAGATGGTTGGGCATCTGCCTTCAGCTCAGGTCATGATCTCAGGGTCCTGGGATCGAGCCCCATGTCTGGTTCGTGGCTCAGCAGGGAACCTGCTTCTCCCTCTCCCTCTGCCTCTCCTCCTGCTCTCTCTCTCTCTGTATCTCTGTGTCTCAAATGAATAAATAAAATATTTTAAAAAAATAAAATAAATATAGTGAAGGAGAAATTCAAATCTAGATGTATTTTAATCCAAAGTCTGTGCTCATTCCCCCACACTATTTTACTGCTTCATCAAAATTTTATGGAGGAAAAAACATGGTAAAAAATCATTAATAGTCATATGAGAGTATTGTTTCTGTGTAAGGTAAAGAAACAGAAGCGTATCAGTGCTGTTGTGAAGATGGTCAAGGAATAATTCATGAAAAATATTTTGTCTGAGCTGGATGTCTAAACAATGACTAGGTTTTATCAAGTGGGAAGAACAGGGAGAATAGAAAGTCACTCTTGGCCTAGTGACTAGTCTGTATAAAAGAATAAGCGTTGACCCAATGAAACACATTTGGAGAACTACAAGGCATTCCGTACTGATACCGGTTCAAGGATGACAAACCAACAGCAGGAGATAAGTTTGGCGGGGAGACAGGAGGTAAATGACAGAGTACCTTGTTTGCCTAGATAAAATGCTTAATATTTGACTAGAAACAATGGGTAGGAGACAATTCTTAAGGATAGGTTTTTGTTAAACTCTTTATTTGGGAATAATTTTAGACTTACAATGAAATTGCAGAGATAAAACATGGTTCCCGCATACCTTTCACCCAGTCTCCTCTAATGTTAACATATTCCTGGTACATTTGTTAAGAGTGAGAAATTAACTTTGCTTTAATATCATTAAATTAGAGTCTTTATTTGGATCTCTCCAGTTTTTCTACTAATTGTTCTTCTGTTACAGGATCCAATTCAGGATATTATGTCATATTTAGTAGTGTTGATACCTCCAGCATTTGATAGTTTTTCAGGATTTCCTTGTTTTTCATGACATTGCCATACTTTTGAAGAGTGTTACTTACTCATAGATTTAAAAAATTAAATTATTTTGTGATAAATGTAAATTCACATGCAGTTAAAAAATAATACAAATGAAATCCTGTACCCTTTAGCCAGTTTCCACCAATGGTAATATCATGCAAAACTGTAGTGCAGGTCTGGGTGTTATACCCAACTGATGAATTATTGAACTCTACATCTGAAACTAATGATGTACTATATGTTGGCTTACTGAATTTAAATAAAAAAAATAAATCCCACCCCCCAAAAAACTATAGTGCAGGTACTGTCAGGATATTGACATTGTACAGTCAAGAAGCACAAGTTCCATGGAGTGTCATCACCATGTTCCAACCTCATGTGGCCTTTTATAACCACATCCACTTTTCCCTTCTTTTCTCTTCCTTGACTCCTGTCAACCACCAATCTGTTGCCCATTTCTATATTTTTATCTGTTCAATAGTGTCATATAAATGGAACCATACAATATATGACTTGGGAGATTGATTTTTTTCATTCAGCAAAATTATCTGGAGAATTTATAATTTATATAAATTATATGTATTAATAGTTTGTTCCTTCTTGTTGCCCAGTAATATTCCATGGTATAGATGTATCATCATTTATTTATTTTTTCTTTTTTTCTCATCATTTATTTAAACATTCACTCACTGAAGGACATCTGTTTCTACTTATAGTGATTAAAATTGTTATGAAGATTTGTGTATACATTTTTCTGTGAACATGAGTTTTCATTTTTTAGGATACATGCCCTGTTCAGTTGCTGGGTTATATGGTAGTCGGATGTTTATTTTTATTAAGAAATTGCCAAGCTGTTTCCACAGTAGATGTACAATTTTAAATTTCCACCAGTAATGTATGAATGATTGGTGTCATCATTTTATATTTTAGACATCTTGATAGTTGTGTAGTGGTAACTCATTATGGTTTTAAGTTGCATTTCCCTGTTAGCTTATGGTATTGATCATCTCTTCACTTGTACATATTTTTCAGTGACATATTTCTTTATATCTTTTGCCCAGTTTCCAATTGCATTATTAGTATTAATTTACTGTTGAGGTTTGAAAGTCCTTCATAAACTGTAGCGACTCGTCCTTTGTCAGATACTGTTTGCAAATACTTTCTCCCAGTCTGTAGATTGTCTTTGTATTTCCTTCATGTGGGTTTTCACAAAGCAAAAGCTTTTAATTTTGATGAAGGCTTATTTATCAGTTTTCCTTTTATGGATTATGCTTCTGGTGGCAAGACTAAGAAGTCTGCCCAGCCCTAGATACTAAAGCTGTTCTCTTATGTTTTGTTTCTCTTTTCCTAAAGGGTTAACAGTTTTTAATTCAAGTTTAAGCCTATTATCTATTGAATTAGTTTTGTATCTTAGATTGAGCTTCATTTCTAGGCCTATGGATATCTATTTCCTCTAGCATCATTTCTTGAAAAGGCCATCCTTCCTCCATTGCATTGTTTTTCTACTTTTGTCAAAATTTGTTGAACATATTTGTGTGACTTTGTTTCAAGTTTTCTGTTCCATTGATCTTTTTGTCTATTCTTCCTCCAATACCACTTTGTTTTGAGTACTGTAGCTAAATAGACCTTACTCTGATTAGCTATAGATTTTTAAAGACACACATAAAGCAAAAGCTGTCTTCATTTTTGTTTTGTATTCTATATTATGGATCCAAACCAAAAGCAAATGATTTTTACTAACTCTATAAATCTGGAAGTGAGGATGAGGTATCATAGAGTTCTAGGTTCAATTTCTGGCTTTTTTATATTCTGGGTTGTTATTTTCATCATTTCATTTAAACTCTAGGTCTTTGTTTCCTCCTTTTTAAAGATTTTTTAATTATTTATTTGAGAGAGAGAGAGTGAGCACAAGTGAGGGCAGAGGCAGAGGGAGAGGGAGAAGCAGACTTCTTGCTGAGTGGGGAGCCCAACACTGGGTTCAATCCCAGGACCCCAGGATCATGACCTGAGCCGAAGGTAGCCACTTAACTGACTGAGCCACCCAGGCACCCTGGGTCTGTTTCCTAAAAATATATCTGACTGTGCTGTTGTGAGACTGAAATAAAGTAAGATAAATTAAGAAAGCAGTTTCCAAACTTTCAATCTCCACACTTCTTCACATTCTTAAAAAGTAGCAGCTCCCCAAAGAGCTTTTGTTTATGTGGTTTATATGTATTGATATTCACCATATTAAAAATGAACAGAGAAATGTTTAAAAATATTTATAAACTTAAGACAATATAATACTTATGTGAAATAACAATTTTTATGAAAAATAGTTTTCTCTTCCAAAACAAAAATAATTATTCAAAAGAGTGGGTATTTTAAAATGTCTTTGCAAATCTTTTAAATGTCTGGCTTCATACAAGATATCTCAATTCTGATAGATGCTTCAGCATTCAGTCTTTTCAATATGTTGTTTTGATCCAAGTATTTGACAAAATTCTAGCATCATGCAGTTAGATAAATGGATAGGTCTCATTGATTCTACAATGAAAATATACAAATGATATTTCCTAAAATGTTAAATGGAATACAGCATCTGATAAGCATATCAATGAAAATTTTGAGCTCTTTTACAGTAAAATCAATTGGCCAATTTTTACTTTGAATGAATTTTTACCCTTGCCTGATTTTGTAATTCTGTTCATTTGATCACTCGGAAAATACTGGTTCACTCAGTTATGAAGATCTTCCAAACACTGACACATTTTATTATGTTCTTTCAAAAGATCTCATTTGTTAATATCACCATTGATCTCATTAGAATAGTATTTAAGTACTGAGAAACTGTTAAATTCATGACAATGTATAAAAGTTTTCCAAAATTCTTTCTTTTTTCTTTTAATCTCAAGTTATATCATTGGCATAAAATATGGCCAGTTGTTTTCTTTGAAATGATAGAGTCACTTCATTACATTTGGAGAAAATAGGGGTGCCTGGGTGGCTCAGTCAATTAAGCTTCTGCCTTTGGCTCAGGTCATGATCTCAGGGTCTTGGGATTGATACCACATCCGGCTCTCTGCTCAGTAGGGGGTCTGCTTCTCCCTCTCACTCTCCCTCTGTGCTCTCTCTTTCTCTCTCTCAAATAAATAAACAAAATCTTTAAAAAAATAAAAATTTGGAGAAAATATCAGCCAAATATCTAAGCCTAAATCACCATCATTTGTATGTTGGTCATTCTTTCAAATAAAGCTGCACTTCTATGAATAAATGGCTAGTTTATCTCATAATTCAATCTTACAAGTGCTGTTCCTAGAGACAACCATCCTATTTTGTTATGCAGCAAAAGAGCTTCATGAATACTTGCTATTTTATCTCACAGAACACTTAAAAGATGTGCATTTAAAAAAAAAAAAAGAGTTGATGGGGCGCCTGGGTGGCTCAGTTGGTTGAATGGCCGGCTCTTGATTTCAGCTCAGGTCATGATCTTAGGGTCCTGGGATCAAACCCTCCATGGGGCCCCGCACTCAGCGGGGAGTCTGCTTCAGGATTCTCTATCTCCCTTTGCCTCTTGCCCCTTCCCCTGCTCATGCTTTCTGTCTGTCTCTCTCTCTCTCTCTCTAAAATGGATAAATAAATCTTTAAGAAAAAAGAGTTGATATGAGTGAAACTGGATTTTCTTTTCAGTTTTTTATTACAAATGTGTGGTGGTGAATAAAAGAAAACCCAAACGTTTACAGTTTGGTACTGCTGTCGATTCATACTAAGGCCCCAAGAGTTTTACCAACCATTGCTTTGCACTATCAGTGCAAGTGTCTGTATAGTAGAAAAAGATAGACAATGTCTTTGTAATACTATGAAAAGAACTTTGACATTGTGGATTCTCTGAAAGTGGTGTCCATGTCCATTCTTTGAAAACTGCTGAATTAAAGCATTATATAAAACAGAAACACTCTGTTGGTGTTCCTAGTATGATGAGGATTTGAGTTTATTTTATATCAGAAGTTTTTGTTTATTAAACCATTGTTCCAAGTGTATGTTAGGTTCTGTGGGATCAAAATCCAAGGACCGGTGAAGTGTAGGGTGTGACTGAGATCCACAGAGCTCTCCTGTTAAAATGAATTATAGCTTTAATTATCTTAATTGTCTTAGGGAATTGCCTTAGTTTATACTCTGAACATTCACCTATTGTTTTACCCACTCCCATAATCATTATTAAAATGAAATAATTTAAAGGATGTTTATTATATACTTAGAATTTACCAGACTCTGGGGATATAAATAAACAGAATCAGTCCTGTCCAGCTGTGGTGGCATGAGGTGGAGCACACCAACATTTTGGAGTTGTGGGCATGGGGATAGTCAGAAAGAAAGCCCCAGAAAAAATGATGGCACTGCAACCAGGTATTAAAGAACATGGTGAGACAGAGATTTGGGGATGGGAGTGGGGTAGCTGGCCTTCTTCCTGGTGGGTGGCATTTATAACTGTGTGCTTATTGGGCCTGGGGTCAAAAGCACTCAGTAAATGATTAAGTTGCATTGACTCAAACTCAATACCAGATTTTAAGTTACAGATAATGCAGTTAGAAAGATAACGGATAAAATTGTTAAAATGGCAATTTAACAAAATCTTAAATATAAATATAAAATTTCCTTTTCTTGATATTATCAGGCAGGTGTTCTTAGAACTTGAAGACATGAAATGGAATATTTCTTTGGGATGCTATGCCTTGAAAAATAAAAGTACCTCAAGTCTCTTTGTAGGTTCCCCACCGGTACTACAAGTAAGATGGTAGCCTTCCTTTCTCCTGCTGTTTTTAATAAACTGAGTGTTATATAGAGTTGAAACCATTTAGATTAAAAATATCTCACAAGTATAAAGTGAACTTCATTTAGCCAGGTTTTACTTTTTTTTACTTGTTTGTTTAAATTTAGGGAAGTAACTCTCTTACAATTAAAAAAATATTGCTGATTAGTTGCATAATATACATGTAGTCAGCATGCACATAGAAGCTTTAGGTGCTAATTAAGATAAATTACGAAAGCAACCCCAAGGGGGAAATAGAGTTTTATTTGTGTGTGAATTTAAAGTAGCAAGAGAATTGCTGTGAGGAAGAAAAATTTATAATTAATTAATCTAAAAGTTAATATGCTCACATTACAAAGACTTGTCTGTTAGTATTATAGCATACACTCGAAAATGTAAATGTGAATGCCTTGCAAAACAAAAAGTGAAAAAGCAGGGTCTGTCATGATTGTGAAGGTTAGCTTAAGATTTAACGTCTTTGGAAAAAGAAAATCAGCAAAGATGCACATAGGATAATTCTGTCCTTTAACTGAAGCTAAAACAATGTGGATTAACATAGACTCCTCTACTATAAATTAGTTACTTATTCAACACATATTTTAATGAACACCAACTATGTGTTAGGCCTAGAACAACAAATAAGGTGCATTCAATCTCTAGCCTTACGGTCCTTCCCCTATTGGATCATGAGTCTTTGCTCTTCCAAATTGCCCCAGAATTATTTAAATTTAAATACTTAAAACCAGCTACTTAAAAATCAACTAACTGCACTAATCTAGCCTTATCTCATTTGTTTTCAGACTCTTTTGCTCATATAGACTCTGAAAGAATATACATGCCCCCCTCAAAATCATACTGCACAATAGGTACACACACGTACATTTTTATGTTATCTAAAATGTCTAATTATAATTTCAAATAGTTACAAAAGACATGATTTCTGTTACATTGTATTTACATTTTAAAATAAACCATAATAATATCACTGATTTGAATGTAACAAGTGAAATCTAAAAACTAGCAATCTGATACTCAGGATTGAGCCATTTAAGAATGTAAGCAATTTTCATCAACAGTCATAAAATTAACATCATTCTCAGTTACTCTTGAATGGGTTTTTTCATTCTACTTCCTTCACAAAATTGTATCCTAATGTGATATATGTTATTGTTAATCTACTGTATGTCTCTAAAACAAAGAAAAATGCAGATAAATTGTGTGTGTGTGTGTGTGTGTGTGTATACATATATATATTTCTTCCTCCTGTGGTTACAAGATTATCCTGGATTAAGATATTCTCATGAATACTTGAGTATTGAATTTATCAAAAGATAAAATACTATAAGTTAGGAAATCTAATTATTACACATATAAAATAATTTATTAGAAATGCCAGCTTTTTATAAGCTGGAAGAAGCTCTTTTTCTCTATTATTCATAAGCCTATGGCTAAATATTACTTAATGTTAAAATTGAGATGTTAGCAAAATATTTATGTATCACTCTTTTTACTATGTTTCAATTTTATAAATGCAAGGGATACAGAATACTGTTTACATAAATAAAAGGTGGGCTAGAAAAAGTTCTGTTATCCCAATGACACTAACTAAATTCTTTGAACTATTTCAGATTATTTGTAAAAAAAAAAAAAAAAATCACCCAATGAACATAAGAAAGTAATTTTAATGACCAACCAGTCACCTGATAAATCCTCCTTCAATTTGGAAAGCATGATGGCAAGACCAGTTTGACCCTCCATGATTCGAGAGGATTTTCTGTTGCTTTAACGGGCTGTTTGCCCACAGAGTCAGCTAAGCATTGGGCACAGCACTCAAAGGCTCCTTACTCTCCTCTCACTTGCCTGTGGTTCTTGCCACTGTTCATTAGGTTTAGATTATTTAAGAGTTCTTAGCAGCATCAGGGATGAAACTACATTGCTGAAAAAGAAAATGAATCCTGGGTCCTTGTGAAATGGATTTTTATAAGAAACCAGGACAGTTTTAGAGGAAGCAGGAGTTTACTGAAGGGCACTGAGACATCCTGTTTGGTGAATTCTTGTCTGACACAGTAAAAGTTTGTGCAGACTTAAAGGTGTCTGAGCTGAAGCTAGGAATCATGCATAGAATTGCAGCTTTCCCACTCACTGGGTCGGTGTCTTCTGATAAGTTGCTTACCCTCTCTGAGCCCCAGTTTTCTTATCAGTATAATGAAGGCAATGCATACCTAGTAGAGAATGTGAGGATCACATGACATATAATAGTTAGGAGCACCTTGTATAGGAACTGACCACACGGGGCACTCAAAGCATCAGCTGCCCTCTTCCTTCTCTCCAACATCAACCTCCCAGAGCAGGCTAATCTGAGGACTGATTTGGTACAAGTGAAAGAAAAACTTAGCTACTATGAATAAAAACATGCAGAATTTTCTATACAGTGTCAAATAAGGCAGATGATATGCCTAAGGATTTATAAACAGAAATGCTAAATGCCAGGGGAAATAAAAAGTTCTGTGCAAGATTTCTAGGAGATCTGATGCCTTGGTGATTGGAGTTAATGTTGCTGTACAAGAGGAAGTAATTCTTTTCTCTACCCATCTTTACCAGAGCATTTTGAAATCAAACAACACTCCCTTGAAATGCCAATACCAGAGCCTCACAGTTTTGAGGGAATCTTGTGAAATCTGTCTTCCTCTAGAAAATTTCCTTTTACGGGCAAATGACCCTTCCTTAAACACTGAATTTAACAGAGCGTGATAGCTCAAATTAAAATCTGAATCTTGTCACTGTAGAAAGTGTGCTTTTTACCTGCTGCAGTCACTTATTCAGACCAAGTCTCAACCTCTTGTTGGTGACACCACTTCAGATATTCAAAACCCTCCTATCTAATAACAAGTGGACAGTACCCTTGAAATTTAAATTTGTACATTTCTGAGCAGAACTTCATTTTTAAAAATTAAGCCCAGTTTTTTTTTAATTTTATTCTGTTATGTTAATCACCATACATTACATCATTAGTTTTTGATGTAGTGTTCCATGATTCATTGTTTGCATATAACACACAGTGCTCCATTCAATACGTGCCCCCTTTAATACCCATCACCAGGCTAACCCATCCCCCCACCCCCTCCCCTCTAAAACCCTCAGTTTGTTTCTCAGAGTCCATAGTCTCTCATCGTTCATCTCCCCTTCCGATTTCTCCCCCTTCATTTTTCCCTTCCTACCATCTCTTTTTTTTTAAACCATATAATGTATTATTTATTTCAGAGGTACAGGTCTGTGATTCATCAGTCTTACACAATTCACAGCACTCACCATAGCACATACCCTCCCCAATGTCTATTATTAAAGACTTTATCGATAATTATCAAACATTTAAAGGTGTCTTCTGTTGAAACCATCTGTGATGAATTTTTCCAATCATTTAAAATGTTCCTTCATTTAGAGTAAGGGTCTTTTTAATATTTTCAAGTGAATCTATTATTTGAAAATACAATTTTGCTGGAATCTTACTCTATGCACACTAGAAATAGTATTTCATTCAATATGTAAGAAAATTAGAACAAACAGTGTTTTTACTCCAATATTGACTAGTTTACTAGAGATGAAATTATTCATTTACTGTCTTCTCCAGCAGGATTATTTAGGGGAAATATGCTAAGCCTAGAGGAAAAATCAGCATACCTAAATATTTTTATTTATTTATAGGACAACTTTAGTGGGAATAAGCCTCCACAAGCAGTCTAAAAGAATTCCATTTTTATTTCTGAAAAATAAAATATTTTATATGTTCAGACTTGCTGCTAAATTGCACTGATACAATATAAAAACTTACTCCAGATGTGTAATTCAGCGAACAATTATTGAACGTTGCTTCTGTGTATAATAGAGTGCTGCTAATAATAAAGAGTACAGTGTTGAAAAACAGCATCATCAACTTCCCCACAAATCTATTGTGAGTGAAATTTACATAATAATAGCTATTATTGATTAGTTTTATGCCAAGCCATGTGTTCAGCACTTGGATTTTTAAATATATTCCTTACAACAACACCATTTATTAGATGTTATTATCTCCACTTATTAGATAAAGAAACAAAGTCTTTGGAAAATAAGAATCAGGCTACGGGGGGCGGAGCAAGATGGCAGAGGAGTAGGAGACCTGGATTTCGTCTCCTCTCAGGAATTCAGCTGGATAGGGATCAAACCATTCTGAACACCTACAAACCCAACAGGAGATCGAAGAAAAGAAGAGCAACAACTCTCTCATCAGAAAAGCGACCACTTTCTGGAAGGTAGGACGTGTGGAGAAGTGAATCCGAGGCGATATTCGGGAGGATAGACGGCGGGGGAGGGGCCTCCGTCGGCCGCTTCTGGCAAGTGATAGAGCCGCGGAGCACAAAATCGGAACTTTTAAAAGTCTGCTCAGCCGAGGGACGTCACTGTGGTGGCTAAGCGGGGGGTGGAACCCTCCGGGACAGTGTGGTCTCAGGACCCTCGGGGTCACAGAAAGACCGGGGGTGCCTGAGTGTGGCAGAGCTCCCAGGTAACAGAGCAGGGAAGCCGGCTGCAGAGGCGGAGCGCAGGCGCGGGCTCTCAGCTCGGGGTTGCCATAAACCGTGATCCGCGGCACAGTCGGGCCACTGCTCCTCCAGCAGGGACCCAACAAGCGTCAGATCCGGGGAGACTCACCTTCCTCCCCCGGGAGGAGCCGCGCGGGAGTGCACCACAGGGATCTGCTGGGTTTGGAGACTCCACCCAGGGTCGGGTGCCAGAGATAGAAACGCTCGGTCACAGGCCGGGTGAGCACGGAGTGCAGCTGGAGACCAGGGAGACGAGAGTGACTGACGGCTTTTCTCTGGGGGCTCACTGAGAAGCGGGGCCCCGAGTTCTCGGCTCCTCCGCGGCGGAGATTGGGAGGCCGCCATTTTCACTCTCCACCTCCAAAGCTGTTCGGAAAGCTCGCAGGGAACAAAAGCCCCGGAGAGCAAACCCGAGCAGATTACTTAGCCGGGAGGGGGCAAGGGCGGGGCAATTCCGCCTCCAGCAGAGATATTTGGAAACCATGGCAACAGGCCCCCCTCCCCAGAAGATCAACGAGAACAGCCAGCCAAGGCCAAGTTTACCGATCAATGAGAACGGCAGAACGCCAGCGCTAGGGGACTACTGCACATAGAATTCATGGCTTTTTTACCATGATTCTTTAGTCTTTCAAAGTTATTTTTTTTTAACTTTTTTCTTTTTTTTTCTTTTTGAATTTTTCTTTTTCCCTTTTTCAACCAACATCTTATCAATCCCTTTTTTAAAAAAAAACATTTTTATTTTTCATTTTTAGAGTCATATTCTATCCCTTCATAGTAGTTACCCGTATTTTGGGCTTATATATATAAGTTGTTCTCTCTTTAAAATTTTGAGATAGTTTCTTCTAACAGATTAAAATATACACTAAATCTCTAGTATATGGTGTTTTCTATTCCCCTGCCTGATCACATCCTCTCCCTTTTTTTTTCTCTTTTCTTTTTTTAAATCCTCTTCTTTCTTTTTTCAAACAACTTCTTTTCAATTCCTTTTATAAAATTTTTTATAATTTCCATCTTTATAGTTATATTCCATCCCTTCATCATATCAACCCTTATTTTTGTACATATATTTTTCTTTCTTTAAAATTTTGGGAGGCACTTTCTTCTAACAGACCAAAATACACCCCAACTCTAGTGTGTGGCACTGATCTATATACCAGCCTGATCATATTTGATCACATTCTGTTTTTGTTGTTGTTGTTTTGTTTTGTTTTTGTCTTTATCTTTATCTTTTTCTTTTTCTTTTTCTTTCTTTTTCTTTTTTCTCTCTTTCCCTTTCTTTTCCCACTGCTTCAGGTCTTTTCTGATTTGTTTAGAGTATATTTTCTGGGGACATTGTTACTCTGCTAGCATTTTGTTCTCTCATTAATCTATTCTCCTCTGCACAAAATGACAAGACGGAAAAAATCACCTCAACAAAAAGAACAAGAGGTAGTACCGACTGCCAGGGACCTACTCAATACGGACATTAGTACCATGTCAGATCTAGAGTTCAGAATCATCACTTTAAAGCAAAAAATATGGAAGTTATTAGAGAAACCCTTTCTGGAGAAGTAAAAGAACTAAAATCCAACCAAGTAGAAATCAAAAAGGCTATTAATGAGGTGCAATCAAAAATGGGGGCGCTAACTGCTAGAATAAATGAGGCAGAAGAGAGAATCAGTAATATAGAAGATGAGATGATGGAAAATAAAGAAGCTGAGAAAAAGAGAGATAAACAACTACTGGATCACGAGGGCAGAATTCAAGAGATAAGCGATACCATAAGACGAAACAACATTAGAATAATTGGGATCCCAGAAGAAGAAGAAAGAGACAGAGGGGCAGAAGGTATAATGGAGCAAATGATAGCAGAGAACTTCCCTAATTTGGGGAAGGAAACAGGCATGAAAATCCAGGAAGCACAGAGAACCCCTCTCAAAATCAATAAAAATAGGTCAACACCCCGACATCTAATAGTAAAACTTACGAGTCTCATAGACAAAGAGAAAATCTTGAAAGCAGCTCGGGAGAAGAGATCTGTAACCTACAAGGGTAGAAACATTAGATTGGCAAGAGACCTATCCACAGAGACCTGGCAGGCCAGAAAGAATATATCACTTGCATGATATATTCAGAGCACTAAATGAGAAAAATATGCAGCCAAGAATACTCTATCCAGCTAGGCTGTCATTGAAAATTGAAGGAGAGATAAAAAGCTTCCAGGACAAACAAAAACTAAAGGAATTTGCAAACACAAAACCAGCCCTACAAGAAATCTTGAAAGGGGTCCTCTAAGCAAAGAGAGAGCCTAAAAGCAACATAGACCAGAAAGGAACACAGACAATATACAGTAACAGTCACCTTACAGGCAATACAATGGCACTAAATTCCTATCTTTCAATAGGTACCTTGAATGTAAATGGGCTAAATGCCCCAATCAAAAGACACAGGCTATCAGACTGGATTAAAAAACAAGACCCAGCGATATGCTGTCTGCAAGAGACCTATTTTCGACCCAAAGACAGCCCCAGATTGAGAGTGAGGGGGTGGAAAACCATTCACCATGCTAATGGACACCAAAAGAAAGCTGGGGTGGCAATCCTTATATCAGACAAATTAGATTTTAAACCAAAGACTGTAATAAGAGATGAGGAAGGACATTATATTCTACTTAAAGGATCTATCCAACAAGAAGATCTAACAACTGTAAATATCTATGCCCCTAACATGAGAACAGCCAATTATATAAGGCAATTAATAACAAAAGCAAAGAAACACATCGACAACAATACAATAATAGTGGGGGATTTTAACAACCCCCTCACTGAAATGGACAGATCGTCTAAGCAAAAGATCAACAAGGAAATAAAGACTTTAAATGACATACTGGACCAAATGGACTTCACAGACATATTCAGAACATTCCATCCCAAAGCAACGGAATACACATTCTTCTCTAGTGCCCATGGAACATTCTCCAGAATAGATCACATCCTAGGTCATAAATCAGGTCTCTACCGGTACCAAAAGATTGGGATCATTCCCTGCCTATTTTCAGACCACAATGCTTTGAAACTAGAACTCAATCACAAGAGGAAAGTCGGAAAGAACTCAAATACATGGAGGCTAAAGAGCATCCTACTGAAGAATGAATGGGTCAACCAGGAAATTAAAGAAGAATTAAAAAAATTCATGGAAACCAATGAAAATGAAAACACAACTATTCAAAATCTTTGGGATGCAGCAAAGGCCGTCCTAAGAGGAAAGTATATAGCAATACAAGCCTTTGTCAAGAAACAAGAAAGGTCTCAAGTACACAACCTAACCCTACACCTAAAGGAGCTGGAGAAAGAAGAGCAAATAAAGCCTAAACCCAGTAGGAGAAGAGAAATAATAAAGATCAGAGCAGAAATCAATGAAATAGAAACTAAAAGAACAGTAGAACAGATCAACGAAACTAGGAGCTGGTTCTTTGAAAGAATTAACAAGATTGATAAACCCCTGGCCAGACTTATCAAAAAGAGAAGAGAAATGACCCAAATCAACAAAATCATGAATGAAAGAGGAGAGATCACAACCAACACCAAAGAAATACAAACAATTATAAGAACATATTATGAGCAACTCTATGCCAGCAAATTAGATAACCTGGAAGAAATGGAGGCATTCCTAGAGATGTATCAACTACCAAAACTGAACCAGGATGAAATAGAAAACCTGAACAGACCTATAACCACTAAGGAAATTGAAGCAGTCATCAAAAATCTCCCAAAAAACAAAAGCCCAGGGCCAGATGGCTTCCCAGGGGAATTCTACCAAACATTTCAAGAAGAATTAATACCTATTCTGAAACTGTTCCAAAAAATAGAAATGGAAGGAAAACTTCCAAACTCATTTTATGAGGCCAGCATTACCTTGATCCCAAAACCAGACAAAGACCTCATCAAAAAGGAGAATTACAGACCAATATCCCTGATGATGCTAAAATTCTCACCAAAATACTAGCCAATAGGATCCAACAGTACATTAAAAGGTTTCTTCACCACGACCAAGTGGGATTTATCCCTGGGCTGCAAGGTTGGTTCAACATCCGCAAATCAATCAATGTGATACAATACATTAACAAAAGAAAGAACAAGAATCATATGATCCTCTCAATAGATGCAGAAAAAGCATTTGACAAAGTACAGCATCCTTTCTTGATCAAAACTCTTCAGAGTATAGGGAT
>NC_058413.1:68127288-68198064 GCF_002201575.2 Neomonachus schauinslandi | reverse complement strand
AAGTGGCAGGATATAAAATCAATGCACAGAAGTCAGTGGCATTCCTATACACCAACAACAAGACAGAAGAAAGAGAAATTAAGGAGTCGATCCCATTTACAATTGCACCCAAAACCATAAGATACCTGGGCATAAATCTAACCGAAGAGACAAAGGATCTGTACTCAGAAAACTATAAAATACTCATGAAAGAAATTGAGGAAGACACAAAGAAATGGAAAAACGTTCCATGCTCATGGATTGGAAGAACAAATATTGTGAAGATGTCAATGCTACCTAGAGCAATCTACACATTCAATGCAATCCCTATCAAAATACCATCCACTTTTTTCAAAGCAATGCAACAAATAATCCTAAAATTTTTATGGAACCAGAAAAGACCCCGCATAGCCAGAGGCATGTTGAAAAAGAAAAGCAAAGCCGGCGGCATCACAATTCCGGACTTCCAGCTCTATTAGAAAGCTGTCATCATCAAGACAGCATGGTACTGGCAGAAAAACAGACACATAGATCAATGGAACAGAAGAGAGAGCCCAGAAATGGACCCTCAACTCTATGGTCAACTCATCCTTGACAAAGCAGGAAAGACTGTCCAATGGAACAAAGACAGTCTCTTCAACAAATGGTGTTGGGAAAATTGGATAGCCACATGCAGAAGAATGAAACTGGAACACTTCCTTACACCACACACAAAAATAGACTCCAAATGGTTGAAAGACCTCAATGCGAGACAGGAGTCCATCAAAATCCTAAAGGAGAACACAGGCAACAACCTCTTTGACCTCAGCCGCAGCAACTTCTTCCTAGAAACACAGCCAAAGGCAAGGGAAGCAAGGGCAAAAATGAACTATTGGGACTTCATCAAGATAAAAAGCTTTTGCACAGCAAAGGTAACAGTCAACAAAACCAAAAGACAACCGACAGAATGGGAGAAGATATTTGCAAATGACATATCAGATAAAGGGCTAGTATCCAAAGTCTATAAAGAACTCATCAAACTCAACACCCAAAGAACAAAGAATCCAATCAAGAAATGGGCAGAAGACATGAACAGACATTTTTCCAAAGAAGACATCCAAATGGCCAACAGACACATGAAAAAGTGCTCAATATCGCTCAGCATCAGGGAAATCCAAATCAAAACCTCAATGAGATACCACCTCACACCAGTCAGAATGGCTAAAATTAACAAGTCAGGAAACGACAGATGTTGGCGGGGATGCGGAGAAAGGGGAACCCTCCTACACTGTTGGTGGGAATGCAAGCTGGTGCAGCCACTCTGGAAAACTGTATGGAGGTTCCTCAAAAAGTTGAAAATAGAGCTACCATATGATCCAGCCATTGCACTACTGGGTATTTACCCCAAAGATACAAAAGTAGGGATCCGAAGGGGTACGTGTACCCCGATGTTTATAGCAGCAATGTCCACAATAGCCAAACTGTGGAAAGAGCCAAGATGTCCATCTACAGATGAATGGATAAAGAAGAGGTGATATATATATACAATGGAATATTATGCATCCATCAAAAGGAATGAGATCTTGCCATTTGCAACGACGTGGATGGAACTGGAGGGTATTATGTTGAGTGAAATAAGTCAAACAGAGAAAGACATGTATCATATGATCTCACTGATATGAGGAATTCTTAATTGCAGGAAACAAACTGAGGGTTGCTGGAGTAGGGGGTGGGGTGGGAGGGATGGGGTGACTGGGTGATA
Organism: Neomonachus schauinslandi; assembly: GCF_002201575.2. Lineage (NCBI taxonomy): Eukaryota > Metazoa > Chordata > Mammalia > Carnivora > Phocidae > Neomonachus > Neomonachus schauinslandi. Next base: position 68,196,344 of record NC_058413.1, on the reverse strand, counting down.
GACACTGGGGAGGGTATATGCTCTGGTAAGCACTGTGAATTGTGCAAGACTGTTGAATCTCAGATCTACCTCTGAAACAAATAATGCAATATATGTTAAGAAAAAAAAGAAGAAGAAGAAGGTAGCGGGAGGGGAAGAATGAAGCGGGGGAAATCGGAGGGGTAGACGAACCATGAGAGACGATGGACTCTGAAAAACAAACAGGGTTCTAGAGGGGAGTGGGGTGGGAGGATGGGTTAGCCTGGTGGTGGGTATTGAGGAGGGCACATTCTACATGGAGCACTGGGTGTTATGCACAAACAATGAATCATGGAACACTTTATCTAAAACTAATGATGTAATGTATGGGGATTAACATAAGAATGAAAAAAAAAAAAGAATCAGGCTACGGAAGTCCTATAAAAAATAGAGTTTAAGAAAGGAGGGAAATAGATTCAGAAGATTCCTAAAACTGAAATACCTTTTAACGAGTGTTTAGAGCTTATTATTCAAAGTATTTTTGAGAACTCTGAAAAGGAAACAGAAATAAAACCATAATAAAGTTTAAGTAAACTTTATAACCTTTTTTTAAAAAAATAGAAAGTTTAGAAATACAAAGTTATAAGACTCTGTAGGCACACTATATCTGGATTATGGCAGGGTGTTTAACAAGATAAAATATTCACACATCTCAGATGACAGACTGACATGGAAGGTTCAGGAGGACTAATAACCTGTTTGATAATTGTAAGAAATGCAGATTCTGCGGGAGTTGAGAGTTTGGGTTCTGTGTTCAGAATCGTAATTCCACTCTTTAATGTGCCTCCGTTTCTTTTAAAATTGCCATAGCTTACTGAGCAGCTGTAGTGTATCTGTCCTAGATTTACTATGAATCAATACATGTGAGCTGTTATTTTAGATTAAATAATCTACAACCACCTAGAATTTGTTACCTAGTGGTAGACCGCAACCTCTAATTGCAGTCATGTCCTGCTGGACATTTGCATTATTGATTTGGATACTGGCAGAGATGGAATACTGATGAAATTTGGAAAGATTCAAATCTTTGAGATCTTGTCATTTAAAAATGTCAGACATCATGATAACAATAACAATGAAAGGATAATATACCATTTGTTGAACCCCTACTATATGCCAAATACTTCTTATATATTATCTGTAACCATCACAATTACCCAGAAGAGTTAGCATTGTTGTCATCCTTTTACATATAAAGGACCTGAGGCACAGAGAGGTCAAGGAACTGACCTTCAGTCACATAGCCAGTAGCATTCTAGAGGTACAAAGGCAGGCCTATCTCACACCAAAGCTTAAACCCTTCTGTTACATTCTGCTGTCTCTAATGAGATGACATTTTATACAGTTAAATAAATTTTATTTTAGGGTGCCTGGGTGGCTCAGTTGGTTAAGTGACTGCCTTCGGCTCAGGTCATGATCCCGGAGTCCTGGGATCGAGTCCCACATTGGGTTCCCACCTCGGCGGGGAGCCTGCTTCTCCCTCTAACCCTATCCCCTCTCATGCTGTTTCTCTCTCTCTCTCTCTCTCAAATAAATAAATAAATAAAATCTTTAAAAAAAATAAATTTTGGGCGCCTGGGTGGCTCAGTTGGTTAAGCGACTGCCTTCGACTCAGGTCATGATCCCGGAATCCCGGGATCGAGTCCCACATCGGGCTCCCTGCTCGGTGGGGAGTCTGCTTCTCCCTCTAACCCTTCCCCCTCTTGCACTCTCTCTCTCACTCTCTCTCTCTAATAAATAAATTTAAAAAAAATCTTTAAAAAAAAAGAATACATTAAAAAAATAAATAAATAAAAATAAATTTTATTTTAGGTTAAAATGTATCATGCTTGAATATGAATAGAATAATGTATCTGTGGCTTTCTAAAGCTCTCATTAAAAACAATCATAAAGAGGAGCACCTAGGTAGCTCTGTCAGTTGAGTGTCTGACTCTTGATTTCAGCTCAGGTCATGATCTCAGGATCATGAGACTGAGCCCTATGTTGGGCTCCATGCTCAGTGTGGAGTCTGCTTGAGATTCTCTTTCTCTCCTTCTCCCTCTGCCTCCACCCCTGCTCATGCTCTCTAAATAAATAAATAAATAAATAAATAAATAAATAAATAAATAACTTTTAAAAACCATAGACTAACTTACTGTAAATTAAAGCTGAATCAGTAGTAGTGTGGTGGTATTTTCATGATAACCACTGTAGGCTCTAGGAATGATAATAGATGTGTTCTGTAAAGATCTATCTACCATAGAGCTGGGTGCATGGAGACAATAAATGGTGGTGGTGGTGGTGATGATGATGATGTTGATGATTCTTAAACTGAGCAGCCCACCCTAGTAGAATTGTATTCCATTTTGGGTTCAGGGGCTCTCATGTAAGAAGGGGCCAAACAAACTGGTAAATGTCTCAGAAATGAGTGATTCTATAGGGTTCAATTCTATGCCACTTAAGGCAGGGTTGAAGGAACTAGAGATATTTGGCTTAAAGGAGAATTAATGGCCCTTCTTTATATTATTTTTCCTCTTAGAAATTTATGTACATTTATATACACTATGTTACACACACACACACACGACCATGCACACACATCAGAAGTATGTAGAGAATTAAATTATTTATAGTGTTTGCCAGTTTAAGGTTATGGGGGAAAGCAATAAATCATCAAAATGTAAATTTTGCATAGCAATCCCTTCTATATCTTAAAACTGAAAGATATTCTTTTCGAATTCCTGGTGAAACTCATAGCATTTTAGAGCCTCAGCTGGCACAAAGGTAACCTAATCCTGTGAAGTTTATAAAGGAAGAATGCATTTGTCATTGGAACAGAAGGGTGAATGCATGCTATAGGCAGTGGCTATGACTCTGCATTTTGTAAAGCACAGAAAGAACTTTATGAAAACTCCTTGATTACATTTGACGTGTAATGGCTTTGGGTCCAACAGCATTGACTCAATCAGTGTTCTTCAGAGAAGCTCATCAGAGTGCTCTTGTAATCTGCTGCTACTGCAAGCAGTGGCAATCCTCACCTATCAGGCCTTTACCCTTTTCCTAATATTATCTATACCCATAGTTCCCCCAGGGAATCGAGAAGTCTTTGGGGATGAGGCAAGTGAAGGCAAATAGGGGCTGAGTTAAGACCAGCTGTGTTTAACTTTACCCTTAGCACTGTTACTGACTCCCTTACCTCATTTGACCCTGGACTTTGTCAACCCAGTAGAGCTAAAATGAGCGAGATCATCCAGGTCTTTGGTACCTCTTCTGATGTGACCTCTTGCAGGCTTATACTTGGGATCTGTGCCAGAACTATATTCCTTAACTGGCCTCTCATCTTGAGTTCTTCTGAACAGTCCCCCAGACTACATAGCAAAACCTTGGGCTAGGCACTGTCCTTTTACTATCTTTAACTCAACCTGTGGTCATCTTTTGTGTTTTTTACCCAATCCTGGGAAATCTTCAGAGAAGCAGTATTTAGATATATGAAGATCTTTGAGGAGGTAACCATGATGAAACATGGAATGAGATGCCTTTAATGTAATAACATTGAAGTATTTAAGCAGAATATGAATGATCATCTCACAAAAAAAAAAAAATAGAAAACGAGGCAAGCTAAAAATTCCCTTTCAACTTTAGAAAACTAAAATAGCATGACGTTTCCAGCATTAACACTCCTTCTTAGCCCAGTTCAGCTGTTCTCTGTGACTGTTCCTTGTTAGACACCAGGAAGTCAAGGTGGGTGGCTCAGAAGGCAGTTCTCTCATCAATACCCTGGTAATATGCTGATTTATCCTGGCAATGTATTCAGTGTCATAAATGTGTTAATGTATCAGAGATTTGTTTAACTTTTGTGGGCATTTTGCATAATGAGTGGCTTTGCTTTGATGATTGTGCTAGGCAAAAGGCTTTTAACCTTTCTTGGCTAACTCCTCAGGGATACAAGTTTCAAAATATACCTCTAGGGGACTAACTAGGCCTAAGATTGAGATGTTATTGCAATCATTTCTCGCCAGGTATTTCAAAGGTCCATTTCACTGGAAATGGATAGCATGTTAGACCCATGTGGGACTGTGGAGTCCACAACAGCTCGGTCAGTGCTTATATTTAGCCTTATGAATCTGAAACATGGAGAAGTTCAAACTCATTGCAGAAGTAGTATTTGAAAGTAAAATTTTCATTTAAGTGTTTATAGCTCTCATGCTCTAGAATGACTTGAATACTTGTATTACCTATTTCACAAAATCCATTTTAGCTGATGAAATCTCATCTCTCAAGTCTTGGAAGAACTTGTATATTCATTGAGGGGGGAATGTGCTATTTGGGGCTGGGATGACGTAAGTATTTTTTTTAAATAGTGATTGATTCATTTACGTTGTAATTTGGTAAGTCGCAGGCATTTCTTCAATCCTTATTTTATGTCAAGTTTAGTAGTGTTACTTCCAAGCAGAAGCCACTCTTAAAACACAGTCATTTTTTGAGGCCATTGAATGTATTTAAAAAAAAAAAAAAGTGAAGAAAAAGCAGTAGGAGGGGGAAGGTCCTATAGGTTGCTTCTTCAAGAAACAGCCAGAATATAGGAAGTTTTGAGTTACCCTGTTAGCTTGTTCACTTCATAGGAAACCAATTGCTGAGAGACTGTATTATTTTTCCATTGCTATGTAGCAGATAACCCTAGATTTCAACAACTTAAAACAACGAAAAAATTATTTTCTTATAGTTTCAGTAGGTCAGGAATCTGGGAGCATCATAGCTGGGTGATTCTGGCCCAAGGGTCTCTCATGAGTCTCATGGGAAAGCTTGTGGAGGAGCTCCCCCATGTGTGTGTTGGCAGGCCTAAATTCCTCAATGACTAATGGCTAGAGATTTCAGTTTGTCACCACATGGGTTTCTCCTTAGGCTACCTGAATGTCCTCACAACATATCATAAGCTGGTTTCTGGGAGACATAATGTGCCCAAGGTGGAAACCTCAGTCTCTCCATATTCTAATCATGGAAGTAATAGGTCATCACTTCAGCTATATCTATTCATTAGATATGCGGCATTCAACTCAGCCAACATTTAAGCAGAGGGTAACTCAGCTCCATTTATTGAAGAGAGGCGTGTCAAAGGATTTGTTGGCATAATTTTAAAACCACCACATAGATATCCTAAGGGAGGAGCATTTATAGACCATTATGGCTTAGTGTCACTAATTCCAGCTCTGAGAGCACCAATCTGGGATACAGGAAAGAGCACTGCTCAAGAGAGTGAGGAGCTACCATTTCTTATTCTGATACTAATTCAAGGCGCAACCTAAGTTAATGGTTCTCAAACTTTAGTGTGAACACAAAAACCTTGAAAGATTGCTAAAACATGGATTTCCAGGTCTCATGACCAGACTTTTTAATTTGGTGGGGTCTCAAACAAGGCCAGATAGATTGAATTTCTAAGTTCTCAGATCATGCCAGTGCTGCCGGGTGAGACTGATTTTAAATCTCAAGACTAATTCACTGTCTTCCTCAAAATGTGGCCCATGGGCCAGCAACATCAGCACCACCTGGGAGCTTGATAGAAAGGTAAAATCTTAGACCCCAGTCCAGATCCACGGACTCTAAAACAGCAGTTTAACATGATCTCCAGGTGATTCGCATGGGCATTAAATTGTGGCAAGCACCGCAGTCCTTAGCATATCAGGACCTCAGTTTTAACATTGTTAAAATGGTGGTGTTGATCTCATTTCAATTCCAACATACTGTGGGATGAAAAATTGAGGTTTGAAACCAGACATCTGGGAGTGAACTGTGCTTCTGCTAACCTTAGTTTTTACATGGATAAAATGGGGATCATAATAGCATCCTCCCTTGGTTAAGGTAAGAATAAAATAATGTTACAAATATAATGTGCTTCGCTTCCATTTGAACAGAGAGCTACGGTCTGACATTGGTCTTAAACTTTTACATGAATATTCAGGTTGCAGCTAACATGGAGCTGTTTGTGAAATTGCTTGTTATGTTGGTTACACCTATTTGATTAGTTAATTTGGTAAATTTACTGATGCTGTAAGTGGAATGATTCCAGCTAATGATTATTGATTTGAACCTCAAGAAGAGAGAAATAAAATTTAGTCCTAGGTAATTACAACTTAAAATACATACATTGAGAGTATGCAGATGTTGATTAAAGATAATGAATATTTTTTTAAACTGATATAAAATCAGGACCACATTGGAGGGAGACAAATTATGGCTCAGAAAGTAATTAAAACAAAAATGAGAGATGACTGAATGAAAAATGGGTTTGCCCATCAAGTGGACTGTTCTTAGCTACTGGAAGTGTTAAAGCTGAGGTTAGGTAGGTGACCTGAGAATGTGTATTGCAGAGAGGTTTCTGTTTTCAGAAGAACTTTAAACTAGATGATTTCCAAGGTCCCTGAAATTCTAAATTCTAATTTCATGACATCTGCGCTTTTGTCTCCTCTTTATGCTCTCAATGCCCAGGGAAGTCACATTTTGATACATGACTATTGCTCTCATCTAAGAGCTATTGATGAGTTTCCACCAAAGGACATAGCAGGTTGCATTGTAGAGAGGTAAAAGTATATTATCAGGAGTCGTTCAGACCCCAGTTATAATCAAAGCTCTGCCACTTACAAGCTACGGAACACGGGCAAGTTATTATACACCTGTTAACATCAGTTTCCTCATTTGTACATGGGTTTCAGAACAGTACTAAAGTCAAAGTATGCTCTGAAGGCCATAAAAAATGAGCCATTTAAGGGATTTAGCAAAGTTGGACACATGGTAAACTTTTAATAAATGCTAGCTATTCTTACCTGAAATATTTATCTAGGACATACATCTCATCAACTTTCAGAGCCCTCACTCTTCCTGGTGCTCATAGTGAGGGAAACGTGTATTAGAAACTAAGGCTTTTCCTGCATTACACTCCCAGCTCTGCAGCATTCACATGGCCTTATTTTGCTGTACCTCAGCCATAATATAGCTGGATACCCAGAAATAAAAATTTACACTCACCAGAATCTACATATTTATTTCCAGTGATGGGTTTCCTTTAATTTGAAGATTTTTTAGTTGGTCTGCAGTTGGACTGACTTGAACAGGCCTGCTAAACTACTGAAGTTTGGTGCATTGCCTTTTCTCTTCCCACACCTCCTCCTTACAGCTCTCACAAAATAGTACTCCTTCTCTGCTTTTCCCACATATCAGGTACCATTGTTCCAACCAGTGTTGGAACGAATATATTTCAAAACCAAATCTGTGATCTTTTGTTACGTCCTCTCCTCTGGTTTCATCCGAAAATCATTTACATTTCTTTTAAAGTTCATTTTGAACTGACATTTCACTGGCAGGTATCACCAATGGTTGCCAAATTACAGACCCGAGGACTCTTTTTGATCCTTGACCTGCTGAACATCCTTGTCCCATGTGATTGGTTTACTCAATCTAACTCAAAACTCTTTCTTCCTGTGGCATTCATGGCCTACTTCTGTTTCAGTACCCCTTCCTTTGGTCAAGTAACAATGACTGGCTCTGGCTCTACCCAGGGACAAAGAGCTGTAACGTTCTTGCTTCTGGTTCCTCACTTGTAAACCTTGAGGTAATGCTAGTATCCTGCGCAGTGCATAGCTGAGCTCTGCCTAAACCTAGCATCATGGTGCTTTGCACACCATAGTAAATGGCAGCTGTTATCATTTCCTTACAATTTCACTTTCAATTCTCTGCCTGCCATTAGGGCTTGTGAATATTCAAAGTTTTTCTCAATTTGTTTTCTTCACACTTAACATGGTTTCTTCTTCTCATTTATCCACAAGCTTCAACTATCACATGCAGAAGAATGTCAAGTGTATATCTCATGTTCTAATTTCTCTTAGTTCAAGGCTCAAATATCTAACTCTGGACTATTCATTTGCATAAGCACATCACATTTCTGTCTAAAGCATCACTCATCAATTTTGCATAATCTGTTTCTTATCAATTGATCTCTTTTTCTGTGTTTGGTATTCCCATCCACTTGGTTATCTAAGAGAGGGTCTTCACAATATTTATTAAGTACCCTTATCAGTCACTCCTTATATTAAATTGTTTGCCAAGTTTTGCCTTTCCTGTTTTTCCTCTCCTGTATGTGCCTACTTACTTGCCTCATTTGATGGGGTGAGAGACAAGACATTGAAGAGATGAGAGATAAGAGATATTTTAACAATTCAGGCAAAAGTTTGATATGGTTTTAATCTGATACCATAACAGTGAGCACAAAGAGAGAAATCCATAGACAAATCATCATGATTCAAAACTTATATACCAAAAGGCAAATGATGGCATAGTTGTCAAAGTATTCTGAAATATCAGTGCTCTTTATGTATCAGTGTGATTCTACATTGAAAACTATATTCTGATAAAACAGATATTTATTCACATGCTTAATATGATCTTGGAGTATTAGGTTCATTAATCCATTAATTCACACATTCATTTACACATGCATAAATTATTTCTACAACCATTGAGTACATATTTTAAGTATTCTGCTAAGACCTTTAAATACAAATATAAATATTGTCAAGGAGCTAACAGTCTAAAAGGGCTGATAGGCAACTACATGTAAGATATATTGTTTATTAGTCTACTCAACAGGTATTTTCAATCTTTTCCTCCATATCTACTCAAGAAGCTGGGAAAGTGATTGCTCACCTCCACAGACTCTCTTGCAGCTAAAGTTCTAGCTACAGAGATTTTCTAGGGATAGCTAGGAAACTCTTGCTTTCTTGATAAAGTGGATAGAATCAACTGGAATGACCCCTTATCCTCTTTCACTATACTTTTAATCTTGAAGGCAAATGTGATATGTATAGATATTATAGCCACCTTACAACTAAGAAGTAAAGAGTTTTAGGATAAAAGGCCAAGATTCTAAGGATGAAATAGAAAATTAGGGGTAATAATCTCTCTGCAATTCTTTTTTTTAGCTTTTTCCAGTTTCATGTTGCTTGAATAATAACTCTTAGCCTTTACCAATTTAACCTTCTAATTTTAAAGCTTTTTTTAAAAAAAATTGAAATAGTTTCAAATTTATAAAAATGTTGATTAAAATACAGAGCTCTTGTATACCTTTCACCTAGATATGCCTGTTAGCATCTCTCATATTCTGAAAGAGTTGAGAAATTTCAGAAATGATGCCCCATTATCCTTCGTATTAGCTTCCTTTGTTTACTAAAACAAATGACCACAGACTTGATGCTTAAAACAACAGAAATGTATTTTCTCATAGTTCAGGAGGCCAGAAATCCAAAATTAGCATTACTGTGCTGACATGAAGGTATCAGCAAGGTGGTGCTCCCTCCAGAGTCTCTAGAAGAGCTCCGTGTTTTGCTTCTTCCAACTACTCATGGCTGCCAGCATTCCTTGGTTTGTGTCCACATAACTCCAATAAAAGCCCCTATCTTCACATTGTCTTTTCCTGTTCTGACTGTCAAATCTCCCTTTTCCTCTCTCTGATAAGAGCACTTATGATGACTTTTGAGGGCCCATTCGGATAATCCAAGATAATCTTCCCATCTCAAGATTATTACTTTAGTCCCACCTGCAAAGACTTTTTTTTTGTTATGAGGTGATGTTTATAGGTTGTAGGTATCAGGACCTGAAAACTTTAGGAGATCATTATTCTGCCTGCCATTCCTCTTGATTCTCCAATATACATTTTCTGTGTACCAGAACATTTTCCCATCCAAGAGTACTATGCTAAGTGAAATAAGTCAGTCAGAGAAAGACAAATACCAGATGATTTCACTCATATGTGGAATTTAAGAAACAAAACAAAGGAGCAAAGGGGAAAAAAAGAGAGAGAAAGAGGCAAACCAAGAAACAGACTCTTAACTATAGAGAACAAACTGATGGTTACTAGAGAGGAAGTAGGTGGGGGGATGGGGAAAGTAGGTAATGGGGGTTAAGGAGCACACTTGCTGTGATGAGCACCAGGTGTTGTTGTATGTAAGTGTTGAATCACTAAATTGTACACCTGAAATTAATGTTACACTCTATGTTAATGAACTGGAATTTAAATAAAAATTAAAAAAAAAAACATTTTCCCACATAGGGACAATATATCCATCAAAATGAGGAGGTGAACATTGATCCAATATTATTATTTAGTCCACAGACCCCATTCAGATTTTCATAATTATCCCAAAAACATACATATATATTAAGTCCAGGAGCCAATCCAGGATCAACTATTCCATTCATTGTCATATATACATAATATCCTTCAATTTGAAATAGTTCCTTGGCCTTTCTTGGTCTTCCATGACCTAACAGTTTTGAAAAGCATAGTCCAGTTACTGTGTAGAAGGTCCCACCATTTGGGTCTGTCTGATGTTTGTCATGATTAGACAATTCGTGTGTTCTGGGCACGATTACCACAGAGGCGATGCTGGGCTCTTCTCGACGCATCTTATCTGGAAGCAAACAATGTTGATTTGTGCCATTACTGATGAAGTTCACATTTATCATTTGATTAATGGTGTCTGTCAGATTTCTTCACTGGAAAGTTAATAAGTATGTGATATTTATTAACTAATAATTAATATGTATCTTATGAGAAGTTACCTTGAGAGTATATGAATATCCTGCTTCTCATCAATCTTTCACACACCACATTTCCCATCCATTGATGATATTTCCCTGAATCAATTAACACTATGATGATTGTCACATTGTGATATTCTATTTCAATAATTCATTTTAGATTTATTAGTTGGCATAGAAGCATCTGTTCACCCCTATTTATATCTATATTCAACTATGTTTTTATAGTAGTATAGTCTCATGGATACTCATTTTACCCAAAAGATTACAATCTGTCATCATTATTATTTATTTGATATTCACATTGTCTCAGACATGGCCAGTAGGAGGTCCTTCTAGCTGGCTCCTGTGTTCTTTTGACATGACCCTCATTTCTGGTGCAACATGATGTTCCCATCATCCTGTATTTTTTTTCTTCAGCCCTGGAGTCAGCTGTATATCCCTAGGAAGAAGTATTTAGAAACAAATCCTTGGGCACTGTGTGTGTTCTTTGTGACTGGGACATTTATGTATCCATGCTTTCTCAACAGAATGAGATAAGAAATATATGTTTGCAAATAATATGTGTGTATGTATATATCTATATGTTTTTTACATCTTACCTTTAACTAGAGCTGTATCATACTGGATCATTTTTCAGATTGATACTTCCAATTGTATTCCAACATTATCTCTCTTCCTAATTCATGAATTCCATTTTCACCAATGAGAAACTTGTCTTCCATTATCCTTAATGGATTTACTCATGCGTTCAATCCTGCCCATTTACCAAACTCCTCACCATGACAGCAAAGAGCTGGATTTTGGACTCTGTCTTCCCCACTGGGTTTACAGGCTGAAAGTTCATCCAAAGTAAGGGGAGAGGATAGGGGAATGAAGATGATGGAAGAAGGATGAAGAAGAAAAGGCCATTTAAAAAGCCCAGCCCCAGAACCCCACCCCCTGCACGGATATGCTGCCTCATAGCTAGACCCCTAGATGCAATTGCCACCCCCCACCCTGAGTGCTGTGTGCACCACATGAAAGTTGGACGCTGAAAAAGGGAAAGGAAGGAGGAAGGAGAATGAAACAGTTAGAAATATTGATTCTAGACATGCAGCACTTATCATACTAGTGTGCTAGCCCAGAGCTGGATCCTGACATGCTGTCCCCTGTCCTTAGAGGGCATGCGTGCCAAAATCCTGGCTAATCTGCTAATTTAATTACTTTCAGTTTAATGCTGCTACTAGTTGTTCAACAAAAATCAGTATCTCTTCTTTCTATGTATATAGTAAGTCTTCACTTTTCAGCTTCACTTCATTTTTAGTTAAGTTAGCTGAATGATGGGATTTTAACCACAGGAATGCAAGTAGATGTGTGGCATATCTGGACCAAGACTTTAAAGAAAAAGCTATACCTCCTTTGCCTCTTTTTTCTTCTCTGTCTGCTAGATGCACATACCAGTGAAAAGTTAGGGAAAGCATCGACCACAGGATATAAGAAGCAGGAATGCTTGAATTGTACTGTGTGAAGCAGAGCCACTCACATTGAACTATTGGGTAGTGAGAAAGAAGATTCCATTTTGTTTGAGCCACCCCATTTTCAAATGTCTATTTGTTACAGAAGCTAATTCAAATTACCCAAGCTAATACATCTTTTTAAATTAATATTTTACTTAAATAGTATATCTTGTGAATAGTTATGCTAGGTAAGTATGGGTCACTGACCCATTGGGGTATGGAAGTGATTCAGAAAAGGTTTAATACCTACCTGGGTCTTGAAAAATAAATATTAATGAGGCAAGCAAAAACTAAGAAGGCATTTTCATCAGCAAAAACAGAATATGTAAATGTTCAGAGCGGTGTTCCCAGGAATACGAATGGAAGTTGTATTCATGGGAAGTTATGTTTCTTGAAATGGCTATAACTCAAAATGTACGAAGACTGGATGGGAACATAGATGGAGTTATAGATTTTATGCTGACTTGCCTTCTGTATATGGAACTAACTGATCATTCAGGTGGAACATTACAAAGAGTACTCATATATTTCATTTTTTATATCAGTTTATTTCTTCTAAGTTCATGACAGTCTCATGTCTAAAGAATGAGATGTAAAACAAATTTTCATGCAGCATCAGTACCACTATAAACATCTGAGCTTTGATGAAGCTATTAACATCAGATCTACATATTACATCTTTGACAAATAAGAGTTAAAAGTAATTTCATTTCATTGGTTATAATCTATTTTATTAGCACCCAAGAGCCTTTTCTTAATGGGAGTTCCAGGAGATGGGTGATTGATTTCAGTAAAGAAATCACTGACATGAAGAGGTTCTTTTGATGGAAAAGTTAGACTGGTTGTATTTCATAAGGATAAGGAACAATTGGATCTTAGTTTAGAAGGTAATTGAAAAAGTCATCTCACATAGTGAACTATGTATAGCAAAGGTAATTATTTTGGTCCCTAAAAGTACCTGGAGAGTATTAAGTTTGGCCTGTGGATATAGGTATCTGCAGCTATTGGTAGTACCTCACATGGCTGGTGACCTGAGCTAAGTTTTCATAGCATGTAAAATATATAATAAACGACAGAATAAAAAAAAAATGTTTGAAACTGAACATAGGGGAAGGAAGAAAAAGAAAAAAGAGGGAGGCTAGCCATAAGAGACCGTTAACAATAGAGAACAAACTGAAGGTTGATGAAGAGAAGTGGGCAGGGGATGGGCTAAATGGGTGATGGGTATTAAGGAGCGCACTTGTGATGAGCACTGGGTTTTGTATGTAAGTGATGAATCACTGACTTCTACTCCTGAAACCAATATTACATTATATGTAAACTATCTATAATTTAAATAAAAACTTGAAAAAAAAGCATAGGTGATTTAGATCGTCTCACAGAATGCACAGTTGATGGGGACAAGAGTTAAATGACTGAAATATCTTCTTGTACTCCCCATTTCATTTCCTCTTCCCCTATTTTCCTTTGCCTGGTTCCATATTCATTGCCATTGCCCTAGTTCACGTCCTCATTGTCTCCCATCTGAGTGAACCAACTGTGATCTTGCCTCCAAGATTGTCCTTTTCTGTTCACAACCTCTTCCACATTGATGCTGGAATTTTCTTTTTAAAAATCCAATCTCATTGTTACTACCTCTAAAAAACCCTACAACTGCTATCCATAACCTAGAGAAGGAATCCAAGATTTCTTGGCCTTAGCATATAAGCTCTATGATTATCCTCTTGCCTACTTTTTTAAATTTAGTTTTTATTTTTTAAGTTATAATTCAGTGTTTTTTAGTATATTCACAAACTTGTGCAAATATTATCAATATCTAATTCCATTAACATATTTATCACCCTGAAAAGAAATCTTGAACCCATGAGCAATCACTCCTCCTAGCCTCTGGGAACCACTGATCGACTTTCTGTCTCTGGAGCCTTGCCTATCGTGGACATTTCACATAATGGATTCCATACAATATGTCCCTGCCTGCTTTTTACACCCTCTTTCTTTTATAACTCCATCTCCCATTGTGTTGATTCCAGCTATGCCGTTCTAATTGTAACATACTGTATTAATACAGACTAACTACTGGATCACACATTAAAAATTAACAGTGGCTTTAACAACAGTGGCTTTAACAGTGTATTTCTTTTTCTCATAAAAGCCTGGGCTGAGCTTTTTCATATAAAAGCCTCCATGAAATTGTCAGGGACCCTATCTATCCTGTTGCTATACAGTCAGCAGGTGGCTTCCCATCATGTCTAACTTCCAACTCAAAAGAAGGGTAAGGCCCAGCTGTCTCTTTCATGTGTATTTGTTGGTCATTCATCTGATGCTGTAAGGTATGTTCCTCAGTTATGCCTGTTCTCCTGTGTAATCTGGTAGATGACTTTGGCAGGTAGGGTATTTCCTTCCTGCCGGCAGCCTTGAGTGGCATCTACAGCAGCTGCATTTCCTCTGCGCCTGTAGCCTCAGACCAGTGGTCCACACCCCTGTAACTCTGGTCTCTCAGTTTTCAAGCAACCATCAACAGGGAGCTTAGGTTTCTGGACTCCTGTTATCCTTCTATCCTATGAGTTAGAGTCATGACCTTTGGTTAATCTTTAAGAGAGGATCACTCAGCTTATCTATGTCTTCTTTGATGAGTTTGGATAGTTTGTCTTTTTTAAGGAATTGACTGTGTTTGGCTTCTCAGATCTTCTGTCACTGTGTAACAAATTTATTCTATGAAATACTTCTGATTGAGGGGCAGCTGGATGGTTCAATTGGTTAGACATCCAACTATTGGTTTCAGTTCAGGTCATGGTCTCAGGGTCATAAGATTGAGCCCCTCAAGGGGCTCCACACTCAGCGCAGAGTCTGCTTGAGACTCTCTCCCTCTGCCCCCCCCCAACTCTCATGTGCTCTCTGTCTCTCACTCTCTCTACAATTAATTAATTAATTAATTAATTAATTAATTAATTAATTAAATCTTTAAAAAATACATTCTGGTTGAAAGACTGGTTTCTGTTTTAATAGCTGAGCTATGCCTGATAGAGTGCATGACCTTGAATTCCATATATCAGTTTGGCACTTCTTTTGGCCTAGATGCATAATCACAGCTGGCTTTAAAGGATGGTGAGAAATAGAATTTTTTATTCTGGATGGACATGAACACAGCTAAAACTCATGGATCTTGTTCTGTGAGAGAAGACAGCAGTAAAAATTAAAGAACAACCAGCATTATCTGCCAGTGTGCTCCTTGGTCATCTAGATACCTTTGTGCACATTTCCTTGTACATGGAGAACATACCTCATTTTGAGAGAGTAGCAGAACTCATCCAGTGACTGTATTTGACATGAAGTCCATGATCTCTAGGTTATAAGTACTCACCTATATCAGGTCTAGCTGTGGTTCTTGATAATCTAGTGACCCATTAAATACCCAAAATGCGACACTGAAATAAGAACAGTGCAGCCAGAGTAAAACAACCATCCAACTTGTCAAATTTATGGTCATTGAATTGCTCAGTTCTCCCCTATTATACTTTTAATGTCTGAGAGTATATCATGATGTCTCTTATTTCATTCCCAATATGGGTATTTACATCTTTTCTCTCTTTTGGTTACCAGCCTCGCTAGAGTTTTATCAGTTTTTTTTTTCCAAATATGCAGTTTTTGTTAAATTGTTTTTTTCCTGTTGCTTTTCTATTTTCAATTTCAGTGATTTCTGCTCATAACATTATTATTTCTTTCTACTTGGTTTGGATTTAACTGTTTCTTCTTTCTCTATTTTCTTAAGTTGGAACTTAGGTTACCAATTTAAAATCTATTCTTTTATTAGATGAGCATTTAATGCTATAGCTTTCTCTCTAAAAACTCATTTATATGCATCTTACAAATTTTGTTTTGTCTTAATTTATTTATTCAGTCAGTTTAACTTCGTTTTCCTTGAGAGTTCCACGTTGACTGTTGGCATTAATTAAATGTGTGCTGCTTATGCAACATTATTTATAGTAGCCAAATTATGGAAGCCGCCTAAGTGTCCATGGCTAGATGAATGGGTAAAGATGTGGTATGTACACACACACACACACACACACACACACACACACACACACACACAGGAATATTACTCAGCCATCAAAAAGAATGGAATCTTGCCATTTGTGACAACATGGATGGGTCTAGGAAGTATAATGCTGAGGAAAATAAGCCAGAGAAAGATAAATGCCATATGATGTCACTCATATGTGGAATTTGAGAAACCAAACAAAGAGGGAAAAAAAAAGACAAACCAAAAAACAGACTCTTAATTAGAGAGAACAAACTGATGGTTACCAGAAGAGAGATGGGTTGGGGGGGGATGGGTGAAGTAGGTGAAGGGGATTAAGAATACATTCTCTTGGGGTGCCTGGGTGGGCTCATTCAGTTAAGCATCTGCCTTCAGCTCAGGTCATGGTCCCAGAGTCCTGGGATCAAGCCCCACATTGGGCTCCCTGCTCAGCAGGGAGCCTGCTTCTCCCTCTCCCCCTCCCCCTGCTCATTCTCTCTAATAAATAAAAATTAAAAAAAAGAAATGCTGTTTTAAAAAAAAAGAATACACTTATCTTCATGAGCACTGAGTAATGTATGGGATTATTGAACTGCTATATTGTGCACCTGAAACAACTATAACACTGTATGTTAAGTACACAAGACTTAAAATTAAAAAAATAAAGGTAAGTTCTTTATTTTTAAAATATTTGAGGATTTCCCAGATATCTTTCTGTTATTTATTTCTAGTTAAATTCATTATGGCACAAGAATACACCTTACATCATTTTTACTTTCATAAAATTTAAGGTTTATTGAATTTCTCAGTATGTACTCTGACTTGGTGAATATTCTATGTGTGCTTGAGAACAGTGTGTATTCTGCTGTTTGGGGCTAGAGTGCTCTACGATATGTTAAGTTGGTTACTAGTGTTTTTGAGGTATTCTATAAACACCTGATTTTTTTGCCTACTTGTTCTTTAAATTAGTGAGTAGAGTATTAAAGTCTTCAACTACAATTGTGGATTTGTCTATCTTTTCTTTGTTAACAGTTTTTGATGTATGTATTCTGAGGCTATGTTCATTGCATACACAATTAAGATTTTTTATGTCTTCTTAGCAAAATTATGTAACTTATTTCTGATAATATTCCTAGTTCTGATTTCTACTTTATCTGGTATTAATAATGTTACCCCACTTTCCTTTGGTTAGGGTTTGTTTATTACATCTCTTTCCATCTTTTTACCTTTATCATTTATGAGGTTTCATATTTAAAATGAGGTTCTTATAGATAACATATAACTATGTCTTAGACTTTATGCAATTTGACAATCTTTTAACTGGTATGTTTAAAACATTCACAGTTAATGCTATTATTGATACGGTAGGATTAAAATCTACAATCGGCTAGGTATTTCGTATTTGTTCCATCTGAGTTTTGTTTCATTTTTCTTCTTTTTCTGACTACTTTGGTTAACTATGCATTTTTAAAGGAAATTTTCAGTTATTTTGCTGAAAGCACTTTTAAGATGTTACTCCATTATCTTCCAGTGTGCAGGATTTCTGAAGAGACATCTGTAATTCCTAGTATTATTGCACTGTATATAACTTGACTTCATTCTTTGGCTACCATGAAGAAATTATCTTTGTCTTTGGTTTACAGCAGCTTGAATATGATGTGCCTATGTCTGGTATTTTTGGTATTTATCCTGCTTATTATTCTGAGCTTCTTGAATCAGTAATTTGTCGTCTGTCAATAATTTTAGAAAATGATTATGGTTCACTTATGTCTGCATCTGTAGATTTGGGGCCAGTTGGGTGCCATGTGACAGCAGCACTTTGAGGGGTCAACAGAATTTGTGAGCTGGATGTTTGCCTGGCATATATTTATTGTTAGATTGGGAGTGGTGCACCTTCTAGCTCCCTACATCCCTGAGAAAAATGTGGCTTTAGTATGGTATTAAGTCTGGAAAATCTGGCCTTCTTTTTAATCCTTTATAAATCCTGTCTATCCCATGGTTTCTCAAAATCATGACAGCTATCTTCGAGTCACTGGAAACAACAGGTTTAAATGGGAAGATAATTTGATTTTTGCTACTGCAGTAGCTCCAGTCTCTGGCTAACATTTTTTTAATTAAAAAAGTTTGGTGCCACATCCTTTCCTCCAGCTAAGATGCTTCTTTTGAAGCTTCCTAAGATTTCTCTTTCAATCTAAGATAAAAAAAAATCAATTCACTTTTCCAAACTATAAGGCCACAAATTACCAGATTCTCTATCAATTTAGATTTCAAGCTGCATATAGAGAGAGTGCTTACTTAGCGTATTTGTATAGTCTTCAGTCTGTGCAAACTCCTTAGTTCCAGTCATTGTCCTCTATCTCTTCAGAGCCCTTACTAAAATATTAAGGAAGGACCCGATATATACCAATATTCTGAATATTTTCAATCATTTCCTCTTGAGCATAGACTCTCTCAGGAAGTGGTCTTCTTTTTAAGTATCATGGCAAGTTTTACAAATATTTACCACAATAAACTAAGAATTGTCAACTTTCCAGAATGTATTACCTGGATCTTCACAGCTAACTCTATTTCCTCAAAGAAAATGCCACATATTTAATATTCTGTTAAAGAAGCATCCCATTTTAAGGTACCAAAGTGTAAATTGTTTCAATATAGGTTCACATACTATTAAAAAATCTGAACAATAAACTAAAAGTGTCTTAAACAAGATAGAAGGTAAAAGCCCAAGCTAGAAGATGTTCAAAAGCACAAAGTCATCAGGGGCTCTGAATTTTTCTATCCTGTTATTTATCCTGCCATATCTAGCAGGTTGCTTTTATCTTCATGATTCAACGTGGCTCAATAATATAATGGTATTCCAGCCAAAAGAAAGATAAAAGAGAAGGATATTATATTAAATTTAAAATGTAGTATGGATGTGGCATACATTACTCATGCTCATATTCAGTATCAAAACTTGTGTAAATGGCAATATTTAACTACAAGAGAGGCTGGAAAATGTAACTTTGATTTTGGGTAACTATTTGCCTTGCTACTAATTGGTGGTTTTATTAGTATCACAGAGAATGGCATAATGAATATTAGGGAATGGCTAACAATTTGCCATATATATTCCATTATTTAATGTAAATTTGCATTTACTTTGTCATTTCCCATTGCCTGAAATAACTGTTTCTCTTGTTTTCCAACTTGTCAACTCATGTTTCTTTTGAAACTGCATTTGTATATCACCTACTTGAGAATTTTTTTATTGAACTATCTCCTCCGTGTCTATACAACAAAGTATTTTCTCCTCTGCTACACAGTACTTTTTCTATATTCTTGAACTTCTTTAAACTCAAGGCAGAGACTATGTCTTATTCATTTTGGTTTTCTGTGTGACTAACAAGGAGATGCTACAAAGAAGGAGCTTGGTAACAGTAATTAATGAATGTATTTTTAATTATTAGATGAATATGTGAGTGAAAGGATAGGTGGATTAGGAATGAGTAATTTACTAAGTGAAAGAGTGACTAACTGAATAAGTGGACTGATTTTCTAGGGGATCACCATACAGATAGCTGAGGGAATTAATGAATGAGTTAGGGAATCATTGGATAGGTGAGTAGATTGATGAATGAATGGATTGCTTAGTGTGTACATAAATGGTTAGATGAATGGCTGGAAAAGTGAGTGAAGGGATGGATGACATTGTGAGTGGATGGATGGATCAAAGGGTGGATGCATGAATAGATAAGGGATGAGTGTGTGAATAGAAGGGAAGGTGGATGAATTGATGAATCATTAAATTAGTGGACAAATGGATGCATAAATCCATTTTGGTGAATGAATGGTGAGGAGATCCTATACATATATACATATCTGAATTGATACTTCTGCCATACTGCATCAGTTTAGGATATAGAAAAGTCTAGATTTTTATCACATCATTGCCATTTCTCTCTGATTTTCCCAAATTATTTAAACTCTGTACATCTCAATTTCCTCATCTCTAAAATCAAATCATAATAAATACTTTGCAAGATTTTTGTAAGGGTAAAATAAGGCATTATATAATGTGATTGGTATCAATCATGTGTTCCATAAACAGTAATTGTTATTACAGTCATCATCCACAAATACTCAGCCAACTCTTATTTCCTGCACAACATTTGACTAATCCCTGGATGTATATAGAAATATTTTCATAATTGTGGCTCTCTGCCTTCTAGGATCTCCCAGATACTGTGGGTAGATAGGACACATGTATTAAAGGATAACCACCATTAATGAAAGGAATATTCAGTGCCAGATGACAGATTTATTAGGAACTGAAAAAAGGAGAAAGATTGTAAAAAGTCAAACAAACCTTGGAATGTTACGTTGGAAATTTGGGAGGTAAAGAGAAGGAAGATAAAATTAACAGAGAAAAGATGACAACATCTTGTCTATACTTCTTATTAAATGACAAATTATCTGAAAAATCTAAAAGTAAAAATGTGTAAGTAGCAAAAAGTCCATTTAACTGTGAAGTAGAAAATGAGGTCTCAAAACAGCTGAATGAATGGCCCAAGGACAGACAGTGACTTTGACCCTGGCACAATTGCAAGTGGCAGCCTTAGTTCTTGGCTGCTGTGTCTCTTTGGATTTTCCAGTATTCTTAAAATAAGCAAAATATCTTTTAAAAGACTGTGGACTCTGAGAAACAAATTGAGGGTTCTAGAGGGGAGGGGGATGGGAGGATGGGTTAGCCTGGTGATGGGTATTAAAGAGGGCATGTACTGAATGGAGCACTGGGTGTTATATGCAAACAATGAATCATGGAACACTACATCAAAAACTAATGATGTAATGTATGGTGATTAACATAACAATAAAAAACATAACATAATAAAATAAACTTAAATTTTAAAAAAGTGCTATTAACATTTCTCTGAGGACAACCTGGCTGAATTATTTTGACTTAAACAAAAAGGCAAATCACTGGGGACAGCTGAGCTGCTTGAACATTACACCCATTTGTTTATCTGCCTGTCTGGATGCTCAGAACAATATTCTGAAACAATGATTCATTTATGCTGCCTGGTCTCAGCATTCTTTTACCCCACCTGGCTCTGGTCAAGCCTCCTAGATTGACTTGACTTGATTTGATTTATATATTTAGGCTATTCCTGAAGAAATTATCACCCAGAGATGCAGAGGTTCCTGAGCAACTATAAATCAAAGGGTTAGGGATAAAATTTAGCAGCTATTTTAGGCTCTGAAGTCTAACACAGTTGGGTTCAAATCCAAACTCTAACAACTGTTAGCTGGGTGTCCTTTAGTATATATTGTCTGATATCTCTGAGACTTGTCAGTATCCTAGAAATTCCAGTATCTGTTGACTCATTTACTCTGATGGGTCTAGGATTTGTGGGGTTTTTTTTTTGTTTTTTGTTGTTGTTGTTGTTGTTGTTGTTCTAGGCAGCAAATGGAATCAGAAATAATAGGTGACTTTACCAGAATCACTTTGGGCTTATTATTTATACTAACCACAGTCCTGTAGGTTCATTTGGTTTCAGATCTATCCTCTCATTCTACTGAATCCCTTTACTCTTGTTTTTGTCCCATACTATCAAATGCAACTAACATTATTGGGTCACCAACAGTAATGAAGAATCCAGGATAAATCAACCAAAACATCTTCATCTCTCACATTTTCCTGAGTACACCAAAATTCCTGGATATTGTAAGTTTACCAAATCTTCTCTCTGCTTCCACATTTGCTCCGCTACTGTCTATTCTCACCATACAGTGTGATCCTTTTACACTAAAAATTAGTTCTGTTGCATGAAGCATTAGTCAGAAATCAACTCGATAGTGGTGAATGTTCCTTCCTAGAAAACTTTGTCTTTATCTATAAAGAGTAGTTTAAAAAGTCAATCTTAAGAACTCCGTAACTCCCTTTTAATATTTAGCAATATTCTTTTTAATCAAAATTGTATATATTTAAGATGTACAAAATGATTTTATATATAGAGAAATGATTACTATAGTCCAGCTAATTAACATATCTCCTAACAGAGTAACCTCTTTTTTTGTGATGAGAGTACCTGAAATCTCTTCTCTTAGCAAAACACAGTTGCAGTTATGTAGCAATATTCTCAACACTTGTGATAATTAGGTAGGCTTATATAAAGTATTTAGGATAGTGCCTGACACTTAGTAATTGTTATAAGTGTAAATTATTGGATAATGTCTCTGCCCTGCTTACAAACTTTCAGTAATTCCCAAACGCATTCTTAGTAACTGCGAATTGACCAACACTTTATTCTGATCCCCACGACTTCTCTGACCTCATGCCTTTACTCCACCCATTCCCTCAGTTTGCTCTAGGCGAATGGTCTACTTGTTCTTCCTCAAAAACGCCAAGCACAAACCAGCCTCAGGTCTTTGCACATGAAGTTCCCTCTGCCTACAGTGTGCTTTCCCCCAGTAGTCTGCATGGCTCGCTCCCCCACCTCATCCAGATGTGTCCTCAAACATCATCTTATCAGGGCGCCTGGGTGGCTCAGTCGTTAAGCATCTGCCTTCGGCTCAGGTCATGATCCCGGGGTCCCGGGATCGAGTCCCACATCCGGCTCCCTGCTCAGCGGGAAGCCTACTTCTCCCTCTCCCACTCCCCCTGCTTGTGTTCCTGCTCTCGCTGTCTCTCTCTCTGTCAAATAAATAAAATCTTTAAAAAATAAATAAATAAATAAACATCATCTTATCAGTGAAACCTTTGTTGAACACCATATTTTTTATTAAGTTTTCATTTTAATTCTGATATAGTTAACATATAGTGTGAATTTAGTTTCAGGTGTACAATTTAGTTATTCTATGTTTCCATACATCACCCAGTGTTCATCACAACAAGTGCCCTCCTAATCCCCATCACTGTTTCATCCCTCCCCTCTGGTAATCATCAGTTCGTTCTAAGAGTCTGTTTTTTGGTTTGTCTTCCCCCACCCCGATTTCTTAAATTCCACATATGAGTAAAATCATATAGTATTTGTCTTTCTCTGACTGACTTATTTTGCTTAGCATTATACTCTCTAGCTCCATCCATGCTGTTGCAAATGGCAAGATTTCATTCTTTTTTATGGCAGAATAATATTCCATATATATATATGTATATATATACAGCATCTTCATCTACTTATCTAGCTTATCTATCGATGGGCATTTCCATAATTTGGCTATTGTAAATAATGCTGCTATAAACATAGGGGCGCATGGGTCCCTTTGAATTTGTGTTTTTGTCTTTTGAGTAAATACCCACTGTGAACACCGTATTTTAAATTTAGTTGAAAATTTCTTCCTTATGGAAAATAAGAGAAGAAAATCTTTCCATATTCTAACTGTACTTTTTTCCTGTTAGGAAGACTATTGACTTTAATGATTTATTCCTCCCCATCTCATCTAAGCATAAAAATCAGTAGTATGATTAATAGCAAAACACTGACCTCTTATCACATTTCCTTCTTGTCTGGGCAATAGTTCTAACTCAGGGCTCTCTGGCTCTGGCTGACTCAACCAAGGTCAATAACTCAGGACTCTTCCAAATCAGAGATGTAACTGTGTGTGTTTGTGTTTGTGTGTGTGCATGTGCAGGTATGGGGGAAGTGTAGTCTCTTGATTTGTTCCCAAAATAGAACATCTCAAAACTTTAAAAGAACTATAGTTTTGATATGAATAGTTTATCAATTCATACCTGTAAAACTGTGTTTTTAGGTTTTTATATTCTATAGGATTTTATATTCTAAAAATAAATTTTGAAATTTAAAAAGCATGCAAAAAATAAAATAATTTCTATAAATAACATATTTCTATAAATAACATTCAATAAATAACAAAAAATAAAATTATTTCTATAAATAGCATATTTCTACAGTAACATGTACATTGAAGCTAATTAAAAACTCATCTTAACATTAAAAATTATATAATTTGAATAATAGTAAAATTTTATATAATTTTATCAGTTTATTAGACATATCTGTCTCTAATAGTCACTGATACTTTTCTGAATATATTTCAATATGATATTACTATTTTTATTTTTTTCTACAAATTGCTGTAAACATCTTCAGACTTGCATTTTGAGTTACTAAGTTTAAATTGTTGATACCTTCAATTGATCTTTTCTTGAAGAGCAACAATTACCAAAATGTAGTCCAAAAACTTCGAGAGGACTCAAAATCTTTCACAGTGCCCATGAAATCAAAACCACTTTTCTATAATACTAGCAGGTCATTTATCTTTTTTGCTCTCATTCTCTCTTGAACGTGTGGTAGAGTTTTCCATAGGCTTACAACAGACTGAATGCAGAAGCAAATAGGAAAATCCAACTGCCTTCTATAAATCAGATACTTTACAAAAATTGAAAAATTTAAAAAAAAGCACCTCTATTCTCACTAAGAAGTTTTTCTATAGAAATGTATACCAATTTTTATCAAAGTATTGATAGTAACATATAATGGATTAGTAAAGTAATATTTTTTTCGAGTTCTAGTATACTAAATAGCAATATATATCACCCACAAAACAGAAGTTATTCTGGGTACTCAATAATATACCTAGTAGACATCAGAAAATGACATCTGCTAAATAAAAGATGTGTTCAGTTATATTTTTATATTAAAATGTGTAAATATTTAAGCATACATAGTTTTACAGTTATGATCTTTTCCCCTTTCTTAAGAATATTTTCTTAGACAAATATTTTTATAATATAAAACTCATCAAACAAATTGTTTCTATGATTCTTTTAATAGCTTAAAGAATTTTAGATGCTGGAAAATTCTGTATCTTCTCAATTTCAATACTTTGTGTTATAAATTTCTCAAATTAAAAAATGAGAGTCCTTAAAAATATACTTTCCATAGAGGCGCCTAGGTGACTCAGTTGGTTAAGCCTCTTACTCTTGATTTCAGCTCAGGTCATGATCTCAGAGTCCTGAGATCCAGCTCTGCTTTGGGCTTAGCGCTGAGAGTAGAGCCTGCTAGATTCTCTCCCTCTCCCTTTCCCCCTCCCTCCCCAATGCACGCTAGTGCACACATGTGCTTTCTTTTTCCCTCTAAATAAAATAAAATAAAATAGTTCTTTCCAAGGTTTGAAATAGCACAAAACATAATTACAGAATTTAAAAATTAAAACAGTATACATAGTTTGAGCTTTCCTTCTAATCTATCCTTTTTGCTTTAGTAGGATAAATTTAAATAATTTTTTTGGTAAGCTTTGTTGTCATTATGTGCACTTCTACCAAAATTTTTAAAGATAACTTTTTTGGTACTCTAGTAACTGAATAGTTTGATCACAAATTATAAACTGAATTTGAACAAAATCCAACCAAAATTTATACAACTGATTTATAAAATCCGTTTACTATCAAGGAAGAAGATTGAGATTTATGTAAAATTAGTTCTTCAAAATCTGACGTACTTCTAAATTTTGATTGATGGTGGATAGTAAAGAGGCAAAGGACATACTTCAACATGCTAAAGTTTTTTAATTATTCAATATCTGCTACATCACAAATACTTACAAGTTTAGCTACCCTTTGAATATATGTTTGTGCTTTTGACAACTATAGATTCTACTTGGATTGATGTAATGTTGAAGCTTGTTTTGATGCTCTTGTGAATTATGTTTATAGTGCAACAAATTGCAAGTATATTTCTGCTTCTTACTCTTCCTTGTATAGTAAGATGATTGTTTCTTCATGGTACTGTGCTCCATCAAAATTTGTACTTTTATTTGCATCATAAAAACAAGTCACTTTATCTTCAATGCTTATCTTTTAAGCCGAATTTGTGGTAGCATTCACAGTACTGCTAGATATTTCACTTTCAGTGGAAAGAACTTCCTAAAGTTTATTCTATGAACTGGAAGAGAAAAATAAGAGGCATCTAATGATTCTTCTATGAATTGCATCTTAAACTGTTGCAGTTAATCTAGCTAGCACTACCATTTTATTTCCTTTATCCACACAAGACAACTTGGAGTGAAAATGGGCAAAATTAATATAGAGCACAGTTATTTGATCTTAATGAAAAGTCAGGCAACTTCTGAATTCATAGGTGGGTTGCATTATTGTCTCAGGTGCAATGTTCTTAAACTGATGACTAACTCTTGAAGCAGATGCTGACTTCTTCAGTTTTGTGTCATCAAGTTCATGTGGTCAGTTATACAACTGTCATGTTAGATGGTAAATGTTTAAAAATAGTTTGTATAAGTAAGTTTATATTATACATTAATTTCTAATAATGGAACTTTCTAGAAATGGAAACTCAGTGACTTGTCATGAAACATGCACCTCTCTTTTTGTAGGTCATTCCTGCTGAAACAGTTCATTTACAAAATAAAGCATTACAATATAATTAAATGCATGCATAGTTGTAGATTTATCCCATTCACAAATGACCAAACCACTGCAATAAAAGAGTTCATATTAGTCTCAGCAAGACTGGTTGCTTGACCTCTACTCACTGAACATATTTCATGTGTACCTAACATTCATTTCCCACTTTCCCCCCTGATGCTACAGACTGGCTAGTACACCAACTACCAAGAGCATCAGACACTTCCTCTACATCCAGCCTAAACCAGCAGTTACCTATTCCTAGCTATCCATGTCAAAATATGCTGTTTTGTCAACAAGAATCCTCTATGCTGTCCTTGAAAAAAATTATTATATTGTGTCTGAAAAGTTAGCAGAAGAGAGAGAAACTATTGTCTTTCATATTTAACCATCTGTTAAAATGAAAACATTGTTAACTGCACATCTGTTTCACCCTTTACCAGATGAGATTATGGACGAAGGTAGAAATAAAAAAGGTGCACCTATCAAAACCATCTCTACTCCCTTAATGCAGGGTTTTTTCCCAAACAAGAAAGATAGTTTGTTCTTTCTTATGCAGGTAAGAAAGGTACCTGTTCAAAGGTGGATAGATGACCCAAAACAAGGAGGCAGCTCTGCCCTGTGGGAGTACTGGGGGATACAGTTTGCATCTCTTGCTACCCTATCATCCCTTAGGGTGTTGCCTTCACTGCGTGGTTGAAGCTGGTTGATGATCACCATCCATATTTGAGCCTGCAGGAAGGGAAAAAGAAGAAAGTGCAGGAAAAGGAGATAATACCAAAGCTTTGCACATCATTTCTGCTTATATCCCACTTGAAAGAATATATAGTCTTGGCTACTCTTAGATGTGAATAAGTCTAAGAAATATAGGCTGGGAAAAGTTGTGGGGAAACAACCACAGACTTAAATAACAAGACTGTACCAATGACATGAACTGCACTATCAAAAGGAAGGTAGGAGAATCCTTACCAGCCAAGCCTCAGAAACACATTATACTAAATATTTTACTTTATACATAAATATGTCCAAGGGCCCCTACAATATTTTTCTTCGGGTTTATTGCAGTCATTAAAAATAATACAGTAGCATTTCTTTTGGATTTTTCACCTTTTAACCAAGGACAACAAGGATAAACAAGGACAGTTTGGGAAAAGCTGGGATAGTGTTCTCTCTAGCTATTAAGGATGGTAGTGGAAAAGAAACTTACATTTGTTTAGCTCCTAATACTTAGCTGGACTAGGACAATTACTTTAAATTTGCAGTTTACTTTGTGTTATCAACAATCCAAGCATGTCAGTATTATTATCCTCAATTTATATATGAATAAACTGAAAAGATAGGTGACTTTCTTTCTTTTTTTATTTTTTAAAGATTTTTCATTTATTTATTTGACAGAGAGAGACATAGCCAGAGAGGGAACACAAGCAGGGGGAGTGGGAGAAGGAGAAGCAGGCTCCCAAGGAGCAGGGAGCCCGATGCGGGGCTCGATCCCAGGACTCTGGCATGACCTGAGCCGAAGGCAGACGCTTAACGACTGAGCCACCCAGGTGCCCTAAGGATAGGTGACTTTCTGAAGGGCTTGAAGTATAATATATATTATTGGTAATGGCAATTCAGGTATTTGTATGTCCATTTTTATTGTAGCAAATGGTCAAAAAATAACTCATTGAGGAATATACTTTCTTCTGCTGTGATATTATGTTGATATCTCAACCCCTATTACCAATCATGACATCATTAAAATTTTTTTATTGAAGTATAATTCACATACAGTGTTGTATTAATTTCAGGTGTACAATATAGTGATTCAACAATTCTATACATTACTCAGTGCTTATCAAGAGAAGTGTACTCTTAATCCCCTCCACCTGTTTCACCCATCCCCCACCACCTCCTCTCTGGTGACTACCAGTTTGTTCTCTGTATTTAAGAGTCTTTTTGTTTATCTATTTTTAGTTTGTTCATTTGTTTTGTTTCTTAAATTCTATGTATGAGTGAAATCACATGGTATTTGTCTTTCTCTCACTGACTCACTTCACTTAGCATTATACCCTCTAGATCCATCCATGTTGTTGCAAATGATAAGATCTCATTCATTTTTATGGCTGAGTAATAATCCTGTGTGTGTGTGTGTATACATCTTCTTTATTCATATCATCCAGTAATTCCACTACTGGATATTTACCTAAAGAAAATAAAAACACTAATTTGAAAAGATATGTGCACCCCTCTGTTGATTGCAGCATCATTGACAAGAGCCAAGGTATGGAACCAATCATGACCTCATTTTGATGCTTCCTCATCCCTCGCTCATCTCCAGCCATGACATTTATAACTAAATCCGAAGTTTTGTCCATGGCCTGGGTTAGTTGAAGTAACTTCCCAACTTGTTTTCTCACTTAAAACTTCAGCTCCCTGAAGTGTATGTTTTTTAAGCTGTAGCCATACTGATCTTTGTAAAATGGAAATCCACTCAGAGCCCTCCTCTTCTGAATGTTTCTTGAATCCCTTTGCCATGCTCTCTAGGTTCTTCCTCACAAAGGGGATTGCCCAAAGTTAAATGATCAGTTGATCAAGCCAGGAAAAGAATGGAAGTCAGTGTACTTAAAGTTGTGTTTTAAGCTATTATGTAATCCTGCCTCTCCTGCGGGACTTTGTACTTGAGAATAGGGACAATGTAATATTTATAATCAGTCTCCAGCTTAGCAGAATGTCTAGTATATAATGTGTGTTTAATGAATATTTGTTGAATAAATGAATAAAATGCTTATCAAGTTATGGTAAAATATGTTTTATATGATAATAACTGAGTAAGAAAATAATTCAGTTAAATAGGATAAGTTTAATTATGATTAATGCCACCTATCACTAAGATTTATTTTTTTTTTTCTGACTACTTAAATCTTGTTAAAGGAGTTGCCTTCCAAGTGCTCTAGTTTTTCTGTGCAAAGATTGTGAAGGCAAAGTGTTAGGTGATTATTTATTCTGACAAAATTATTGGGCGGAGGGGATCCTGTGCCATCCTGCTACTCTAAGCTCTGTGCTTTCACATTCTCACTTATGAATAGTATCAGGAGTAGCTGAAGTAGATTTCGCCTTTCCTTCTGAAGCTGTTTGTGAAACTGATGGTCTGGAGTCAGTGTGACAAAAACAAATGCTGTTTTCCCATCTTGATCAAAAAAAAAAAATCCTTAAAACTGGTGTTAAGAACCAAACTCATAAGCAGGCACTGTGGAGGGATTCAAATAGTCCTCACCTCAGTGTGCCTTTTGACTATTAACTAGAAACATGTACATTCAGACATCTATTTACTGTGCAAGACATGATGTCAAGGTCAGAATTGCTAAGAAAATACTGAGCAGGGAGTGATGACTTCTGATGAGAGAGAAGACTTCCTGTAGTGGGAGGGATCTGGCCTGCATACTGGAAATACAAGACTTAGTGGGTGCAGGGCAGTGGGAACAGCACTCCAGGAGAACTCCACCATATCAGCAGAAAAGCAGAAAGAGCAGGGAAATTTGGAACAGGGAGAGGAACAAGGGATGATTAGAGTATAGGTGAAATGTAAAGAAATTTGATAGGAAGGATATGGCTATTAAAGCTAATGAAGCAGTGGAAGGTGGAGGAAGAGATGTGGCAGATTATTTTTTACATGCTGGGGAAATGCAGATTTAAACAAAATTATAATATAATTATGTATATATATTATAGTTATGAAGCGGTAATAGACGTGGTATACAAAATGCACTGATTTTCAAGATAGAACATAAACATACATACTCAGCAGTAACTTAGGGTTAAACCCAAATATTCAGCATAAGATTTTTCTGAATCATCCTTAATGCACAGCAGTGATCAGTATACAAAACATAAGTTGAACCATTGAAAGTATTTTGTATGGCACATTTTAAAAGATTTTCTCCATCCTGTCTATTCTTTTTTTATTATTATGTTAGTCACCACACAGTACATCATTAGTTTTTGATGTAGTGATCTGCACAGCAAAGGAAACAGTCAACAAAACTAAGAGGCAACCCGCAGAATAGGAGAAGGTATTTGCAGATGACATTACAGATAAAGGGCTGGTATCCAAGATCTATAAAGAACTTCTCGGGCGCCTTGGTGGCTCAGTTGGTTAAGCGACTGCCTTCGGCTCAGGTCATGATCCTGGAGTCCCAGGATCGAGTCCCGCATCGGGCTCCCGGCTCGGTAGGGAGTCTGCTTCTCCCTCTGACCCTCCTCCCTCTCATGCTCTCTGTCTCTCATTCTCTCTCTCAAATAAATAAATAAAATCTAAAAAAAAAAATCTCAAGAACTTCTCAAGCTCAACAGCCAAAAAACAAATAATAAGTCAAAAATTGGGCAGAAGACATGAACAGATACTTCTCCAAAGAAGACATACAAATGGCTAACACATGAAAAAATGTTCATCATCATTAGCCATCAGGGAAATTCAAATCAAAACCACATTGAGATACCACCTTACACCAGTTAGAATGGGAAAAATTAACAAGGCAGGAAACAACAAATGTTGGTGAGGTTGTGGAGAAAGGGGCACCCTCTTACACTGTTGGTGGGAATGCAAGTTTGTACATCCTGTCTATTCTTTAAAAATCCCAACATTGCACATCTTCATAGTTGTGTTATTGAACAAGTTACCTTATCTTAGCTTGAATTTATCTTAGTTTATATTTATCTTAGTTTATATCAGTTGCCTATTTGTTGACTTTTTCATTGTTGTCATTGTTGTTATTGCACACTTAAAGTGTGAGGAAAGCCATCAATTGTTATAAAATTTGTTCACATTATTTGGGGGGGAACTTAGTAAATGGGAAAGTATTCCATGGATTCTATTATTAGGGAAAACATAACAGATAAAAGAGTTCCTTCTCTTCACCCTGTTAAATTTCACTCCTTCAGCTTTTGCCTTGCAACCTTCCTCCATTCACCCTTCCCAGTGTCTTCTCCACCATGCACATCACAGGGCAGCGAGGATGGAAGAACCCTTACTGCAAGCTGACTGAGCTCCAGGCAGTAGCAACAATCTCTGCCAAGTGATCGCAGGGCAGAGCAAGGAGGGACCGGCCAGCACTGTGTTGTCCAGTATTGGAGCTACTAGCCATATGTGGATATTTAAATTAAAATTAATTAAAATTAAACAAATGAAAATTCTTTAGTTCCAGCCACATTGCCAGTGCCCAGGAGCTACAGATATCAGATGGCTCTGATTTGTAGAGCATTTCCATCACTGCAGAAAGTTCTCTTGGACAGTGTTAGACTCTCATGTTAGACCTGACTGTAACACTAAGATGTTAATCTTCCATCAATTATCTCTTCTCTCTGGGCCTCATTTTTCTTTATATAACACTATGATAAAAGTGATAACACTGGCTTTACTTGCCTGAGAGAGGATACAAAGAAATGTCAGGTAAAAACCTTTTTTAACATTATGTTAAAAAATTACTATAAAGTGACAGGTGTCTCTGTATCATTTTGGGGGTCTCGTGATGTTGATGGCAGGGTTTCGAATCCTGCACTGATTTTCTTTTAGGTCTGCATCATTACATCTCAAATGACACATTTTGGGGACTATTAATATGGAGGGTGCCAACATGATTTACTGTTATGTTTTCTTCACTCTTCATTGGGAGGGAAAACATTCAGACTAGGGATTTGCACTTAGCATTGGATGCGATTGCTCAGAAACGGCTAGAATGTGGAGTTGTCTAGAAGTTGAGCAGCATGTTGATAACCATTCTTTGAATAGTACCTTTGTCTACACATTTATAATCCAAAACACTGAATTAACATAAAACATACTGTGTTTCTTTCAGTGATGTTTACACAAGTCTTTGTTCCATGACAAGCCCATATAGGTGAAAAGCTGCTCTTGAAACTTTGTAAGGCAAGACACCACTTTACAAAGGCCATAAGCAAATGGCTGCTGATATATCTTTAGCAGCATAAAGCATTTAATTATATTGTTTTCTGCCTCACTATGAATTATTAACTTTTTATGAACTTTTCTTTCTCCATAAAATGACATTTTGTATTTTTTTAACAAGTTGTGTGATTAAGCAGCATAGCTATGGGGATCAGATTATTCTGTGAATAGTGAGCTTGCCTGTTGGAGGCTGGCTAACTAGTATTTATTCAGGGTCCAGAACACTCCACAGAGCCTGCCAGCAGTGTCCATGGCAAGGGCAGGGAAGTAAATGAGAGTGCAGGCTCATATGGTCTATGGCTTATAAGGGGTCAGGATATATGAATTTGAGGGACCATCAGGGTAGATATAGTCAGGTTATAGTTCTGTTTAATACACCTTCTTGTACTCCCTTAAAATTACTATCTGACTGAAGAAAAATATGATAAAATAGGCTTTTGCAATGTAAAGAAGCAGTACTTCTCAAGGTTTCATTCTGAAAACCTATTTTGTGCCCAATTTTACGCTAGGAACTTTTGATCTACTTGCAGAGATGCGTGCACGTGTGTGTGTGTGTGTGTGTGTGTACATCACAGTAAATGCCTTCATTTAAAAACTGGAGTGTTGATGTTCGTGTCTTGATCCCTCCTCTCTTTTCATCTCCTGGCCCTCAGTCAGTAAACTGGAACCCTTACAAACTGCAAGGTACTATAATGGAGTGCCATGAATTTTATCTGTAACATCAAGGTTTTTATTTTATTGTCTTTGCAACATGAGAAGTAGTTAATCAGAAACCTGGGTGCTTTCTTCAACCTCTATTCATGTTACTATTACTATAGAGACTATTTTAAGATTAGGCACTTTGGAAAAGGGAGGGGAAAAGATTTGTCCATAGTCCCAACACTCAAATATACTTACAGTGGCCACTGCATTTTTATTTTCCTTTCCATCTTCTTTGTATTCATTTTAAAAGATTTTATAGATAAAAACAATCATGGGATAGCGGATGGAAATGGATACCTACTCCTCTTTTATTCTCATGTAAGAAATGGAAAGTCTTGCCCGAGACTGAAGATAAATTGCTCTGATTTATTTTTTTTGAAAAGATCCCCATTGTCTGATTTTCCTGTCAACATATAACATCGACAGGACAGTAGAACTTCAGACAGCATCTGAGCCCCTGTGATTTTCCACGTTAGAACTTCTGGTGATAAAGAGCTCTCTTGTCGGGGAAACTTTCTCACTTTCTGTGAAATGTAGAGGAGGTAGTTGACTAAGTTGAAGATAGAAGTTTTTCTGCTCATTTTGGAATATGAATTTTGCATTAGAACATTAGTTTATTTATTCAACCATTTGACCAATATTGATTGAGTGCATACCACATACCATTTACTGTACAATTCACTGGCAATAAAATGGTGAGAAAGGGAGAAAATCTCTGCTCTTGGGCAGCCTCCAGGCTCGTGTATGAGACATATGATTAAGCAAGCAGTTACAATCCAGTGCAACCAAGGTCATTGCAATGACAACAGGAAGGACAGAGAGCCATCAGAAAAGCTTTCAATGAAGAAACTCCAAAGATGAAGTTTTTCAGGGCAGGACCAAAGATTGGTGTTCCAGAGAAAGAAGATCATGTGAATGAGCTCAGAGAAAAAGCAGAGAGCTTCGTGTGTGTGTGTGTGTGTGTGTGTGTGTGTGTGTGTGTGTGTGTGTGGTAGAGAGAGAGATATTGCTGAGAGCTAACACTGAAGTTGGCAAGAGCATGACTCCAAAGCTCCCCCACCCCACCCATGCAACCTTAACCACCTTATGAAAAAGTCATGCAAAGGAAGTTGGGGAAAGTTCAGTGTGTTGTAAGGAGGGGTGTGGCAGAACAGAATTGCATTTTAGAAAGATGGCTCCACCAAAGTGTATTCCGTTATTGCCACACTAAACAGCGGTAGGAACGGTCAGTACAGAGCAATCAAAACTAAATGCACTGAATAGACCCCCATGCTTGAGAGATGAGGTGATACACAGTTTGTTTAATGATGTATACATACATAACACACAGGCATGTGCAGACATAGATCTAGGCCAGAATTACTCATCAGTCATCACATGTCACTTGTTTATTGAGCATTTGACATGTGCCTACAGTTGCACATAGAGTGTCTTATCCTCAGAAAATCCCTCTGGTCTAGATATTGTTGTTTATAAATCAGAGAAAACTGACCTCAGAAGGGATAAGCAAGTTGCCTGGGCCTCTCTATTAACACAGGCCTCTCTCTCTTTTTTTTTTTTTTTAAGAACCAGAAAATTCAGGCGCCTGGGTGGCTCAGTTGGTTAAGCGACTGCCTTCGGCTCAGGTCATGATCCTGGAGTCCTGGGATCGAGTCCCGCATCGGGCTCCCTGCTCGGCAGGGAGTCTGCTTCTCCCTCTCCCACTCCCCGTTTGTGTTCCCTCTCTTGCTGTGTCTTTCTCTGTCAAATAAATAAATAAAATCTTTAAAAAAAAAAAAAGAACCAGAAAATTCATTATTTTTTAGTCCTTATCAGGATATTTTCTTTTTTTTAAATTTAAATTCAATTAGCCAACATATAGAACATCATTAGTTTCAGATGTAGAGTTCAGAATTCATCAGTTGTGTATAGCACCCAGTGCTCATCACATCATGTGCCAGAAGTCTATATTGTGTCTACCACAATATGCTCCTTTGTTGTCTAACCAAGAGAACTAATATGAACCATTTTTGAGGTTTGATAGATTGAAAAAGCAAATACAAATTAAATCAGTTTTTACCTCCCAACATATAAAAAGAGGTTGTCAACCAGCCAAATGCCTGAGACATGCAGTCTAATGCATTCTGCTACTAGGGAGGCCTGAAGTTCCCCAGAAGGGAAGAGTTCTTTTCCTTTAACTTCCCCATGCCTCTCAAAAGCTGGTGTTTTAATATCCCAATGAGCCTGCAGATAATTTCCTTATATTCTAGCCTTCTCTCTTATCTCACAGTTTTTCAATAAAACATTTGAAAACTGAGGCTGTTCTGGAAATGGAATTGATCCTGGAAGTGTTAACCACTCTCCTTTTGGTTTGAATTGAACAGTTTTACATACAAAGCAGAAAAGGTACATAGACATGAAGCTCTGTTCATTGGTTTAAAAATTTAGGCAACCTCCCTCTCCCTCTCTCTTTGTCTCTGTCTCTGTCTCTCTCTCTTATACACACCCTGCCATTTGAGGAAGAGGAACTGTGAAGCAGAAATTAGGAAAATGACTTTCTATAATAAATATTTTCTGGTTTTAGTCCTGGCTCTTTGCCAACACTGGTAGTATCAAATAACTGGAGTATCATTCATATGTGCATTTGTACACTTAGGCATTTCCAACTTCTCTTCCAAGGAGCATCTCTTTGATCCTAACATTGAACCTGGGAATATTATTAATGTAGGTTGGGCTTGTTAGGTGAAAATTCTGCTCAATGATCACAATAAAATGGGTTTTGCTACAAAATAGCTGCTTAGCTTGGTACTCTCAAAGAAAATAATGCCCAAAGAACAGTTTTCTCGTAGTACAAGAGGATGGCGTTTTGGAGTCTCCGGCTGGAATCCCTGATAGCTTTTCTTAATATTTTTTCTAATTTTTTAGTCTTGTACTTCTATTTGCCTTGCCATTCTAACAGTAGACTGCCCCATGTCAAAGGGTATCACTTCATAAATACTTGTATTGTTTTCAGTAGTTTGTAACTCATTTTCTAGTTCTTTATTTTTCCCTTACAATTAATGCATTTATTGCAGAAAATTTAGAAGGTATTTCAAAGTAAAAATAAAATTGAAAAAATTCCCCAGAGATAATTTTGCTATTGTCTGTCTCTCACTGAGTTTCTCTCTCTGTGCATGCATATTTTATATGCACATGCATTTCTCATATACATCCTCTCTCTTCCCACACACACACACACACACACACACACATCCATATATCACACACATGTCTCTTAATAGGTTCTTCTTATAAATATTTTCAGTTACCTTTTTTCTCAATTACCAATACAACATAGATTCAACTGAGTTACTACTATATGCCAGGAATTTTGCTAAACACAATTCTAGAATAGTAAATGAGAAAGAGTAGTTGTTCCTAATGGGGTCTAATAGATAACATGAAATATTGAATCATAAGTGATACATACATCATTTTAGGCTTCTCAAATACTTTTTCTGATGATTACATACTCTATATGTATTATATATTTTTTTTGCTATTTAAAAAATGTTGCAGTGAATATCCTTATAGATAACTCTGTAATACATCTATATTTATTTGATTTGATTTTTCTTTTTACCTAGACTTTATTTTTTAGAGCAGTTTCAGGTTTAAAGAAAAATTGAGTGGGAAGTTCAGAGAGTTTCCATGTAACCCTTTGTCTTCTTACCCATTAGGATAACATGTTGCATTAGCCTGGTCCATTCCTTACAATTCGTGAAACAGAATTGACACATTATTATCCACTAAGGCCCATAGTTACAGTCAGGCTCACTCCTTGTGTTCTGCCACTCAGTGTGTTCTGACAAAGACATGATGTCTTTATCCATGATAAGCATCCATCCTACAGGTTCATTTTACTTCCCTGAAAATGCTCTGTGTTCCACCTGTTTATCCATCCCCTGATATTTATTTTAAAAGAATATATTTCAAAGGTTTCCTTAAGTTTAGTCTTCAGTTTCTTTAAAACTCTTCACTTTATTATATTTATATTTGGTATCTTATAATAACGAATTCACACTTCATAAACTGTCCATATTACATTGCCTCAGGCTCAGTCATTGATAAGTTCAATTACTTCAGATACGTTTCCAAAAAGAGTAATATTTCATGATTGTACTTTTTATGGTAAAATTTGTTCAATTGTACAAATATTTATTTGTTATGCCTACTATATTTCAAAACTGAGGTACACCCTGGGAAGTAGTGGAAATCAAGTAGAACAAAGCATTTCCCTCACAGAGTTCACAGTAATGGAAGAGACACAGGGAACCAGCAGTTACAACACAGTGTAATGATTATATTGATGGAAGATGTTCAGAACTAAAGGGGCACAAAGGTGGAAAAGCACAACATTGAAGGGAAAACAATTGGAAGAGTGTGAGTTCATGGATGAAAGAAGGTGAGTTCCCTCTAGATGGCACTCAGATTTAAAATGGGGCCTTATGCCTTATTCACTGTGTTTTTATTACAAATACAAACCGTGGTGGCCAGAGGCTGCTTGTACATCTTAGGAGGGTCACTTCAAGGGACAGCCAGGTAATCAGGTATCTGCTCATCAGTCATCAATCTAGACAGTAAAGATGGAGCAAAGCAAGCTGATTCTGGGCTTGCTGTTTTGTTGGAAATAGAGTAATGCCATTCCAGATATAAAATGGGAAGGTGGCCATGTTTAATTTCCCCTTGGGCGCCCCGGTTGAAAGCAGGTTTTCCTCTTTTCATCTCCTTTTTCCCTTTATTTGCACTTGCCTTTATTTATCTTCTTTCTTCCTTACATTACTTAGGTCCAAATCTGATTTCCCCTTTTTAAAAAAAGTGTGCTTTTTGAATGATCTCCATGATTAACTTTATCTCTTTGAGCTCTGATATTTTGCACCTAGTAGGAGATAAGTAACTATTTCTTGAATTCATGTGATCTTTTGGAAATGAGCCTATTCCAAACAATGATCATCAAAAAAAGGGGGGCATATTATCTGGATAGGGTAGAGGTGAAAACATGTTTGCCACATGTAGTAGAGACTCAAAACTTCAAGGAACTTTATGAGATATTGTAGACTTGGACTCTGTGTCCAGCTGGGTTCTACCTAAGTTAACAAAGAAACATAATGCATTCCCCTGTGTCAGGGAAATTTCATGAATGTGTAAAAGAAAGAGAGAATTATTGAGTTCTAATTTTTTTACTGTCATGGGTAAAATTCTAGCCAGTGGAGACTTGTGTAAACTGAAGCAGCACGTCATCTTTAACCAAAGCATGAAACTGTAGCCATCTGCCCTTTGTGAACCACACTGGGAGCTTAATTAAAGAAACCTGCACCCAACTCAGACTCTTTTGAATACCAATTCCTGATTTATTCACTGGCGATTAAAGTTCCTAAAGCTTTGGACCACTAATATGGGAAGTCGAATGTTTACACCAGTAATTTTCAAAATTAAAAAAAAAAAAGCAACTGTTCTCTTCTTTTCTTTATTTTTAGAAAGGGAATCTTACACAGAAGGCCAATATATAAAACAGGTAGACGTGAGATTGTTCTGGCCAAGGTAGAGTTGGGTTGTCCAAAGCCCCCTCCTTTGTGTGCTACCTGTCCCTTTGACCCCTCGCTTTTCCTTCTCCTCTCCCAGACACCTTCGATTTCCATGGAACCAAGGCTCCTGCTGATCACATTTAAAAGCCAAGGGCTGCACCATCTAATTTGCTAGTGCTGACTCCAGAACTTAGCCCTTAAAATTACAGTTGTTTTTCAGGGACATCTTCACACTCATTCAGATTTTTGATATTATTATTGGTGGTTTGGGGAAAGAAGGCGGGAATGATATTTTATATATAATAGAATATTTATTTATTTGAAAGCTACAGCAGAACTTGAATGATGAGTTCACCAGGCAGAGTGTGGAAGGGATAGCAAGGCTAGGGTACAAAGGGAAAAAAGAATATATGTGGCTAAACCTTCATGGTGTGCATTGATAAGCACTGTAGTGGAGTCAGGAGGCCATGGGCATGAGG
This sequence comes from Neomonachus schauinslandi, assembly GCF_002201575.2. Lineage (NCBI taxonomy): Eukaryota > Metazoa > Chordata > Mammalia > Carnivora > Phocidae > Neomonachus > Neomonachus schauinslandi. The sequence continues at coordinate 68,157,209 of NC_058413.1, read as the reverse complement.
GACTATTGTCCTAATGAGGAGTTTGCATCCATCTCTGTGTGGAAGGCACTGACATATGAGGAAATAGGACTTGGGGGAAAACTGTTTAAAGCTGTTTCACCAGTATTAGTTCAGCAAACATTTTCAACAGAAAAAAACAAACAAGTTGAAAATAGGGAGTAATGTCAACTTTAATAGGCAAAAATGTCAAAATATTAATGCAGGAGGTAGGATAAAATGAGAAAACTAAGTCACACATGAGGTTTTATAAGTGATACAATAGAAGGGAGTTGTTTTTCATAATTCTAGCTATAATCTTTCATTTAGATATCCTATTAAAACTTGTCTTGATCATGTGTTTCCTATTTCTTCAAAAAAATTCAGTATGTTCAATTCATTTTTAAAGCCAAAGCGTGCTTTAGTGATAGAGTTGTTAGATTCCTCACAGAGTCTACCTGTGCAGACTTGCCCTATAGGTAAACATTCTCACTCTAATTAAGAAAAGGAAATAATAAAGCAGTTAGATTAAGAATGCTCCAGATGATAAATGGATGATTTCATTGACTGGCATTCTGTCAGTCATATGAAACCATCATGTTCTCATTTTCTCCCAGAACCCTGTAGGGAAGCCAGACTGAATGACTAACTTAAGACAACAATTATAATAATAATTTTAGAAAAGGTCATAACAATGTGCTCCCTAAAATAACTGATTACTTTGTTTGCATGGACAGATCCAGAATATATGGCAAAGAAAATTTAAGGAAGCTGTTGTACAGAAATTTGGTGTTTGCATTTAGTTAAGTGATAATTTATAAATTCTAAGCATTCTAGTGAATTGAAGTCTATTTTTAACTCTGTAATTCAGTGCATTTTCTATCTGGAGTTTAAGTCAAAATGGCTAACAAGAATTATAAAATTGTTAGGATAGAAATGTAGCTACAAAGTAGACACATGTCTTTTTTTATTTTTTAAGTAGGCTCCAATACGGAGCTTCAACTAACAACCCCAAGATCAAGACCTGAGCTGAGATTAAGAGTCAGATGCCTACCCGACTGAGCCACCCAGGCATTTCCAGCTGTCCTCTTTTAAAACATAAAGGAATAATTAAACAATTATTTTATTTTCCTGCTCTGACCCAAACACACACACACACAGATGTACACAACTCGATTATATATTTTTTCCCCACTTCTAAACCTTCACCAGTTCTCTGTCATCCAAGATCTTGACTTTGTCTAATCTGACCTCTCCCTCTTTCCAGCTTCAAGTTTAGCCTTTGTGTCTCCACATCCTTTGCACCCTATCAAAGTAAACTCATTCATCTCATCACAAGACAAGGCTGTAAGGATGGAACAACCCCATTCTAAAAAGGAGGTTAGAGCAGTGATCATTTAACCTTCAAGATGGAGCTCAAATGTATCATTCTTTAGGTCAAACAATTTAGGAATGTCTGTTCTCCGTCCAATACTATTAAAGTGCTGCACATTTGACCTTGACTTATCATTTTAATAGTTATGATTCACAGCAACCTCTTTTTTTAAAGATTTTATTTATTAGAGAGAGAGTGAGAGCAAGAACATGATAGGGGTGAGGGTCAGAGGGAGAAGCAGACTCCCCCCCTGAGCAGGAAGCCCAATGCGGGACTTGATCCTGGGACTCCAGGATTATGACCTGAGCCGAAGGCAGTGGCTTAATGATCTGACCCACTCAGGAGCCCCTCACAACAACCTCTTGAGGTGAAGTTTGTTACCTCTATTTTATAGAAATCAGAGGCCAAATACAAGTAAGGATGTGTGCTCAAGGGTGCAGCCAGAATCTGAATTCATGTCTATTGACACAAAGTCCAGATCTCTTAGTACCAATTCTATTTCTACTAAACTACTTTCCATGGTGGTTAAGAGAGAGGGAGAGGAAGAAGTCCCACAGGGCACCGAAATTTCTCACTTAGAAGCCATGTATAATATCACTAGTTGATAAGGAAATCACAGGAGAAAGATTTTCGTGGGAAAGAAATAAAACCTTGTTTTTATTTTGAAATGATATTGGTGAGCAGTAGCAATATATTGCGATGAAGATGTTCAATAGAAAATTGGCCATACACAGTCAGACTTAGACTTTCAAATTTCAGAATTAACAGTATTTACATGGGAGAAGAAATGGTGGAAATGGATGAGATTATTCCGTTGCCCCCAACTCTGAGGCTAATGTGTAGAAGGGAAACTTAGGTTTACTTTATGATGATTTTTAGTTGTCTGGAGAAATTTTAACAGCATCTAATTTTCACAAATGAAAGTTAGTTTTAGTTATATGACTACTATAAATTTAAAAACTATACAGACACCAAAATTTATTGCCTAATATGTGAGAAAAGAGATAATATTGGTCATAGAGTTCAGGAGTTCTTTACTAATGACACCTATGAGAAACTGTTAGAGTGAATCCGTTAATCTCTCTAAACCTCAGAGTAGTAACTGTTACTAATAACAACAGCAATAATGTGCTCAGATGGGGCCACTTCCCCCTTGCTTCCTAGGGAGTTGTAAGGATTCAAGAAATGGTTCTATATTAATAGAGCACTTGGAGTTGCTTGCGTGATACATGTATTGTTCTAAAATTTCTGGCATGGGCCTCTACTTTGCATCCTGCAGCTATTACAATAAAAAATGAGAGCACTGGGATATCACAGATGTTGAAACTTATTTGTTGAGGTACTAACAGAGCAAATGCAATATTATAAAAATCAATTAAACTCAGAACATCAAAGTAATTTCAAAGTTCAGCAGTGTCACACCGTTTCTGAATTTCAACACTGTCATTTTAAAGGAAGATGAGAAATCTAGGGCATCAGATCTTCAAATAGAAGATCTTGTACGCTGTGTGAGGCTTAAAAGTCATCCTGTAGGGCAACAGAACCCCTGAAAATGTTTTAAGTATGTGAGTGACCTGCTCAGAATTAATTTATGAATGTATAATTCCAGGCGAACTTTGGAGGGGCATCAGAAACTTGTGGCGGGGGGAGAGGAGAAGCTGCCCCTCATGCAGTTCTCATTTGAGAAGGAAATAGATAATGAGTGCATTAATCTGGGATTTAGGATGGGCTGCAATTGTTCAAACAGTGTCTCTGGCTTGTTTGTTCCTTTTCATTTAAAAAAAATCAAACTTGGGGGTGCTTGTGTGGCTCAGTTGGTTAAGCGACCAACTCGATTTTGGCTCAGGATATGATCTCAGGGTCGTGAAATCAAGCCCCACATCAGGCTCCATGCTTAGCATGGAGTCTGCTTAATGCTCTCTGTGTCTTCCTCTCCCTCTGTCCCTTCCCCCCTCTCCCTCTTAAAAAATAGTAATTAAAACAAAATAAAAGTTGAAAGAATGGTACAGTGTATACTCATATATCTCTCGTCAAATTCACCATCTGTAAACACCTTATCCTGAACATCCCTTTTGCCAAGCCATTTGAAAATAGGCTGCAGATGTCATAACATTTCACCCACAAATACCTCACTATGCATATTTTAAGAATGAGTGGCTTCTCTGGCATACCCTCAGCACCCTTACGATACCCAAGAAAGCGTTAATTCAATAACATCCCCAATACACAGCCCATATAGATTACCCCAATCATCTAAAAAAATGTCTTTATGGCTATATTTTACTTTGTTTTTGTATTTTTGTGTGTTTTATTTTTTATTTTTATACATAATATCCAGTCAATATTCATATATTCACATTATTTCTCCTCAGTCCCTCTTGATCAAGAAACAAGTCTCTTTCCCTTGCATTGTTTTTCATCTCATTGCATTATTTGAGAGTCCAGGTCACTTGTTCTTCCAAATATCTCACAGTCTGTATTTGTCTGACAATCTCACCCTGGGTCAACTTAAGGCAAACATTCCAGGCAAGAACACCCTGTAGTTGGTGGGGTAGGTCTCACAGCATCACATCATGTGTGCACATGATGCACTGCTATTTAGTTGAGACTAAAACAATGAGATATCTCCATGGTAAAAGTAGTTTTCCACTTTGTAAAATCAAAACTGATATTGTGTTTCCCAACAACATCTCAGTCTATGGTTTAATGATCTCCTCTAAATCAATTATTACTACAGTGATTCTACATTTATAGATGCCATTTTTCAGCAAAGGAGCTTCTCTTCTCTTCTCTTCCCTTCCCTTCCCTTCCCTTCCCTTCTCTTCTCTTCCCTTCCCTTCTCTTCTCTTCTCTTCTCTTCTCTTCTCTTCTCTTCTCTTCTCTCCTCTTCTCTTCTCTTCTCTCCTCTCCTCTCCTCTCCTCTCCTCTCCTCTCCCCTCCCCTCCCCTCCCCTCCTCTCCTCTCCTCTTTCTTCCCTTCCCTTCTCTTCTCTGTTCTTTTCTATTTTCTCTTCTCTTTCTCTCTATCCATCTCCTTCTCTTATTGCTATGTACACATGGTTTCTTTTCTTCCTTTTTGTAATTCAAATGTGTTATGTTCCATTATCATCATCCTTTTTTTTTTATTGGACTCAAAACAATTTAGAGTAGTTTGAGTCACTAGGCAGACCAATAATTTTGGTTCAGTTTCTTCTTCTTTTTTTTTAATTTTATTATGTTATGTTAGTCACCATACAATACATCATTGGTTTTTGATGTGGTGATCTACAATTCATTGTTTGCGTATAACACCCAGTGCTCCATACAGTACATGCCCTCCTTAATACCTATCACTGGGCTAACCCATCCTCCCTCCCCCCTCCCCTCTAAAACCCTGTTTGTTTCTCAGAGTCCATAGTCTCTCATGGTTCATCTCTCCCTCCAATTCCCCCCCATTTTTCCCTTCCTTCTCCTAATGTCCTCCATGCTATTCCTTATGTTCCACAAATAAGTGAAACGTATGATAATTGACTTTCTCTGCTTGACTTATTTCACTTAGCATAATCTCCTCCATTCCCATCCAAGGGGAACCCTCTTACACTGTTGGTGGGAATGCAAGTCGGTACAGCCACTTTGGAAAACAGTGTGGAGGTTCCTCAAAAATTTAAAAATAGAGCTACCCTATGACCCAGCAATTGCACTGCTGGGTATTTACCCCAAAGACACAGATGTAGTGGAAAGAAGGGCCATATGCACCCCAATGTTCATAGCAGCAATGTCCACAATAGCAAAACTGTGGAAAGAACCGAGATGCCCTTCAACGGATGAATGGATAAAGAAGATGTGGTCCATATATACAATGGAATATTACTCAGTCATCAGAAAAGATGAATACCCAACTTTTACATCGTCATCCTTTTTTTGATGTGCAGGTTGTTCCAGTTTTGTTAGTGGGATCTTCTTTGACACTGGCTTCTGTGTTCCTTTGTAATGTCCCCATTAGGCTTTCAGCATCTCTTTATTTTCTGGCACAACAAGGTATTCTGGGCTCACCTTGTACTCTTTCTGACCCAGACTGGAATCAGCCATTTCTCCAAGAAGCTCTGGTTCTTATTATTGGAAAATGCTAATTAGGAAAAAAAGATCTAAGTTCTGGAGGGTTTTTGTTTTGTTTTGTTTTACCTCTTGTATGTCATTTCTTCTTGGCCCCTTCAGGGGACTTAATCAGGGAAAAATGTGTGTGTATGCACATGCATGCCTGCCCATGAGCACACGTGTGAGTGTATCCATACTGGTGGTTCACATTGAAATACAACCCTACAGGGTTCTTGCTCACCTCCCTCTCTATGATATTTGTATTTCTCTTCTCCTGCAGTGAATTATTTTGCTACCCCCAAAATATCCATATTTAATCATCTCTTCAATCCCAGAAGGTGCCCAAAATGGTTTCTTATTCAGTCCACCCAGATTACTACAAAGAAATCATCTAAGTAAAGTTTGAGATTGTTTTTCAGTTCTTTTTATTCTTTTTTTTTTCAAAGATTTTATTTATTTATTTATTTATTTATTTATTTATTTATTTATTTATTAAAGATTTTATTTATTTATTCATGAGAGACAGAGAGAAACAGAGGGAGAAGCAGGCTCCCAAGGAGCTGGAAGCCCGATGCGGGACTCGATCCCAGGACCCTGGGATCATGACCTGAGCCGAAGGCAGACGCTTAATCATCTGAGCCACCCAGGCGCCCAAGATTTTATTTATTTATTTGAGACAGAGAGAATGAGAGAGAGAGAGCACATGAGAGGGGGGAGGGTCAGAGGCAGAAGCAGGCTCCCTGCCGAGCAGGGAGCCCGATGCGGGACTCGATCCAGGGACTCCAGGATCATGACCTGAGCTGAAGGCAGTCGCTTAACCAACTGAGCCACCCAGGTGCCCAGTTCTTCTTATTCTTATGCTATATTTTATATTGGTTTTACAGTCAAAATACTGTGTTCAGAATTGTTTGAATTGACTTTTTCCCTGTGTGAATATTTTATCAATTTTACATGGAATCAGAATTATTTCTATTTTTATTCACTTTCAGAGTTTGTTTTTTTTCTCTTGTGTTTGTTCTATTTTTGAATAATTAAGCCATTTCCATTTTTCAAAAGTTAAAACTATGTAAAATAAAAACTCAGAGAACTCTTTTTTCAACCGTATTTTAATCAAAAAGTCTCCTTTGTCCCAAAGAAATGAAGTAAAAAAAAATATATATTGACTGTCCAATGAAGCTAAAATGCTTTTAAAAGTTCTTCCAAAAAGATACAAATCTAAAATGAGATCACGGTATGTGGGGTGATTTCAGATTAGGGAAAAAAGGGACCACTTAAATAATGTTGCAAATTGAAGCTAAAGCACAAAGAAGAAGGAAAATTACAATTGGTATATTTTGGGGAATCTTGGAGTGTGTCAGCTAAGGCCTGGGCCACTAATAGGTTCCATTCTGGTATATCTGGACAGGTTTACCTAATTTTGTGTTAAGCTCCAAATGAAGCAGGGAAGTTGGTGGGGGAGATGAACCATGAGAGACTATGGACTCTGAGAAACAAACTGAGGGTTCTAGAGGGGAGGGGGGTGGGGGGATGGGTTAGCCTGGTGATGGGTATTAAGGAGGGCATGTACTGAATGGGGCACTGGGTGTTATACGCAAACAATGAATCATGGAACACTACATCAAAAACTAATGATGTAATGCATGGTGATTAGCATAGCATAATAAAATAAAATTTAAAAAAGAAAAAAAAAGAAGCTCCAAGTTTAAAACTAGGCTACTCAGCTCTGCTAAACCTCATTGAATGACATTTGACCAAGTCTACGGTCTGGCTTCTTCTAGTTCTGCATTTCAACTCTTTGTGTCATTTTGCTCTTTCTGTCACAGCCACCCCAACTTAGGCACAGTCCCTTGCACACATGCTTTTACTTCTCATTTCTGTATTTTTACCCCTTGGTTGGCATGTCCCCTCATCTGGCTTATTTTTTCAACTGGAAGCTACTACTTCTAAATACCAGTCTTTTTTTTTTTTTTAAGATTTTATTTTTATTTATTTGAGAGAGAATGAGAGACAGAGAGCATGAGAGGGAGGAGGGTCAGAGGGAGAAGCAGACTCCCCGCTGAGCAGGGAGCCCGATGAGGGACTCGATCCCGGGACTCCAGGATCATGACCTGAGCCGAAGGCAGTCGCTTAATCAACTGAGCCACCCAGGCGCCCCAATACCAGTCTTTATTTAAACATTAGATATTTTGTTTCCTTCCTACCCCTTAACACTTATTTATCCATTATCTACTAAATGTCAGGTGAGCTTGTATTATTTCACCAAACATATACATACTCATAATTATTCAGATCTGACTTTGTGTTCGCTTTATCTGTTCTAACTGTGAGCTCCTTGAGGGCAGGCCTCAAGGGCCAGCCTAATGCCTAACACATGGGGGCATCCCAGGAGTACTTGTTAGAAGACCAAGAAAGAATTACCAAAGAGGAACGATCACAGTCTCTTCCTTTGTAGCCTGAATGTGGAGATAAAATATGCACACAACTACAACTTTTAAAGGCTATTAGCATCTACTGTCCTTTGATCATTTTGACCTATTTTTCTCTAGTGTTATGATAATTTCCCCTAGTCTCTAGGATAATATTGGTACATCTTGTTTGTTTGAGCTTCATGAAAATGCAATTAATGTGGACAAACTTGGCTACTGGATTTGAAAATTAATTGCATTGTATTGTAAAGATATTATTTTAAAGTAGATACACCTGGCACCAAAGTTGTGATGATTAAAACAAAGCAAAACAAAATTGAGTAAACAATTCAGATCTTAGCAGTGACATTTGGGGAATGAAGTTGGAATATATGTTGTGGTGATCTCAAGAGGAGAAATTATTTCAGATGTGCCAGAATAAAAAGGGATTCTTGAGTCATCCACAGATGAATTAGTCATCAACTAAAAATATAGAATATGCAAGGAAAATTATTGCAGAAGATGAAAAATAGAGCAATTGTGTATTTAAAATATAGTGCAATCAAGAACTTTTTAGGCAAATATCAGTACAAATTCACAGTTATGTGGATAAAAGAGAATATGGACTAGAATCCATCCTGGAACATGTTAATGGAAATGGTCTTTTTTCAAGATGCAACACTAATATATCTTAGGAAATCAAAGACATTTAAATTTTATATATTTGATGCCAAAACATGCAGATGTAAAAACATAAAATTTTAATGTTGCATTCAAATGGTTAACCTGCCTTTACTTAAACTCTATTATGCTGCAGGTGGGATAAGAAGATAGTAAATCAAGACAGAATGTTTTGGACAGAGGTACTTGAGAATCAAAAAGACTGAATTTGGTTCTACCACTTACTGAATGTGTAACTTTAGATAGATTACATGACTTCTCCAAGGCATAGTTTATTCCTTTTTTTTTTTAAAAAAAGGAATAGTAATAATTACCTCAGGGGCGCCTGGGTGGCTCAGTCAGTTAATCATTCAACTCTTGATTTCAGCTCAGGTCCTGATATCAGGGTTGTCAGATCAAGCCCCATGTGGGGCTCAATGTGAGGCTTGGAGCTGGATTAAGATTCTCTCTCTCCCTCTGCCCCTCCTCCCCTGACCCCCACACGTGCACGTGCTTTCTCTTTCTCTTAAAAAATAAAATAATAATAATAACCTCAAAAGATTGTTGTATGGATTAAATTCGAAAATATGTGAAAAGAATTAGCACAAGAATTGAAATATAATACATGTTCAATAATGATCCTCTTTTTTCTTGTTGAAGATCAGGCTTTTTCTCTTAATTTTCTAAATAATGGATGTTTAGCTCTTCAAATATCAAAAATATTAATAATTTCTTCATCTTTTAAAAAACAATATATTTTTTTAAAAACACAAAACAACATATTGCACACTCTGCTGTCTTCCTAACATGAGTAAAAAGTACAAAAACTAGTATCTTCATACTCTGGTTTCTCTTCAGATCGTATAAATCTTTCACCTTTTACAAAAACTAGTATCTTCTTACCTGGCTTGTCATTATGATCATTTGTAATTACATTTTGTTTTGATACAACCATGTTTTCTGAAGTTTTTGAATCATGACAACTGTTTGCCCTTTTGTAAATGACACTGATTGTGTCAGTTTTATTCATTACTTGTCATTTTTGTGTGCACCTTTGTTGCTTTTGCTCATGGGTATCAGTGTGACTCGGTCATGATCATCTCTTCTAACTTTCTGCTTCTATTCTGGAGTATGCTTGGGTTGAGTTTGCTTTAAAATCTGTCTATAAAATAAGAGACACATACTCTATGTGAGTGCCTGAAAGGCTCTCTTGAAAGAGATGTGCAGAGTGCAGGGATTTTGTGGCACAGATTTTGTTTAGAAACCTTTTTTTTCCCCCTTCTGGTTACTGAGAGTACCATTTTTGTTTAATTTAGAGTTTGAGACATATGAATGCTGGATAAAAGAAACATTACTATCATTGTTTTAATTGGTTAATTTATTATACTATTGCTGATAAATGATGATATACAAATTCATATCAGAGGCTCTGTTGTCATTGTGTAGAAAACGAGAAATCTATCAATTAGATTTCAGTCATTATAAATGATGAAAGGAAAGAATTGTTAAGAGCATTGCTTTATCAGGTCCTCAAATTACTTTCATGTTTTCCTTATTCTACTCAGAAAGCATTATTAATAATGTCATCTACTATTTGATTTTAAGCACCTTTAAGGCAAGCAGGTATGATAGGTGGGATGTTCGTATAAGAAATCATGAGGACATCCCCACACATTAAGGTCGAGGCCACTTGGCTCCTTTGTGCTCCAATTAAGCTCAATACCTACATTCTTTCTTAGAGGGCCCAAAGAAACATTCTTTTCTTTAGATGACTTTGAGAGTTTTATTTTGCCACTCTCACCTATGTCATTTATTTGTTCTTTTCTATAATAAATTGTAAGTTATATAGCATGGCCAATATTGAAACTGCTCTTTCTTTAGTAATCTTGCTTCTCCATCTCCTACTCTCTATACCTCAAATCCTAGAATAGTCAAGTATACTTATTAGTGCTCAAAGTGATTAATATTCAATAAATTGTGCCCAAGCTACATTCTTCTCTCAAGGGTAGTTTTACATTTTAATAGTCCAGTTGGTTCAAATAAAACTAATTGAGTGGGGGGCACCTGGGTGGCTCAGTTGGTTAAGCGACTGCCTTCGGCTCGGGTCATGATCCTGGAGTCCCGGGATCGAGTCCCGCATCAGGCTCCCTGCTCAGCGGGGAGCCTGCTTCTCCCTCTCCCGCTCCCCCCTCTCATGTACTCTCTCTCATTCTTGCTCTCTCAAATAAATCTTTAAAAAAAAAAAAACTAATTGAGTGAAGTGACTGACCCTTTCGATGCCTTAGAGCTTGCTAATTTTCTGTGAATGAATGGATTAATGATATTTCTATTACCATTCATAATGATTTAAAATTAGCAGGTTAAAAATATTATGGGGGGATCTTTAATTCTGGCTTTAATATCCATAAAAGCTGATATTTACATATCCAGTTATAGCCTTTGTATTAAAGTGTTTGTCCTTGCCACATATTTTATCTGGTTATGTCAGCTTTCCTTAGTTGTATGTTAAATGCCATTTTATTTCATATTGTTTTTCATCTTTTCACGATTTTCTTTCTTTGACATGGTAGTAAACAGAAGAAAAGTTTAAGAAACAATAATGAGAAAGAGCTGCATGACTCAGATGTGTCTTACTGCTATCGGCCTTAATAACCGAGCCTCTGTTTCCTTCAATGGGTGCTTTTATATATTAAAATTTGGCTTATGTTTAAAACAATGATCTTCTGACTAATAATAGTATTCACTATATATTGACTTCTTGCCAATTCTAGGCAATTGGTTAACAAATTTACATATGTCATTTTAATCTGTGCACTCTGCAAGGACTGTTTTGTTCAGATGAGGAACTCAATCTTCGGTAATTTAAATAACTTAATCCATATAGCTACTAGCTGGCTAAAGTGAGATTTGAATACCAGTCTTTCGGAGACTCTGTTTCCATAACTACCTATAGTCTTGATATTTGTACCCATTAATAATCAGAAGTTCCTATTGACTTCTGATAATCAGAAAAAAGAAATGTGGGATTACTTGATAGAAGATGTAAAAAAAAAAAATTAAAATAGATGTAACCTGTATGTCATCTAAATATTGCCAAAAGATACCAGGATTAATAGTGTCTTACTTAGTTTTATTTTTAATTATTCCTACCTCAAGCATATACCATACTAGTCAGCTAACTCTTTCCAGAAATAGTCGAATGTATATTAAAAAAAAAAAACTTTTTAACAGAAAATAATATGAAAACATATAATGTATAGTTTATATATAAAGATTATTCATCCTGTAAAATTTCTATTTCTGGGTTTCTTTGACAAGAGTGTCTCCCTTTCCATTAATCCAGTGAAGGGGTGAGGCTCGAAACGAGATCTATGAGCCCTTCTTTTATGAGGGCATCTGGTAATGGGAGAACTTAATGTCCAGACCACATTGATAGCTTGCAGGAACCCCTCCTTATTTATTTGGAAGCATGGTTGCTCATAATAACTACAGAGCCACTTTGGAGCTAGACAAACATGATTGGTTTTTCCTGCTTTACGTCTTTTGAACCATGTAACTTTCCCAGCTTTTTCCTTATTTGCAAAAAGGGAAATCATTACTTACAGGTAGCAAGGATTGGATGAGTGTTAATAAAAAAAAAAATACAAATTATTTCTTGTCATCATCCGTGTTATCATCTCTCTTCACTATTCCAATTTACCCTTGTCATCTTATTCACTTACTTTGTTTTTGGCACCCTCTAACCTGAAAATTGAGAGCCAAAACACAACACAGTTCCTTTGGAAGAGAACATGGGGTTGTAGAAAAATAAAATCAGAGTCTGAATCTTAGCTCTGTCATTTCCTAGGTTAGGACCTTGACGAAGTCACCTGATGTTTCTATGCTCCTATTTTCTCATTTGTCATATGGGGATATTAATAGCTACAGACTTAGTGTTGATGTGAGAATTAAATGAAATTGTTAATTACAACAAAAGCTAGCACAGTCCCTGGCACATAGTAGACCCACAACAAGCATCTGACAGATACTAATTTGCCCCTTCCCTTTCTTCCACCAGAGCTTTCAATCATAGAATTTGGCAAACTCTCTTGCACATTGATGGCCTCTCTCTGTAGCCTAGTGTGTTTCAGATTTAACTTTCAACTTCTTTTAAAGGGAAAGCATACACGTTATTTTTATCGGCTCAGGTCATGATCCCAGGGTCCTGGATTTGAGCCCCGCATCTGGCTCCCTGCTCAGCGGGAAGCCTGCTTCTCCCTCTCCACTCCCCCTGCTTGTGTTCCCTCTCTCGCTGTGTCTCTCTCTGTCAAATAAATAAATAAAATCTTTAAAAAAAGAAAAGAAAAGAAAAAATATAAAAGCACTACATTATGAATTAAATGCTTATGTTTGTAATGCCTATTCTGTTTTAAAGTAGAGCAGATTTTCAAATAAAATTTAAATGAAATTAACATCCAAGAAAACTTAAATAAAACTATGAATTTAATATGATTGATGATATTTTTCTGAAATTAAATCATAGTCCACAACATGAGTATAATACTGAATATGATTTTGTATTTAGCCTTATTCTACCTCATTGTGCTATGTGATAACTCTAGTCTCCTGTCACTTTTCTTTACTTCAGTTATTCAAATTCTCTGTTTTTACATTGGGTTCTGGTATTATTTAACCTTCTCTTGGTGCAAATGATCCTCTACATACTGTATGCCACTGTTTTGTTTCTCAAAAACCCATGGCAAATCAGCTGTGGCTTTGGGCACCAAAATGTGCAACATATTGGGCTGCTATACTCTCATTCAGAAGAGAAGAGCTACTAACTTTTGTGGGTTATCCTTGAAATCAGTTGACAAAGTTTGACTAATTTGTAGACCTCATTATAAACCCTGTTGTCAAAGAATAGCAGATTACTCTTTGAAAATCCTTCCTTATTCAATGACCAAAACAAATGGAAAAAGAGGCAAGAACAAAAAATAAACCTCTAGTAACTCTTTTGATGACATTATTAAGAAGGAAAAAGCAAGTTTGGGACAGTGTGAAATGAAAAGTTTTTGTTTGTTTTCTTTTGGTAGTTTTTAGTCATGCTATAGCAAGTGTGACTTTATTGATGTTAAGCCCCTTTTTAAAAGAAGAAAAAAAATATCAGTAAGATAAAAACCAATCTTACGACTGTAGCCCTAGTAGTCCTTGCCTTTTTGGCTAGTATCTGAAGGTACATTTCTATTTCAGTAGGTCCAGATATGGTTCACTTTTATATTCCCTTGAATGCCTAGCATATGTAATGAATGTTTCAAGCCCTGTAATGGAGGAAGGAGTAATTTTAATCTCTGAAGAGTATTTTAAAAGGGGCTTTATTCTTATCTCCCTAAGCAGTTTAGGCAGCCAACATGTAAAGAAATGATTGAATTAAATACTTTTTAATGTGATTTCTGGGTCTTGCTGATTTGGGTCTAATGCAAGAGTATATAATGGATAGAATTAGGAAAAATGTCAAATTTGACCTAGACAATTGTGTGATGGTACATTGATTTAAGACTCAAACTAAGTAGATCCCACAAGTGAGACTGAATGGAACACAGGATGTAGAATGATAAATGAGAACATTAATGAAAGTATTTAAATTTTTAGAAGTGAGGGAAAGTATCCAAAGAGTAGCCTGTCCATGGATTTTGAGAGATGAGAAAATATGAACAGTTGAAAGGCTATTAACGTGCAGTTTGTCTCTAATACATCCATTTGAAATTTAGCAACGAACAGTGAGATGGGAGAGTCGTGGCCAAGGTAGCAGAGACATTTCACAAATAGAACACCAGCTTGTGTACTTACACTTCGACATTTATTGCTGTTATTTTATTTATTTACTTTTGTTCTTGAACCTCATATTTAGTTAGATGTTCATTGAGGGGAAAAAAGTGACACATTTCTTTTCCACTGGCAAATCAAAGCATATGCTTAGCAAAAAGAATTGCCCAAAACATTTGTACTGCACAGCCAAAGTATTTTCTGAAAACCTCCGAAGTGTTCTAGTTTATTAAAAGATACAAAGTAATGTAAAGTTTAAATGTTAATTACTTATGAGTGACCTTTCTGAATTACCCATTTGGAAGGCTTGTCTCTGAGACAACTTAAAAGAATCTCAAAGAGTATGTTTATCCAAATAAAATTGATTTGTAAAAAGGTCATCTACATGATTTAGAGACATATGGGTCAAGGCAAGTAGATAAGTAATTGCAAATTAAATGTTAACAGTTTAGGTGGTCTTTAATGAAAGCTTACCTGGCATTTTGGCAACATCATGTTTTAAAGACTTTTTAGCTAAAGAATCCACAGGGCACTGAAACTTCCAGGTAACACTGTTTTGTCTAGATTGGTTTTCAATTCGAAGTGAGCCAGTGCGATTTAAAAGTATTGGTAACCTCAGAAAATATCTGGAGACTACTAAGTATATATCAAACAAAGAGTGATTTTCTTTAAATTGACGTATGATTAATATACAAGGTTATATTAGTTTTAGGTGTACAACATAGTGATTTGACAATTCTGTACATTACACTGTGCTTACCACAGTAAGTGCAGTAACCATCTGTCACCATACAATATTATCACAATATTACTGACTATTCCCTACACTGTGCTTTTCATCCCTGTGACTTATTTATTTTATAACTGGAATTTTGTACCTCTTAATCCCTTTCGCCTGTTTTGCCACATCCCCACAGCCACCACCACTCTGGCAACCACCAGTTTTTCCCTGTACTCAAGAGTCTGTTTCTGGTTTTTTGTTTGTTTGTTTTGTTAGATTCCACATATAAATGAAATTACATGGTATTTTTCTTTCTCTTAGTTCACTTGGCATTATACCCTCTAGATCCATCCATGTTGTTGCAAAGGACAAGATCTTGTTCTTTTTTTTTTTTTTAAGATTTTTATTTACTCATTTGAGAGAGAAAGAGAACACAGAGAGAGTGTGAGAGGGAGAAGCAGACTCCCCACTGAGCAGAGAGCCCCACTGGGGCTCAATCCCAGGACCCTGAGATCATGACCTGAGCCAAAGGCAGACTCTTGACCGACTGAGCCACCCAGGCATCCCAATCTTGTTCTTTTTTATGACTGAGTAATATTCCACATCTTCTTTATCCATTCATCTATCAGTGTATACTTGGGTTGCTTCCATATCTTGGCTATTATAAATAACACTGCAGTAAACATAGGGGTGCATATACCTTTTCAAATTAGTATTTTACTTTCCTTAAGTAAATACCCATTAGTGGAACTACTGGATCTTATGGTATTTCTATTTTCAATCTTTTGTGGAAACCCCATACTGTTTTCCATAGTGGCTACAGCAATTTACATTCCCACCAACAGTGCACAAGGGTTCCTTTTTCTCCACATCCTCATCAACACTTGTTATTTCTTGTCCTTTTTGATATTAGCCATTCTCACAGATGTGAGGTCATATCTCACTGTGGTTTTGATTTGCATTTCCCTGATGATTAGTGATGTTGAGCATCTTTTCATGTGGCTGTTGGCCATTTGGATGTCTTCTTTGGAAAAATATCTGTTCAGGTCCTCTGCCCATTTTTGAATTGGTTTATTTGGGGTTTTTTTTTAGTGTTATGTAAATTATTTATATACTTAAGATACCAACCCGTTATCGGATAAATGATTTCCAAATATCTTCTCCCATTTGGTCGGTTGCATTTTTGTTTTGCTGGTGGTTTCTTTCATTATGCTAAACTTCTTTATTTTGGTGTAGTCCCAAGAGTTTATTTTTGTGTGTGGTGTAGGAAAGTGGTCCAGTGTCATTCTTTTACATATAGCTGTCCAGTTGTCCCAGTGTCCCAGTGCCAGTTATTGAAGAGACTGTCTTTTCCCCAAGGTATATTCTTGTCTCCTTTTTCATAGGTTAATTGACCATAAAAGTGTGGGTTTATTTCTGGGTTCTCTATCTTATTCCACTGATCTATGTGCCTATTTTTGTTCTAGTACCATACTATTTGGATTACTAGAGCTTTGTAGTGTATCTTGCAATCTAGAATGGTGATACCTTCAGCTTGCTCTTGTTTCTCAAGATTGCTTTGGCTAACAAAGAATGATTTTTAAATCACTGTAATACCTGACCTAAATATAACAACAATTAACATGTCTGTTACATATATAACTATTTCTTTATAATTATCCTGTATTCACAGAGATTATAAAAACCTGCTTCATATTACTTATATTCTGTTACATTTTCATTACTAATGGACAAGAACAATAATAATAACTAAGCAAAATCAAGTGCTCACTATATGCAATGAACTATGCTGAGCATCACTTACACATATCTTGAACATTTCCATGTCACTAACTAAATGTATGTATAGACATTGTAATTTTTAGTATCTGCATAGCATGTCAGTATAACATACTATGACTGTGCCATCACTAGGTGTTTGTGTTCTTTCCAAGTATTCTGTGCTATGTATGTAAATGTAAGGTAATTTTTTCATAATCAAATCTTTCCTACATCTTAAATTATTACTTTGGGGTTAATTGTTATAAACATAATTCCTGAATCAAAAACATTTACATATCCCATTGAAACATCATTATTTTACTGTTGTATCAGAAAGGAGGAGAAACAGTGAGGTTTTGAAAAGGGTGGATGAATTATCACCCAGTAATCTCATGCCGGTTTATATCCCCATTAATAGTTCATGGGACTTCTTTCCCTGCATTCTTGCTGACACTGTTATTATCATGTGTTTCAATCTTTGATAAGGCTGGTCAGCCTTGAAGCTGATCCGGGTGAATTTATTTGTGAAGACAATAAATTACTACTCTCTCTACTTTATAGGTGGGTTCATATACTAGGACATCTTAATAGATGGACCAAGTAGTGTGCCCTCACAACATAAATCATTTTATATATCTGGAGACAGAAGAGAAGATTTAAATAGTACTATCACTTTAGTCCAAATGTGAACTGTAAAAAAAAGGCTCAAAAATATTTCATCATACTTTCTATCTATGCACAAATAGCAAATGACAGTAAAAATAAGATATAAGGGCATTTATTGCCCAAATGGGGTATGACATCATACACAGTACAATTTCCAGGTTATAATATAGAGCCAGTGCAGGAGGAAAAACAACAATAGTAACTGTATTTTATCTCTTTCAGAGCACAAACTAGAGCTAAGAATTTATAAATTTCTGTCCTTGATCATGCTATTTCCTCAACCTGGTTTTCCAGGCCTGCCCTAGGTTTCTTTACCTGTCCACACTCTACTTATTCCCTAGATCAAATGCCACTGTCCAATTTGGATCTTCCTAATTAGAATTGATTTATTTTTCTTTTTGGTTTCCCAAAAGTGTTTCTCTCTCTGTTCAGTTTTAATTTTATGTAGTTAATTGTTAATAAGGCCATTTCTTCCATTTGGATGCATATTCCTTGAGTGGGATATATCTTACTCACCTTTGAAATACAACCAGAACTCAACATCACAGTGCCTGGCAAAGTGTATACTTAAAAATATTTGCTGGAGCACCTGGGTGGCTCAGTTGGTTGAGCATCTGACTCTTGGTTTTGGCTCAGGGGCTCAGGTCATGATCTCATGGGTCATGGGATTGAGCCCCACATCTGGCTCCGCTCAAAGATTCTCTCCCTGTGCCCTTCCCCAGACTTGTGCACCTGTCTACTCTTTTTGTGTCTCTCTCTCAAATAAATAAACAAATCTTTAAAAAATATTTGTTGAATGAATAAGATATAGTGTTTATTTGTAATACTTATTCTTATAGCCCATAATATTCTAAAATCTTTAGAGAATTTTTTTTAAAAAATATTTTCAGGAAAGTTTCCAATTGTTTTTGGAAGTAGTCACACATCTGTAGTACGTATAATAGCATTTTTCCCCATTCTGTCATTAGAATAATGTCCTCCATTTTTATATGCTTGGTCTAACTTTCCACAGCTAGAAATAATAAAATCAGAAACCACACTCCCTCACCTTTATTTTTTAGAAAACCTGCCACACTTTCACTTCATCGATAATTAAAAATGGTTCTTATGTCTACTTCTTTTTGTTCTTTACCTTCCAAGAGTTAGGAATATGATATGAAATGATATTTGAGGGCCAAATAATCCAAGTTGTGTTTCTTTTCCTTTGAGTAATGTGCCAGAATATTATTTAATTCACCATTTTCCTTTGCCTGAGTTAACACAGCCATTCTTTAGCATGTCTTATTTTGGGGAGGTTTGAGACACATACCCAGCAGTAAAGTTGGGAGAGATGACAGTCTCTTCTCTGTGTCTAACTTTATTCAACTATTTATATTTTAATTTATTTCTTTGAAATATCAATCTGACCCAATAATCTTATTTTAAGAGAAACTAGGGAAATAAAAAAAATGAGTTTGGTGGATTAAATAATTTATCATTTGTAATGTATTTTAAAAAAAAGAATCTGTGAGGTCTCATTGATAAATATAGGTTACTTTATCAGTTCATAAAATACTTACTGATAAACAAAATGCTTAAAATCACAAAAAGGAAAATTAATAAACCCAAATTCTGTTAGGCTCTTTATTAGTTTTAAGTAGACCATTGTCCTTAACAAAAACTTTTTGTGATAAGTTAAAACAACATCAGATTTCTTATCTTGCTTTTGCATGTACATAGGACAATCTGAGTCTGAATAAAGGGACTTCTTTTTTTTTTATTATGTTATGTTAATCACCATACATTACATCATTAGTTTGTGATGTAGTGTTCCATGATTCATTGTTTGCGTATAACACCCAGTGCTCCATGCAGAACGTGCCATCCCTAATACCCATCACCAGGCTAACCCATCCTCCCACCCCCCTCCCCTCTAGAACCCTCAGTTTGTTTTTCAGAGTCCATCATCTCTCACGGTTCATCTCCCCCTCTGATTCCCCTGCTTCATTCTTACCTTCCTGCTATCTTCTTCTTCTTTTTTTTTTTTTAACATATAACGTATTGTTTCAGAGGTACAGATCTGTGATTCAACAGTCTTGCACACTTCACAGTGCTCACCATAGCACATACCCTCCCCAATGTCTCCAGCCACCCCATCCCTCCCACCCCCCACCACTCCAGCAACCCTCAGTTTGTTTCCTGAGATTAAGAATTCCTCATATCAGTGAGGTCATTTGATACATGTCTTTCTCTGATTGACTTATTTTGCTCAGCATAACACTCTCCAGTTCCATCCATGTCATTGCAAATGTCAAGATTTCATTCCTTTTGATGGCTGCATAATATTCCATTGTATCTATATACCACATCTTTATCCATTCATCTGTCAATGGACATCTTGGCTCTTTCCACAGTTTGGCTATTGTGGACATTGCTGCTATAAACATCAGGGTGCACGTACCCCTTCGGGTCCCTACATTTGTATCTTTGGGGTAAATACCCAGTAGTGCAATTGCTGGGTCATATGGTAGCTCTATTTTCAACTTTTTGAGGAACCTCCATACAGTTTTCCAGAGTGGCTGCACCAGCTTGCATTCCCACCCCTTTCTCTGCATTCCCGCCAACATCTGTCGTTTCCTGCCTTGTTAATTTAGCCATTCTGGCTGGTGTGAGGTGGTATCTCATTGAGGTTTTGATTTGGATTTCCCTGATGCTGAGCGATGTTGGGCATTTTTCATGTGTCTGTTGGCCATTTGGATGTCTTCTGAATAAAGGAATTTCTTAATTAAATTTGTAAAAGGCCAGTATTTAGTTACAGTTAAAGATGAGTGGTAAAGGAAATTATACATGGTGCTTGTTTTAAGTTTTGCTCTACAAAGCAATATTATTGCTCTTTATTATTGGATTATTAATATGAGTAATTACTACTAATCCTTTTTATTATTGTATGTATTAATATAAGTAATTAGCTACAGTTTTATTTTAAAAGGTAATTTAATTTTTTTTATTTTTTAAAAATTTTATTTTATTATGTTATGTTAGTCACCATACAATACATCATTAGTTTTTGATGTAGTGATCCACGATTCATTGTTTTCATATAACACCCAGTGCTCCATGCAGTACATGCCCTCCTTAATACCCATTTAAAAGAGTACAAATGATTGATGAATATATAAAGAAAATGTGTGTGTGTGTGTGTGTGTGTGTATACATACACAATGGACTATTATTCTGCCATAGAAAAGAATGAAGTCTTCCCATTCACAACAACATGGATGGATCGAGAGGGTATAATACTAAGCAAACTAAGTCAGAGAAAGACAAATACCATATGATGTCACTCATACGTAGAATTTAAGAAACCAAACAAATGAGCAAAGGGAAGAAAGAGAGAGAGAGGCAAACCAAAAACAGACTCTTAACTATAGAGAACAAACTGATGGTTACCAGAGGGGTGGTGGGCAGGGGGATGGGTAAAATAGGTGATGATCCCCATCATCAAGGAGGCACTTGTGATGAGCACTGGATGATGTACGGAAGCGTTGAATCACTATACTGTACACCTGAAACCAATGTTACACTGTATGTTAACTAACTGGAATTTAAATAAAAACTTTTAAAAGGGGAAAATAAAATTCTATCAAAAAAAAAAAAACAGGGGGCACCTGGGTGTCTCAGTCGTTGAGCGTCTGCTTTTGGCTCAGGTCACGATCCCAGGGTCCTGGGATCAAGCTCCGCATCGGGCTCCCTGCTCAGCGGGAAGCCTGCTTCTCCCTCTCCCACTCCCCCTGCTTGTGTTCCCTCTCTCACTATGTCTCTCTCTCTCAAATAAATAAATAAAAATCTTAAAAAAACAAAACAAAACAAAACAGTATAAGAACTTATTTGGGTCTTAGTTGGGTGCATATATCCTTAGAAGTGCAGACTGAACCAATAATCCAGAACCAAGAATCTATCAGACGTGAGATATAGAGTCTAATTTTTTTGTATGTCCTGTAGCATGACTTGGTTAATATTATCCTTATTTCACATGATGAAATTGAAGTTCAAAATGTTTATTTACTTGGCCACTTATTTGGCCAGGGAAAGAGGTAGGATATGAACTTAAGTTTGTCTGACACTAAATCTTATATTCAGCAACCAAAGTACCTAAGAAATAAACACTTGGATGTATATAACATAGGTACATACCTCTAGATAACATTAAGGGAAAGAGTTTTTCTATCCACAGCTCTCAGCATCCTTTTACTGCAATCCATGCATCTACAAAGTCACCTGCTATCAAATGCTCTAAGTGTTAAAATTATCTTGAAGTATGTAAACAGAAACTTCAAAATTAAAACATAAAATTATAGGCCCATATTTGGGACATTTAATTAAATGTTTGAACTTTATGTTTACTGAATTGTGCATACCATACGGGTCATCTGGACGAGCCCTTCCAGTATGTTTTGGCAGAGCCCACACTTAGTTGTCATTTTTTTTCAGTATTGGTTGATTCAGAAAACAGAGTACCCAAAACTAGAATTAATTGAGGGATGCTTTTAAATACTTTTCTGTTTTATTAATCACAGGGAAGTCACCAATCTTTAGAAACATATATGGGAGATATGTTATCAATCTGTAGATGGAGTTTGATGCACTTATAGATTCATAGTCTTCTCACATCTACTCTTTTTGGTGCTACAGTTGATTGCACTGCACAATGTGGAATTGTTGGGATAGCCTATTATTCTCATTTCAGAGATGAAGTAACAATGGCCCAGAGAGATTTATTCACCATATATAACTTGTGAGCACCCTACTATATTCAGAATCCAGACTTGGCTAAATTTTAGTCTTACACACTTTTTCCCACATTAAAATGTCTCATCATTTTTACTCCTGGTCCCTTTGAGAATCTGATGGACTGTTAGCCTGGGAAAATGTATGTGTGTACATATGAAATGCTGCACATAATCCTAAGAGAGCTCACAATCCTGTTAGAGGCTACTCACAAGTCCTGGGTAGTAACACTTATCAAGGCTACCATTTTTATTTCTATGTTAAAAACCAAGTAGTCTGGGAGGTAGAGTGAGAGCGGGCTACCAGAACCTGGGTCTGAAATCCCAATGATTGAAGGAATTTTTAGATCATATTTTATATGCATTTTTCCTTGGATTTTAGCAGGAAGACTTGATATAATGTGCATTTATTAGGGCTTTTATTTGAGCTATGAGTAATGTCTTTGGAGAATGTTTTTAAGAAATCTAAATTTCATTGTTTTTTCATTAAACTTAATTGAACACACATATAAATAAAGCAAACAAACAAAACAAGAGAAAATGAAGTGAAAATCCTTCCTTCCTATATTGGTGGTTTAACTTTGTGGGGTTTTCAATAGTAATGCCAGCCTTTAGCTACAGAAAAGATGGAAGAGTTAATAATGTGGCTCATAAATATTGAGGAGCATGATCTTTCCCCTGAGACAGTGCCTACCAATTCCTTTGGATTCTCGTTGCCAAGAGACAAAGGTTAGCCCATTTAAATTAAGTTCAGTGGTCTGACAAATGCCAAATTTATGATAAAATGCTGTTTTTTGTGGTTGAAAAATTTCTATTGAAAACATTTAGGCCTTTTAAAATCTTTCTAAATAATGACAAATATGTGCAGCTTTCAAATCGAGGTTTTTTTTTTTTTCTTCTTTTTTTGGGGGCGGGGGTGGTTAGCAGGTTAGCATTCACATTGCAAACTCTAAATAATGATGCCTTCTCCCAGATAGTTAAAACAGTCTAACACTGAGGTCTTACTTCTAGAATACATTCTTTCTGCCAAAAAGTCTGAAGGCTTTAATTTTCAATCCTGGGGTATTTGGCTATGTGCAAATAGCACTAACAGAACTGGAGGAGGGCCAGCAGGGGACGGAGCTTCCTGGACGTCTGTGGTCTGTGCTGACTTCCTTCCTTTTGGTACATCTTTAGTCCTGGTGCACTCAGCTCAGTTCTTCCAAACACGGAGGAAGAAAGAGGGCTTTCTTTATGCAAGACATCATGAGACTGACCGTGAATGAGTATGATATGCCTTAGAGTTTTAGCCTTCTGAAAAAAAGGCCAAAAGAAAGGCTACAAGAAATGGAAAAGTGATAGATCGTAACATTTTAGTGTAAATGGCTTAAATATATGAATAGTTGAATTATGAGTATTTAACTGTTCTTTAAATATTAAATAGTGGAAGTATAATTGCTAAATATTTGATTAATTTATCTATTTAAAATAGAGGGGCTAGATTCACTTACTGACAATAATTTGCTGAGTAGCTACCATGTGCAAAGGGCCATTCAGAGCATGGAGCAGGCCTTGTGGGACTTATATTTTGGTGGGTTCTAGATTGAGGCCCTTTAAGGAGTGAATTTTGCTCTATGATTTCTGTGTAAAACCACAACTATACATTACTTTAGAAAAGCTTTATAGGACAGCTTGGAGAACTTCTTCAGAGTATAGCTGCTGATATTTCCCTGCTCCCCCTCCTCCTCTGCCTCCTCCTCCTTCTCTATCTCCTCAATTTCTTTTGCTTTCAGTATAATTAGAAATTAAGATCTTTTTATTCTATCAAGTGTAGGTTGTGGTAGCCATTCCTAGGGCTCTAAATATTATAATGATTGATTATTCTATCTTCTGGAAAACATAGACATTCACTTTTTCATAAAAGTTGATTTTTTTTTAAAGATTTTATTTATTTATTTGAGAGAGAGAGTGCAAGAGGGGGTAGGGTTAGAGGGAGAAGCAGACACCCCGCCGAGCAGGGAGCCCAATGTGGGACTCGATCCCGGGACTGCGGGATCATGACCTGAGCTGAAGGCAGTCGCTTAACCAACTGAGCCACCCAGGCGCCCTAAAAGTTGATTTTTAAAAAAGTCATTACAAATCTTATTGAGAGGGGTGCCTGGGTGGCTCAGTGGGTTAAGCATCTGGCTGCTTGGGTCGTGATCTCAGAGTTGTGAAATTGAGCCTCACATCATTCAGTGTGGAGTCTGTTTGAGATTCTTTCCCTTTCCCTTTCCCTTCCCCTCCCCTTCTGTCCCTTTCCCTCCCCCTTTGCCCCTATCCACCCCACACCCCTCGCTCTGGCTCTTGCTCTTGCTCTTAAAATAAAAATAAATGAAATGTTTAAAAAAATCCTTTTGAGAAAACCTTGCTTATCTGAATAGTTTCTTATCTTTACCTGAACACCAAGGCCAATTAAAGATGATAATCACATTCTTATTTCATTTAATAAGTTTTAATGATCAATAAAAGGTTTTTCACTGTTCTTTTATTTTTAATTTTCCCTAGGTAGCTTGCTATAACTTCATTCCTTTTTTTTACATTTGAGAAAAAAAAGGTGATAAATATTGCTAAGAAATAGGAAAATTATTTTCCTTGTCCTTCTGTGCTGAGTATTATTGACCTTGAATCCATTATGAAGTTATGCACCCCTTGTTTGAAGTTAACCAGTAAAGTGCCAATGAGGTATGGCTCCTGACTTGGGATTCAGTAGGCAGTAGAGGCAGAGGGTGTGTGCCAAGGCTCAGCACCGGCCTTAGCACCCCTGCGGACACCACCTTTGTCGGACTGCCATGACCTTTCACCTGGATTGTTACAGTCATTCTCTAGGCTTCTGCCCTAGGCTCCGGACAGTCTATTCTCAGCACAGTGTGCTCTTTTTTAAATTATGTCACTCATGTCATTTAGTTGCTCAGAGTCCTATGTTTTATTATCTATCACTCCTCACAAGAATATAAGCTTCATCAAGATATCGAATTTTATGTGCTGAGGCACTGTATCCCTAACACTTGAAAGAGTACTTGACATGCAGTAACTCTTTCTTTGTTTTTGTTTGAATGAATGGATTCTGGAAGCAGTTTGTTACAGAGTTAGAAATTTCAGTATTATCAGCCTGAAGATGGCAATTGAAAACCTGGAAGGAGACAGATCAGCTTCTGAGTGAAGCAAAGAAAATCAACTTGAGCCTTCTAGAGAAATTTCCCAAAACATATGCAAACTGGTTGCATTAATGGACACATGACATCTACATGCTGTATGGCTTATCATTCAGGGTCTTGACAGAATTTACCTCATATGGTTCAAAAGAAGATTCTTTGGTGGGGCCTGGGTGGCTCAGTCAGTTAAGCATCTGCCTTCAGCTCAGGTCAAAATCTCAGGGTCCTGAGATCGAGCCCCGTATTGGACTCCCTGCTCGGTGGGGAGTCTGCTTCTCCCTCTTCCTCTGCTGCTCCCCCCCTGCTCATGTTCTCTCTCACTCTCTCAAATAAATAAATGAAATCTTAAAAAAAAAAGAAAGAAAGAAAGAAAGAAAGAAAGAAGATACTTTAATGAAGAGACTACACACAGATGTGTAGTCAGATATGTAGTCAGCACTGAGGACCAGCAACAACAGGAAACCAGTATTACCCACTAGAACTGATGGAACAAGCAGAGAAATAGTATTATGAGCCCAGTGAGATATGAGTTGTGGAAGAGGGGCCAACCAGAGGGAAGTGTAGTCAGGGAGGAATGGAGCTTCTATCAGAGGTGCAGCCCTGAGATGGGAAAGGGGGAGAAAGAAATATCCTGACCTCTCTCTTGTATGCCGCCCCCCACTCCTATTGCCTCCCTTTAGCCAAACCCCACTGGAAGCCAAGCAAGAAGGGATCCCAATTGCTGCCTCTTCAAAAGTCAACCTTTTAAGCACAAAGCAGGGCAAAGAAGTCTAGAGATTTGGTCTGGAGTGGGCGGGGACATGGAGACACAGGGGATAATCAGCACAGGACACAATTATTTCTCTGATTTCCTCACTGATCAGCCCATACCTAGGGCACCGGGCTTAATTCTGGGCACCACCTTCTAACATGGTCATTGACAAAGGAACATAAGCTACCTAGTGCAAGCCATTGTGAATGAGGGAACAGGGATTATTAAGCTTGGGAACATATGACTTAAGAAAACATACAGAACTGGCTACATAATTTGCAAGGCCCACTATAAAATCAAGATGTGGGATCACTGTTCTAAAATTATTAAGACTATCAAAACAGTGACAGCAGAGGATTAAACCAAGCATGTTGCCTTGCTAAGTCACATTCCCAGGTTATGTGCCCATGTAGACAGCCCTGGCAACGTGTCAGCCTCCATCACATAATTAAAGGACTGGCATGGGGATGATGGGGTCAATGGGTAAAGCTTAGTCTGTGTCTTAAAATAGTAAATTCCACATCCAAGGAAGGGCATTTTATCAAGTGTTCTTTGTTGTTGTTGTTGTTTTTAAAGACGTTGATCTGTTTGATAACAGAATATCCTTCCTGTAGCTGAAATTCTCTGTGCTAAGTTTAGTTACAATCTGTCAGAGATGGTATGGAAAGGATCTCATGTTAAGCAAGATGTTGGACAAAATGACCAACATGGATGTTTCTAACTCTATGGATTATAAATCTAACATATTCTTTGAAAAAATGCCATAAGAGCTGATATATTATCCTCAGTTGTAGACAGATTAACCTGAGATAAATATGTATATCTATATATAGAGAGATAGATATATAATTACATATATATTAATATATATACATGTATTACATATAGAGATATTATTACATATATACATATTATTACATATATGATTACATAATATATATTATTAATAGGTGGATATTATTACATATATATGTAGAGAGACAGAGACAGAGAGATAAAACAGCTTCTGTGGTTGTTTTCTTATGGAGAGGTCATTTTCTTATACAGTTGTGATACCCAAATTTTAGACATGTGCGTCTACATTATTATTATTTTTAACGTTTTATTACGCTTATATAATTATACTATGGCAAAAATGTGACTGTACAGAAATACAGGACAAATGCTTAGAGGGCACAGGCCAGCCTTTGACTGTAGAGTTAGTTTAGGAAACCAAGATCAGAATCAGAGCCTCCTGATTTCCATCTTGAAGTTATTTTCATGAACTAGGAAGAAGTAAAGAAGTTCCTTAGCATGAGTCACACCGTTTATGAAAATAATAAACATGGATTTGTTTGATGATAGTAAATTGTCAATAACAACTATCATGATTTTAGTTATACCCAAGTAAATTTATAATTTAATGTATTATCTTGATGCAAAAAAAAAAAAAACCAACTGTCGAAGAATAGAATTTTGACTTGTACTCCACAATCTCAACTTTTGAGCACTCTACTACTCTTCATTTTGGTCCCTTTATGAAGTCATGTGGATACATACATGCTCCTCTGAACCTCACCAGCACTTACTTATAGATTGCTCACCAGCACCCCCAACTGGTAAATGCTGTCACTTTCACAGGTTTATATTAAGGAAATATGTGAAGTTCATACTTGGATAAAGAATTTATTGTTACTAAATGGTTCATATTTCTAGGTTTCCCCCCACTGCCTCCAATAAGAGAACTTTTTCTTCTCCCAAACAAAATTGTGCACAGACTCCAAAAGCATGAGAAAAATAAAGGTAAAACCACTGTGTTTGAAGTGAGCATAAGGAGCCCTACCAATTTGCCAACCGGTCACATCTAATTTTAACTTCTGAGATAACACCATGTGTAAACCAACAATCTAGTTTAACCTCCTCTGTTTACAAATTAAAAAAACACAGCTCAGAGAGATTTCATGTCTCACTCAACATCACACAGCTTATTAGAATTAGAGCCAGGATGAAGAACAAGGCTGTGAACCTCAACGCTTTTTTGAGTACAGTATGTGACCTGCGCTAAAGTCCTATTGGTACATGAATGAACTATTCACACTGCCAATCCTACAGATAGAAATGTTTAGAGTATTGCAGCAGGGAGGGGGAGCTTTATCTTTGAATCCAAAATATCTAAATGCTTTCTAATTTGTTTGTTTTAATTTCACCTGGCTTATTTTATGATTACTTTTTTTTTAGTAGGAAATGAGCAGGGAACACAAGGTAGATAAATAGAGAAAGACAGAGACACCCACACAAGCTGTGCAATTATAGTGTTGTGTGGGCAACAGGCTTGTTGAAAATGAATCTCTGTTCTTATGACTCCCCAGTGTCCAGACAGTTATCCCTGTACCTGGAGCTGAGCTGTGTACACAATGGGGACCGGTCCTTTTTTTATTGTTATTAAACTCTATACGGTGGATTTTAATCTTTTTAATTTCTTTGGAAACAAGTGAGTCACATGGAAAAATCAGGAACTGGCTAGGAAAAAAAAATACATTCCTATTTATAAAGAAACATTTTGTTCCAAATATGACATGAAGTGTTTACTTATTGGTTTAGGGTATATGCTCATTTCAGTAAAAGATTTAATCTTAAGAATTAGAAAGACTTTGAATTTCTCTTTCTCTCCCTATTCTCTACCAAAAAGGACAAAGATTAGGAATTCCAAAATGTTTTTTAGATTTCAGGTTGCATGGAATTTTAGGACTTTTATTTCAAATTGAAATAAAATATATTCTACATTTTATTTTTTAAAGTGTTGAGCTCACTTATATGGCTATTTGTTTATGTACATAGGTATTTCAGCTATTCCCTTCTCACTTGAAATAAGTCTTAAATACCTCTGCTGGTTTGTCATGTTTTTGTTATAATGCTTCAGATTCAAATGGCATAGGTGAAAATATTTCTTCTTGTCTAACTGTTTGACAATTTCAGGCATATCTATGAGAAATTGCTTCAAGATTTTGTTTAAAACATTCCTTGCTTATAAGCTCAGTTCAAGGAGAAGCCAATCTACACTCAGCAGAATGTAAAATGGTGCAGCTGCTGTGGAAAATAGTTTGGTGGTACCTCAAAAAGTTAACTGTAGAGTTACCACATTACCTTCAAATTCTACTTCTAGGTGCCCACTCAGAAGTATCAAAAACAGGGACTCAAAAATATACACATACACCAATATCTGTAAACGCACTATTTTACAATAGCCGACAGGTGTAAACAACTCAAGTATACATTGAGAACAAAAGGCAGTATATCTTTACAAGGGAATATTATTCAGCCATTAAAAAAAGTTCCGTTCCCATTCTCCAGAATAGATCACATCCTAGGTCATAAATCAGGTCTCAACCAGTACCAAAAGATTGGAATCATTCCCTGCCTATTTTCAGACCACAATGCTTTGAAACTAGAACTCAATCACAAGAGGAAAGTCGGAAAGAACTCAAATACATGGAGGCTAAAGAGCATCCTACTGAAGAATGAATGGGTCAACCAGGAAATTAAAGAAGAATTAAAAAAATACATGGAAACCAATGAAAATGAAAACACAACTATTCAAAATCTTTGGGATGCAGCAAAGGCAGTCCTAAGAGGAAAGTATATAGCAATACAAGCCTTTCTCAAGAAGCAAGAAAGGTCTCAAGTACACAACCTAACCCTACACCTAAAGGAGCTGGAGAAAGAACAGCAAATAAAGCCTAAACCCAGCAGGAGAAGAGAAATAATCAAGATCAGAGCAGAAATCAATGAAATAGAAACTAAAAGAACAGTAGA
>NC_058413.1:68000827-68122288 GCF_002201575.2 Neomonachus schauinslandi | reverse complement strand
TATGAGCAACTCTATGCCAGCAAATTAGATAACCTGGAAGAAATGGATGCATTCCTAGAGATGTATCAACTACCAAAACTGAACCAGGAAGAAATAGAAAACCTGAACAGACCTATAACCACTAAGGAAATTGAAGCAGTCATCAAAAATCTCCCAAAAAACAAAAGCCCAGGGCCAGATGGCTTCCCAGGGGAATTCTACCAAACATTTCAAGAAGAATTAATACCTATTCTTCTGAAACTGTTCCAAAAAATAGAAATGGAAGGAAAACTTCCAAACTCATTTTATGAGGCCAGCATTACCTTGATCCCAAAACCAGACAAAGACCCCATCAAAAAGGAGAATTACAGACCAATATCCCTGATGAATATGGATGCAAAAATTCTCACCAAAATACTAGCCAATAGGATCCAACAGTACATTAAAAGGATTATTCACCATGACCAAGTGGGATTTATCCCTGGGCTGCAAGGTTGGTTCAACATCCACAAATCAATCAATGTGATACAATACATTAACAAAAGAAAGAACAAGAATCATATGATCCTCTCAATAGATGCAGAAAAAGCATTTGACAAAGTACAGCATCCTTTCTTGATCAAAACTCTTCAGAGTATAGGGATCGAGGGTACATACCTCAATATCATAAAAGCCATCTATGAAAAACCTACAGCGAATATCATTCTCAATGGGGAAAAACTGAGAGCTTTCCCCCTAAGGTCAGGAATGCGGCAGGGATGTCCACTATCACCACTGCTATTCAACATAGTATTGGAAGTCCTAGCCACAGCAATCAGACAACAAAAAGAAATCAAAGGCATCCAAATTGGCAAAGAAGAAGTCAAACTCTCACTCTTTGCAGATGATGTGATACTTTATGTGGAAAACCCCAAAGACTCCACCCCAAAACTGCTAGAACTCATACAGGAATTCAGTCAAGTGTCAGGATATAAAATCAATGCACAGAAGTCAGTGGCATTCCTATACACCAACAACAAGACAGAAGAAAGAGAAATTAAGGAGTCGATCCCATTTACAATTGCACCCAAAACCATAAGATACCTAGGAATAAATCTAACCAAAGAGACAAAGGATCTGTACTCAGAAAACTATAAAATACTCATGAAAGAAATTGAGGAAGACACAAAGAAATGGAAAAACGTTCCATGCTCATGGATTGGAAGAACAAATATATTGTGAAGATGTCAATGCTACCTAGAGCAATCTACACATTCAATGCAATCCCCATCAAAATACCATCCAATTTTTTCAAAGAAATGGAACAAATAATCCTAAAATTTGTATGGAACCAGAAAAGACCCCGCATAGCCAGAGGAATGTTGAAAAAGAAAAGCAAAGCCGGCGGCATCACAATTCCGGACTTCCAGCTCTATTAGAAAGCTGTCATCATCAAGACAGCATGGTACTGGCACAAAAACAGACACATAGATCAATGGAACAGAATAGAGAGCCCAGAAATGGACCCTCAACTCTATGGTCAACTCATCTTTGACAAAGCAGGAAAGAATGTCCAATGGAATAAAGACAGTCTCTTCAACAAATGGTGTTGGGAAAATTGGATAGCCACATGCAGAAGAATGAAACTGGACCATTTCCTTACACCACACACAAAAATAGACTCCAAATGGTTGAAAGGCCTCAATGTGAGACAGGAGTCCATCAAAATCCTAAAGGAGAACACGGGCAGCAACCTCTTCAACCTCAGCCGAAGCAACTTCTTCCTAGAAACATCGCCAAAGGCAAGGGAAGCAAGGGCAAAAATGAACTATTGGGACTTCATCAAGATAAAAAGCTTTTGCAAAGCAAAGGAAACAGTCAACAAAAGCAAAAGACAACCAACAGAATGGGAGAAGATATTTGCAAATGACATATCAGATAAAGGGCTAGTATCCAAAATCTATAAAGAATTCATCAAACTCAACACCCAAAGAACAAAGAATCCAATCAAGAAATGGGCAGAAGACATGAACAGACATTTTTCCAAAGAAGACATCCAAATGGCCAACAGACACATGAAAAAGTGCTCAATATCGCTCAGCATCAGGGAAATCCAAATCAAAACCTCAATGAGATACCACCTCACACCAGTCAGAATGGCTAAAATTAACAAGTCAGGAAACGACAGATGTTGGCGGGGATGCGGAGAAAGGGGAACCCTCCTACACTGTTGGTGGGAATGCAAGCTGGTGCAGCCACTCTGGAAAACTGTATGGAGGTTCCTCAAAAAGTTGAAAATAGAACTACCATATGATCCAGCAATTGCACTACTGGGTATTTACCCCAAAGATACAAAAGTAGGGATCCGAAGGGGTACGTGCACCCCGATGTTTATAGCAGCAATGTCCACAATAGCCAAACTGTGGAAAGAGCCAAGATGTCCATCGACAGATGAATGGATAAAGAAGAGGTGGTATATATATATACAATGGAATATTATGCAGCCATCAAAAGGAATGAGATCTTGCCATTTGCAACGACGTGGATGGAACTGGAGGGTATTATGTTGAGTGAAATAAGTCAAACAGAGAAAGACATGTATCATATGATCTCACTGATATGAGGAATTCTTAATTGCAGGAAACAAACTGAGGGTTGCTGGAGTGGGGGGTGGGGTGGGAGGGATGGGCTGACTGGGTTTTAGACACTGGGGAGGGTATGTGCTCTGGTAAGCGCTGTGAATTGTGCAAGGCTGTTGAATCTCAGATCTGTACCTCTGAAACAAATAATGCAATATATGTTAAGGAATAAAAAAGAAGAAGAAGAAGAAGGTAGCGGGAGGGGAAGAATGAAGCGGGGGAAATCGGAGGGGTAGACGAACCATGAGAGATGATGGACTCTGAAAAACAAACAGGGTTCTAGAGGGGAGGGGGGTGGGAGGATGGGTTAGCCTGGTGGTGGGTATTGAGGAGGGCACATTCTGCTTGGAGCACTGGGTGTTATGCACAAACAATGAATCATGGAACACTTCATCTAAAACTAATGATGTAATGTATGGGGATTAACATAAGAATAAAAAAAATTAAAAAAAAAAAGTTCCGTTCCATGTTACAATGAGGGTGAACCTTGAAAATATTATGCTAAGAAAAATAAGCTAGACACAAAAAGTCAAATATTGTATTATTCTACTTATATGAAATATCTAGAGTAGGTATATTGGTAGAGACAAAGTAGGGACTGGGGAAGGAGGAATGGGAGGCTATTGGTTAATGGGTAAAGAGTTTCTGTTTGGGAGAAAAAGGTTTTGGAGATAGTGATGATGGTTGTACAATATTGTGAATGTGGGGCACCTGGGTGGCACTGTTGTTAAGCATCTGCCTTCGGCTCAGGTCATGATCCCGGGGCCTTGGGATCGAGCCCCGCATCAGGCTCCCTGCTCAGTGGGAAGCCTGCTTCTCCCTCTCCCACTCCCCCTGCTTGTGTTCCCTCTCACGCTGTCTCTCTCTCTGTCAAATAAATAAATAAAGTCTTTTTAAAAATATTGTGAATGTAATTAATGCCACTGAATTTTATACTTAAAGTAGTTAAAATGGTAAATATTTTATATTTATATTATATTTTACCACAATTAAAAAAGGAATAAAATATACCATCTCCTAGAGGAAAAATAAAGACAAACAGCAGGAAAAATCTTATTTGCTCCCAAAATTACCAATACTGAAATAGCTGAGGCTGCCCACCATGGGACTCTGAGCACCTGATATCAGGTGAGAATGTATTTATTATTATTGTGCTCCTTTATCTCCGAGAGGCACTGCTGTGCAGACTGTGGATATACAAGGGAGCCCTTGTGTGCTTATATACCCAGCGGGGAAGCCTGAGAAACATCAAGCAAATAGACAAACAAAAAGAGAAAAATGTAGGTTGTAATTGCCATAAAGGAAAGAAATCAAGGTTATGAAATAGTGTGTGTGTGTGTGTGTGTGTGTGCATGTGTTCATGCATGCACTGATGAGGATGGTGGAGGAGGACCCTCTTTCAAAGGAAACATAAGATTCAGAGTGAAGAGAAAAATCAAAATGAACACAAAATCAGAGGAAATAGGGAAGGCAGGTCAGTCTAGCCATTCAGCCACATGTTAGTGGTAGGTAAAAAAAACAAACAAAAAGAATATGACCCACTGTGGGAGGGGAAATGAGAAATATGGATTGACATTGGGGAGGGTATGTGCTATGGTGAGTACTGTGAAGTGTGTAAGACTGATGAATCACAGACCTGTACCTCTGAAACAAATAATACATTATATGTTAAAAAAAGAAGATAGTAGGAAGGGTAAAATGAAGGGGGAGAAATCGGAGGGGGAGAAGAACCATGAGAGACTATGGACTCTGAGAAACAAACTGAGGGTTCTAGAGGGGAGGGGGGTGGGGGGGATGGATTAGCCTGGTGATGGGTAATAAAGAAAGCACGTGTTGAATGGAGCACTGGGTGTTATATGCAAATAATGAATATGGACCACTACATCAAAAACTAATGATGTAATGTATGGTGATTAACATAACATAATAAAATTAAAAAAAAAAAAGAATATGACCCAGTTTACCTTACACACCAGCCACACTGAAGGAGGAAGTAGATGCACAAGAACAAGGTACCAACTTTGCTAATATATTAAGTGTAAATGTACAATGAGTTTTAGATTGCTGTTGAATAGTATTTGGCCAGAGCAACCCAAGACTGCTAGAACTCTATCTTACAAATCATCTATTTCCCTTGAGGCTTCAGGGGCAATAATATACTCAATGAACAATGACAAATGAGTAATCAAAGTTCCACATTACTTTCAGTTGGAATAATGCCTATAACTGCCAATGAAACTTTCTGGGAAAGCTGGATTGAAGTATGTGAATTAGACTCAATATTCCTAAGCAAAACTTTGTACCTCAAAGTCCAAATCTAACTACTAGCTGGCTGCAAAGCTCAAAGTGATGAATATCCCTGAGCACAAAAGTACTAATAAAAGGCAGACAGGAAGGCAAGGTTGATGGGTTTCCTTGGGGAGTGCAGAGAAGAGAGAGCCACATGCATTTGGGTGACCTCACTCTGTTAATGTGACCCATTATTCAGTGGGCATCCTGAAATCTGACCAATCAGTTTAAAATCTACTCTTTGGTGGTATGTTAGGTTAATCTGAGATAGGGAAAGAGTAATGCATACCAGTCTGAGGGAAAAATGACCAAAGCTTTGGAGATTGTACTTCAATATACCTAGAAAATTAAATACAGTAGTAGAAGAAGATAGGATAATAAGCTGAAAATCAAACTTGAGGTCATACTGCTTCTGACAAAAGGGCAAAAAAATTACTCTATGCTTTAGGCAATCATTTTCAAGTTCACAGGAAAACAATTATCTGGGCTGGGGGCTGTATGAGAAATATGGATTGAAGAGGAAAGAGACTACTCCAGGAATAGTTGCAAGGATACTATCACTACTGACCAGACTCGAGGCAATAATTTTTATTCATATTAGTAGGAAAGTCTAATAATTTGTTTTCTCTTTTATCATGTAAGAAGAGGATGAATCATGACTCTTATTTTCATTTTCAAAAAAGCTATCATGCAATCCTAGGCTTTTCAGGAGCGATACCTCCTATTGCAACTATCAGATAGAAGGCAGGAGTGGCAGGCTTGCTCTACTTCGAATAGCACTGCAAGACAGGCAATGTCTACATGGCACTCTAGTTACAATTATTTTTATTGCACATGTCATTTGATCAAATATTAAAAACAATGTAGAAAAATGATAAAATATGGGAAAGGATAAATAAGAAACATTGCCCCAAGTTTTATCTCATTTTAACCACCATAGTTAATATTTTAGTACGTATTCTCTATTTTGACGGCATTGTTTTATAATACCCTTTTCCAGTATTGTCTTATTTTGCTTTTAGTCCCTTTGGTTAATATTGTTTCCAATTGTGGTGGGATTCTGTTCAAATGGCATGAATCACATACAACAGAGAGAACATGTGAGGTGTTTTTAAAGCTACTGCCAAACTTTCTGCTATGAGATTCTGGAACCATGTATATGTGTTTATACATTTTTATTTAAACTGTTAATAATTCTATGAGGAACATTTCTTAATTGCTACTCTTCTAATTAAGACATTGGGGCATAGAGAAGTTAAGTGAATTGCAGAGATTATATAGGTAGGAATGGCAGACCTGGGATTTGATCCTTATCTGCTTGATTCCAAAGCTCTGTTTTCACAATTATGTTATTTTGCACTTCTCCCTTGTAAATGGTAAAACTTTACACAGTTACTCCATATAATTATAATTTCAAATATACAGTTAAGTAAAAACAGCTGTAGAGAAGTTATGACATCTTAAAATCATATAAATATTTAGTGATAAGATACAGCATAAGAGGCCAGGCCTTGAGTTGTGGCCCAGTACTCTGCCTTTTAAAGTCCACTCTGTTGTGTTGAAATAGCATTTTATTGTATTTCCACCATTTTCTCTTTTTTAGTCTTTTCACTCAGTTGCACCCAGTCTCTTTCTGTGTCCATGCATGGCACTGGTAACAGGCCTGGGAAGAGAAAGAGCACAGAAGACCAGAAGGTGTTCCATGGGGCTTTTGTGGGAGGCTGAAATGTGACCAGCTGTGACCTTCTGGCTGTTAGCAGACTTCCAGCCAAACTCTACAATGACATCTACTAGCTAACATTAATGGGGCAGGCACTATATGCCAAATAAACCTCTCGGAACTTTGATTCCCATAAACATCCCCATTCTACAGATGAGGACACTATGGCATAGGAAAGCCAAATAATCTATACAAGGTCTCACAGCTGGAAAGACAGAACAACTAGAATTTGGACTCAGGCATCTGCTTCCAAGCCAGCATTCTTTTTTTTTTTTTTCACTTATTATTTTATTTTTATTTTTATTTTTTTATTCTTATGTTAATCCCCATACATTACATCATTAGTTTTAGATGAAGTGTTCCATGATTCATTGTTTGTGCATAACACCCAGTGCTCCATGCAGAATGTGCCCTCCTCAATACCCACCACCAGGCTAACCCATCCTCCCACCCCCCTCCCCTCTAGAACCCTGTTTGTTTTTCAGAGTCCATCATCTCTCATGGTTCGTCTACCCCTCCGATTTCCCCCGCTTCATTCTTCCCCTCCCGCTACCTTCTTCTTCTTCTTTTTTTTTTCCTTAACATATATTGCATTATTTGTTTCAGAGGTACAGATCTGAGATTCAACAGTCTTGCACAATTCACAGCGCTTACCAGAGCACATACCCTCCCCAGTGTCTAAAACCCAGTCAGCCCATCCCTCCCACCCCACCCCCCACTCCAGCAACCCTCAGTTTGTTTCCTGCGATTAAGAATTCCTCATATCAGTGAGGTCATATGATACATGCCTTTCTCTTTTTGACTTATTTCACTCAACATAATACCCTCCAGTTCCATCCACGTCGTTGCAAATGGCAAGATCTCATTCCTTTTGATCAAGCCAGCATTCTTTACCTATTAGCCAAACTACCTAAAATCCTCAAACTAACTCTTAAATTACAAGGACAGCCAGACAAATAAAGATTGTCATTGGCAGTTGTAGGTATTCAGAATAGTTTATGAGCACCTGGAATTACTTAGTATTTCTTTTTATTAATAATAATAACTGATGGTGTACCAACAATAGGCAAAATGGGTCATTGCAGCCAAATAGACTGATAGCAAATGTGGCTTAGCCACACAGTAGGGTGCACACAGCCCACATAGGAGACACCCCTGGAGCTCCTGGTTCTGGTGAACAGGGGGCACTGTGCTACAGGACACCACAGGATCTCTTCTTCATAAGGGCATACTTTCAAAATCAGCAGGTGTAGCTGACTTTCCTATTACATAGAAATAAAGACAGAAATTTAGACAAAATGAGGAAACAGAGGAATATGTCCCAAATGAAAGAACAGGACAAAACCAAAACAAAAGAGTTGATGAAACAGAGATAATATGCCTGATAAAGGATTCAAAGTAGTGGTCATAAAGATACTCACTGGACTTGAGAAAAGAGTGAATAAACTCAGTGAGAACTTCAACAGAGAGAGAGAGAGAAAATATAAAAAAGAGCCAGAGATGAAGAACTCAATGACTGACATAAAAAAATACACTAGAGGGAATCAATTGCAGATGAGAGAAGACAGAAGAACAGATCAGTGATCTGGAAGACATGGTAATGGAAAGCACCCAAGCTGAACAGCTAAAAGAAAAGAGAATATTAAGAAATGAGAATAGATTAAGGTAATTCAATAACATCATCAAGTGTAATAATATACACATTGTAGGGATCCCCAAAAGATAAGAGAGTAAGAAGGGGACAGAAAATTTATTTCAAGTAAACTAGCTGAAAACTTCCCTAATCTGGGGAAGGAAATAGACATCCAGATTCAGGAAACATAGAGAGCCCTCAACAAAATTAACCCAAGGAAGTTTACACCAAGACATAATTAAAATGGCAGAAAGGAGTGATAGAGGGAGAATTTTAAAAGCAATAAGGAAAAACAGGTTGCATACAAGGAAACTCCATAAGGGTATCAAATAATTTTTCAGCAGAGATTTTGCAGGCTAGAAGGGAGTGGAATGATATATTCAAAGTGCTGAAAGGAAAAAAAAAAAAAAACTGCAACTAAGAATACTCTACCTAGCAAAGTTATCATTCAGAATAGAAGGAGAGAGAAAAAGGTTCCCAAACAAAAGTTAAAGGATTTCATGACCACTAAACTTTATAAGAAATGTTAAAGAGAATTCTTTGAATGGAAAGAAAAGACTATAACCAGGAGTAAGAAACTTTTTTTTAAGATTTTATTTATTTGAGAGAGAGAGACAGAGATAGCGAGGGAGCGCATTAGCTGGGAGGAGAGGAAAAAGCATGTTCCCCACTGAGCAGGGAGCCCAATACAGGGCTCAATCCCAGGAAACTGGGATTATGACCTGAGCCGAAGGCAGACACTTAACCAACTGAGCCACCCAGGCATCAAGGAGTATGAAACTTATAAAGGAAAAAAGTTCACACATAAAAGCAAATGTGTAATAAAAGCATAGTTTAATCACTTATTAAACCAGTATGGAGGTTAAAGCACAAAAGCAGTAAAATCAATTATATCTACAAAAATCAGTCAAGGGATTAACAGAAACCAGTATGGAGGTTAAAGCACAAAAGCAGTAAAATCAATTATATCTACAAAAATCAGTCAAGGGATTCACAGAATAAAAGGATGTAATGCCATCATATACATAAAACATGGTGGGAAAGTAAAGACTTAGTGCCCTTAGAATGAGTTCAAACTTAAGCAATCATCAATATAAAGTGCTAAACACATAAGATGTTATATATGAACCTAAGAGTAACCACAGATCAAAAATTTATAATGCACAAAAAAATAGAGAAAGCAATTCAAGCATAACACTAAAGAAAGTCATCAAACCAGAAGAGAAGAAAGCAGGAAAAGAAAGGAACAAAGAAGAAATACAAAAACAAGTGTAAAACAAGTAACAAAATGGCAATAAGTACGTATCTATAAATACTTACCTTAAATAAAGTATACTAATGTTCTAATCAAAAGACATAGGGTGAGTGAATGGATAAAAAAAGCAAGACCCATTCGTATCCTTCCTACAAGAGACTCACTTCAGACCTAAAGACCCATGTAGATTGAAAGTGAAGGGACAGAAGAACATTTACCATGAAAATGGAAGCACAAAGAAAGCTAGGGTAGCAATATTTACACTGGACAGAATAGACTTTAAAACTGGGCGCCTGGGTGGCTCAGTCGGTAAAGCGACTGCCTTCAGCTCAGGTCATGATCCTGGAGTCCCGGGATCGAGTCCCACATCGGGCTCCCTGCTCTGCGGGGAGCCTGCTTCTCCCTCTCCCCCTCCCCCTGCTTGTGTTCCCTCTCTCGCTGTGTCTCTCTCTGTCAAATAAATAAATAAAATCTTTAAAAAAAACAAAAACAAAGACTATAACAAGGGGTAAAGAAGGGTACTACATGAGGCACCTGAGTGGCTCAGTCAGTTGGCATCTGACTCTTGGTTTCAGCTCAGGTCATGATTTCATGGATTGTGAGATCAAGCCCCACATCAGGCTCTGCGCTCAGCAGGGAGTCTACTTGAAAATTTTCTCCCTCTGCCCCTTCCCCCACTCATGTGCATGCTCTCTCTCTCTCTCTCTCTCTCTCCCTCAAATAAATAAATCTTAAAAAAGGATACTACATAATGATAAAGGAAACAATCCAACAAGGATAAAACAATTATAACTATCTATGCACACAACATAGGACCACCTAAGTACATAAATCAATTATTAATAGACATAAAGGAAAAAATTGTCAGTAATACAATAATAGTAGGAGACTTTAATACTCCACATACATCAATGGATAAATCATCCAGACACAGTATCAAAAAGGAAAGAGTGGCTTTGAATGGCACATTAAACCAGATGGACCTAACAGATATGTATAGAACAGTCCATCTAAAAATAGAATGCACATTTTTTTAAGAACACATGGAATATTTTCCAGAATAGATCACATGTTATGCCATAAAACAAGCCTCAATAAATTCAAAAAGATTGAAGGTATATCATGTATCTTTTCCAACCACAAAAGTATAAAACCAGAAGTCAATCATGAAAAAATCTGCAAAGAACACAAATACGTGAAGGCCAAATAACATGCTACTAAACAATGAATGAGTCAGTCAAGAAATCAAAGAGGAAATTAAAAACATACATGGAGACAAATGGAAATGAAAACACAACAGTCTTTGGTATGCAGCAAAAGCAGTTCGAAGAGGTAAGTTTATAGCAATACAGGCTACCTCAAAAAACAAGAAAAATCTCAAATAAACAACCTGACCTTACACATAAAGCAGCTAGAAAAAGAAGAACAAAGCCCAAAGCCAACAGAAGGGAAGAAATAATAAGTTTTAGAACAAAAATAAATGAAATAATCTAAAAACAAAAACCACAATAGAACAAATCCATGAAACCAGGAACTGGTTCTTTGGAAGGATCAACAACATTGATATATGTTTCATAAGATTCATCAAGAAAAAGAAGAGAGAAGACTCAAATGAAATCAGAAATGAAGGAGGAGAAATAACTCCTGACATCACAGAAATACAAAGGGTTGTAAGAAAATATTACTAAAAAGTGTATGCCAACAAATTGAACAACCTAAAAGAAATGGATAACTTCCTAGAATCATGTAAGCTTCCCAAATGGAATCAGATATACATATAGATACACACACACCCCCAAACATGCACCCTGGAATATTACTTAGCCATAAAAAAGAAACAAGATCCTGCTGTTTGCAACAACATGGATGGATGTAGAGGGTATTATGCTAAGTGAACTAAGAGAAAGAGAAATACCATATGATTTCACTAATATGTGGAATTTAAGAAACAAAAAAGAGACAAAGGAAAACAGCCGACTCTTAAATACAGAGAACAAATTGATGGTTGGCAGAAGGGAAGTGAGGGGAATGGGCAAAATAGATAAAGGGGATTAGAAGTATGCTTATAGTGATGAGCACTGAATAATGTATAGAATTGTTGAATTGTTATATTGAACACCTGAAGCTAATATAACACTGTATGTTCATTATACTTCAGTTAAAAATATATATTTAAAAAAATAATAGTGACTGAGTATGTCCTACTTTAAATTTTTCTGGTATGGATCATTTACCACTTTTTTTTTAAGATTTATTAATTTATTTTAGAGAATGTGTGTGAGTGGGGGGAGGGGCAGAGGGAGAGAATCATTAAGCAGACTCCCTGCTGAATGCAGAGCCCGATGTGGGGCTTGATCTCACGATCTATGAAATCATGACCTGAGCTGAAAGCAAGAGTTAGACACTGAACTGACTGAGCCATTCAGTCACCCCTGGATCCCTTACCACTTTCAAACATGGTACTGTGTTTTAATCTATCTAACTGCTCCATGCTAATTCACCCAATTTTAGCAGAGGAAGATGATGTTTAAGTAGGATTAAGTGATTTTAGCAAGGTCACATAGCTAATATGTGACAAAGCTCAAAATTTATGCCACATTTCCTAATTCCAAGAAAGGTACTTATTCATTATACCATGATTTTGGTTATTTTTGACGCAGATAATTTCCAAAATTTTGGCATGCATTTATTTTTCAAAAACTTACCAACATATTTTTCTCCTAGGAATATAGATTTGCCTCTGCCTAAAATGAAAATAGACCAAAATAATGCAGAGCTTTTTTTTTTTAAGATTTTTTATTAATTTATTTGAGAGAGAGAGAGCAAGAGAGCACAAGCAGGGGGAGCAGCAGAGGAAGAGGGAGAAGCAGACTCCTCGCGGAGAAGGAAGCCCAATGCGCGAGTCGAGCCCAGGACTCTGGATCATGATCTGAGTCAAAGGCAGATGCTTAACCAGCTGAGCCACCCAGGTGCCCCAATGCAGAACTTAAAAATTTTTTTTATCGCAGATGGAAAGCATTACTTCGGTAATGTTACTTATACTTTAAGGAGAGACGTAGTGAGATAACTTCTTGAAAATAACTCATGGATCTATGTATAAATATTTTCAAAATTTTAGGATGGTTAATAAAGTGATAAAGTACGTTTCACATCCTAAAAAATTCACTTTAGAGAAACTCTTGTTTCAGTTTTCCTGTGCGTCATCAAAATGGCCCAATATAAATGCTAGAAACACTCCAATTTCAGCTGAAATTAACAAACCAATAACTATAAATGCTTTTGATTTACTTGTTAGTAAACCCCAGTTCTTTTATCTGCCTTAGAAAGATGCTTTAAAATTAATTCAGGCTTACCAAACATGGAGGACCAATATAATTGATTTTCTACTCTGTGGTAAGTAGATTTAAGGGTACTTCAAGAATTTTGAATATAGGGGCGCCTGGGTGGCTCAGTTGTTAAGCGTCTGCCTTCAGCTCAGGTCATGATCCCAGGGTCCTGGGATCGAGGCCTGTATCGGGCTCCCCGCTTGTTGGGAAGCCTGCTTCTCCCTCTCCCACTCCCCCTGCTTGTGTTCCCTCTCTCACTGTGTCTCTCTCTGTCAAATAAATAAATAAAATCTTTAAAAAAATTTTTTGAATATAGTATTTTTAAATTTCTTTGCAGTATTTGGATCTTGATCTTTGTCTTCTACATTTTTAAAATTTTTCTGATAGAATTAAAATGTAAGATTTCAATGTAGTGAATGCATCTGTTTCTCCCCTAGACCCCAGCACCCATTCCAGCCCTGCCCTCCTCCAGACTTTATGTTCCCAAGAGGCAGAGACTCTGTTTTGTTCATTAGCTCATGTCTATATCTGGCATTAGTAGGTGTCTAATAAATGCCTTTTAGAATGAGCTTTTGAGAGATCCTGAAAGACTCCTGTACTCAAACTCAGATATCAAGAAGATAGTCCTTGGCGCCTGGGTGGCTCAGTTGGTTAAGCGACTGCCTTCGGCTCAGGTCATGATCCTGGAGTCCTGGGATCGAGTCCCGCATCAGGCTCCCTGCTCAGCGGGGAGCCTGCTTCTCCCTCTGACCCTCCCCCCTCTCATGTTCTCTCTCATTCTCTCTCTCTCAAATAAATAAATAAAATCTTTAAAAAAAAAAAAGATAGTCCTTCAGGAGAATCAATCTAACAAGAGATCCCTACCTCTTTGATAGATTAGCCTCTTTGTTTTCATGGGCATGTCCTCTGCTCTCTGGAGCCTCCTGCTTTCAGGGTCCTCATAAATAAATATTGAGTTCTCTTTGGGAATAGGTTTCCAGACATGTTTTATTTCCCACCTCTTCCCTACTCCATAATCTGCAGCTCAGTAAGAATGAGTTATCTGCAAGGGTAACATTTCCCTGCAGTTTTGAAAGATCAACAGATAAAACATAGGAACACAATAGGCCATCCAATCATTCTGATTGGATGCAGATGTATGATGTATCTCCCAATGAAACCCATGATTCAGTTGTATAATCATATACCAATAAAAAATGAGTACACTCTGACTGGATAGCAAGGACTTCCATGTATGGGATCTTTTATATTAACATAATAATCCAAAATGCTTAACAGATAATGCAGCGTGATAGCTCTCCTTTCCAATCCAACTTTCCCCTCTATACATAGTGAGTTGAATGGTGGTCCCCCAAAAGTTAGATCCACATCCTAACCCCCAGGGGCTGTGGATGTCCTTATTTACAAGCGCCATATGTGTATATTGTAGTGCTATACATACATGTATTCTAGAGATACAATGTTCTGTATACGTATGTATGATTTAATACATATATAATGCATTACATAAGACACACTTTATATTTGCAGGCTTACATGAGTATTTTATCTCAAACCTATGTTCCATAGATACCTAGCATTCCACTAAAGAAGTAATGGCAATATACAAGTTATTTCCAGTATTTAAATAAGCCCAAGAAATAGCGTATAATACTTGCCATTGGGTAGCACAGGAGGATGAAAATTGGAGGTTCATTTGCTCTGGGCTAGAATGGTGACTTTAAGAGGGGATGACATTGGTTTGCTCTCACCAATCAGTTCAGATTGATGGTTATTTACCCCTTTGATGAATACAATATGTCAGCATGAATTATAATTATTTTTGGTTAATAATATATTTCAGAGTATGGGCTCCAAGAGGAAAACACAATAAATGCTCAAAGGTTCTCTACGTCATAAAGGGTTCACAACTAGACCCAGACTTGCATACATACACTCACAGTCTCATACCTGTCACAGTGCCTTTGTCTTCACTTTCCTTTACACAAGGTCAGTTTAGTTTTACTCTTAATATCTCATTTGTGAATTCCTCACCTTTCCCTGAACTTCAATTTTTTAGTGTATCCTTTTTATCAGTTGGCTAATAGACCCTTCAGAGTCTATCTGAAGGTGCCCCTTCTCCCAATTATTTATCTTATTTTCAACTGAAGCATTATCAGTTCATGCTGTAATGTTATTACAAACTCTG
Source organism: Neomonachus schauinslandi (assembly GCF_002201575.2). NCBI lineage: Eukaryota > Metazoa > Chordata > Mammalia > Carnivora > Phocidae > Neomonachus > Neomonachus schauinslandi. The sequence continues at coordinate 68,107,280 of NC_058413.1, read as the reverse complement.
AAATGGCTTTCTATCTCATTCAGAGTGAAATCCATAGTCCTTACCTGGTTAACAAACCCTAAAGTTCTGTCACTCTCATGCTCACCCTCTCCTCCTAACATCCCCCCCCCTTTACTCCCCTTTGATCACTCCCTTTCTAACAAACCAGCCATTTGACTTGTTTTTCTTTGAAAAATGTCAGAAATCCTCTAGCCTCAGGACCTTTGCATTTGCTCTTCCCCCAGATAGAGATACAGATATATCCCTCTCTTCATTCAGGTATGTGAATAAATCTGATCATAATCAGGAGGCCATCCCTGGCTACCTTATCTAAAATAGCATTTCCTTTTTTTTTTTAATTTTCTATTCTCTTACTCTTATTTCCATACATATCATATTTATTTTTATGTTTGCTTTCTGTGTCTCTTTAAGAGAATGTAAGCTCAGTAGAGCCTGGAAGTGGCTGTCATGTGCTCACTGCTGCTTCCCCAGGTCTTAGAAATGTGCCTAGTATAACATAAACCTCAATAAATATTTTCTGAATAAGTAAATATATTCATTTCTTATCATTCATCATTTGAGCACCTAATGATAACCTTTGTTGAATTCTCAATATGTACCAGCAAATGTGCCAGGCAAATTACATGGACCACTTCCATTTAATCCTGACAAACATCTTTTGAGGTGAGTTGTCTATTATGTGCTCTTCACAAATGATTAGTTGAGGCTGGGAGAAATTGAGAAATTCACCCAATGTTACACAGCTATTAAGTGGCAGAGGGCAATATTTAACCCTAGATATCCTAGCTACAGACCCCAAGCTCTTCCACATTATGTTATAGCAAAATTGTATCAAAAGCAGGAGGTCAACTCTTCTCTGCTTTTAGGCAGCCTGGAGCTTTATGAGAGAAAAAGAAAAGCAGCACATAATACAGTAGGATGTATAGCAGGGTGAAAATGGGAGACCCTTGGGGAGCTTCTCACAGGATCATCTAAATCATAACTAATGAGAAATCCGCCATGTAAAGAAATGAGTGAAAGGATGGAACCACTCCCAGAAGTGAGAACAGCCTGTGTAATTCCAGAGTTGTGAAAAAAACATGGCTCATTTGTGAAATTCATTTTGGCTGTTTGCATAGAAGCTGGGGGAACAAAATAGAAGCATTTGGCTTTTTTAGCCCTAGGTTTGCGATGCATTCAGAGGAGGAGGCTTCAAAAATGTTAAGTAATTAAAAATAAACAACCCAGAAGAGATGAAAAGAAAATATCAGAGGCTATGGGAAGATTTCTGTTGAGAGCAATCAGCAAATGATCACTTTCCAAAGGCCAAGGAGAAGACAGACCTCCCTCCTAATTGGTAAACTGGGGAATATTGCTGAAAAGTTAATGTGAAAACTTGATAGCAAAATTTCCTGTTGTTTCCAGAACTCATTCACAAGGATGCATATATGTGAAAAGAGCAGAGACTGGTTCCTTGGTTTCCCCAGTCTTTGTTGTGTGGCCAATATAGCAATTAAGGCAACATTGTAAGATAAATCAGAAATCAAAGAACATGAGGCTGGAAACTACCTGAAGAGAGGCCTAAGAGATTAGAGTCAGGAAGAACTAGGTTAGAATTCTATCTCTGTCCTTTCTTAACTTTGGGATTTTATTCAGCTTACAATTATCTCAAATTTTGAATATAAAGAGGAAAAGATAGATATCTTTATATCACTTTATAGGTTCATTGTGACAATTAAGTGCATTAATATATGTGAAAGGACCTAACAGCATTGAAGTCAGACAATAAACAATAGCTGTTACTTTGTTAGTGTTCAGCCCAAACCATTGATTTCATTGATCAAAAAACAGATAAGGGAAAATGACTAACTGGAACTTGTTAATTACCTAATCTGCCAGCTACCACCGGAGCTCTCCATCTCACCATCACCACCAAATGAATCTTGATTCCATTAAAGATCTTATACCTGACCTAAAAATTCCATCTGATTTTCAGCCTCTATTTACCATCCTCGAAATCACGGACCTACTTTGCCTTCAATGAAGGCTTCAGAGTTCACCTCATATATGGGACAGATGTGGTTGGCAATACTAGAGTGACTCTAAAGTAACAAAGCTTGTGTTTTGTGAAGTGGCTCTGGCAGCATCATTTTCCCAGAAAGCCATCGTGAATCAGACCGGGCTAAATATCCCTTCTCTGCACTGCAGAACAGGTTCTTACCTCTGTGTTACTATTTGTTCCATTATCTACTGGAATTAGTTATTTAGTGGCCCTCTCTAGAATGTAAAGACAGATGCAGTACCCCACTGATTACCAAATCACCAGTTCATAGCAAGGGTCCAATATAATACATAGTAGGTATTCTATAAAATTTAATATAATCTAGTATGTATTTTGTTGCATGTAATATACCCTCCTTAGAGAAAGTTACTACTGTTTTAATTGCATTAGTATTATGAGGATGGCTGCAGATTTAGCTATTCAAAATGGTAATTTTGACTGTCATTTTTGGACATAGAGGATTCTCTATGTTAAAAATTCACATAAATTCTTTAATATCCTATCTGGCAAAATAACCATTCACTCCACACACTTAAATCTAAGCAGTGGTGCGTTGAAGTTTGTTCCCACCAACTCACAGGAACCAATTGTGTGCTTCTCTTCCCAAATCCATGTTCAGCAACTTCATGTTAGAAACTTGAAACTGGCCATGGTGGGAGTGTTTAGGCCATGGAAGTCAACAAATACTGCATGTCAGCGCTTTTTATCTCCCAGAGAGCAGGCGGTTGTACACTTACCAGCATATTACTCTAATTTGTGTAGTTCTGCATTCTTGGCTTTATCTGAGGTTGAAGCTGTGTCTAGTTTTCTGGTTCCATTTCATTCTTTTTTTTTAATATTTATTTATTTACTATTTGAGAGAGAGAGAGTGCAACACACATGAGCGGGTGGTGCGGGAGGCAGGGGGTAGAAAGAATCGCAAGCAGACTCCACACTGTGTGGAACCTGGCGCAAGGCTCAATCTCACAACCCTGAGATCATAACCTGAGCTGGAACCAAGAGTCAGACAGTTAATGGACTGAGCCACTCAAGCACCCCTCCATTTCATTCTTTACACCACCTAGATGCCCATAAATAATTCCTAGCAAAATTGCATGTACAGCAGATACCCATAAAATAAGCAATTAATTAATATGGATAAACAGTCTCCCTATATAACTTGTTTTTTTTCCTGATGTATCCTAAACCTAATACAAAATTGTTTTTTTCCTGATGTATCCTAAACCTAATAAACCTAAAGTCTTCTTAGGTTTATTAAGTAGTAGCTGGGAGAATCAGCTTTCTGAGTGGATCAAATTCAAAGTTCAGTGAACTGGACAGAGAATCTTTGTGGAGCTAGAAAATAATGATAGTGTTAAAAGTACTGATAAATTTAATCAGCTGACCAAACCTTCCCTTTATTTTACTTCTTTGGACAAAAAAGGTTTGGAGTTAATTTGGTTCTTCAGAATTTTTCTGGAATATAAGGTTGAGATTGTTTTACACTCCTTTGCATAGAAAATATGTAGGCTTTTCCCCCCTTAACTTCAGATTTATATTCAGGATAATAAAAGATTATTTCAGGCTATTCCAATATTATGAATAATTGTTTCATGTTGCTAAACAAAGCCTGGATTTCAAACTGCAGGTCATTATTATAAAGCAATCTTTGGTTATAAATCAGTCCATTTCCTCTGTCGTTTTGAGGGTGGAAGCATTCAAGGATATGGGTGTGTTTTTAAAATTCTATTAGGATACTGTTCTCTGTTTCTTTTTTTTCTTCTCATAAATAACCAGTGAAGCTACTAGGTTTTTCTTCCAAATATAGTAAATGGGGAAGAAAGCATTTTTATTGAAAATGTAAATTGGTCTGCATCTCCACCATCTCAGAGTGTGAGATAAAATTTAACTGTGATTGATAGATGTCTGATTATAACCAGCATCTTTCCTGATGAGATTTCTCCCCTACACCCCCCTCCCAGGCAGAATGTTGATGTCTTTAAAGATGAAATAACTTGAGAGAACAATGAATTATTTTGGCAGATATTCTAAAAGGAAACTCCTGGGAAATTGCAGGGAACACCATTGGATTTTAAAAATCCAAGCTTGTAGTGAAAAAATCTTAAGATCACAATCAGATAACTAGGGAACTATCAAGTGATAAGAATAAGAACATAAACAATGGAATAATAAAGCAGAACATGTATATTCCTTAGATTACTTCTGGTACTCCCTAAACTCTAACCCACTGAGAGAAATTGAGGTTTAAAAGGAATATTTTTGGTAAAGTCTAGGCATTTTTCATCTATCCATCATTTGATCATTCCTTCTTTTATCAATAAATCCCCTTAGTGAGTAAACTAAGGTATACATTGGGCATCTAAAAATTACTGTAACAGTCTCCTATCTCAAAAATAGTAGCAAGCCAAACAGATAAATAGATACACAGTTTTAATATAATGTATGGAAGGAAAATTGCATCATATTTTGGGTGAACATGAAGGAGGTATAAGTATCTGGGAGAAATGTAAATGAAAAGGGAAAATTATATATATTTGAGCAGCTGCAGTGGAGCAGCTGCTATGCTAGTAGGCTTTCCATGGCTTCTTCCTCAACAGTACTGCAGACAGGACTATTTGCATTTTACAGGTGAAGAAACAGAAGCTTAGGGAAATTAAGTTAGCGGCATTTCAGTTGAATTGTGTCCGTTTCAAAAGATATGTTGAAGTCCTAACCCCAAGTACCTCAGAATGTGACCTTATTTGGGAGTAGGGCCTTTACAGAGGTAATCAAGTTGAGAGTAGACTCTAAGTTTGGCCCTAATTCAATATCACTGATATTCTTATAAAAGGGGGGAATTGGGCACAGAGAGGGATATGCACATAAAGAAAACAATGTGAAGCCACACATGGAGATGCCAAGTGAAAGTGGAGGACTGGAATGACAGGGCACCCTAGGAAACTAATAAAATTGGTAAAAACATAAGGCTAGTAAGTAGTGACTCACAACAATCCTTTTCTGGTTCCAAAGCCCACATGTTCCTTCCTACACAAAGGAAGTGATTTTTACCCAAATCTTTAAGCATTAGTTTAAGGTGGAAAAGTAAGAAAAGTGCCTTCCTTTACTAGAAAACTCTGAATTTAGGCTAATTCTAAAGGCCCCAAAGAATGACCCACCTATTAAATCAGCTCTGGCTTAAGGAGTCCTATAGATTTCAGTTTAATTTGAACAAGGTGTTTACATGGCTGAATAGTCCATAGAGTTTGTTGTCTTCGTTTTTAAATTTGTGAGGATAGGAACTCAGTTGACTGGTATGTAGAATGGTAAAGCTTAAAAACATATTTAACTATGGGGGCACCTGGATGGCTCAGTCGGTTAAATGACCAATTCTTGATTTTGGCTCAGGTCATGTCTCAGGGTCCTGGGATGGAGCGCCGTGTCAGGCTCTGCGCTCAGTGGGGAGTCTGCTTCTCTCCCTCTCTCTCCACCCCTCCCTCCCCTCTCTCTCTGTCAAATAAATCAATCTTAAAAAAATTAAAGAAGTATTTTCTGAAGATTCCAGACTATCATAGCTGCCTGAGACTCAGTACTCAAGTACTTAATTGTCTAAACGCTACAATTTTGGCAGCTGCATCCTTTCTTGTAACTGCTCTAAAAGTGGATATATCTGGTTTCCTATCCACATTTTTCCTAGCACTCCTCAAATATTTTCAGACTAATATTTTTCTTTTTTCTATTCAGAGTCCAACATAGTGAAACCTAAAACCCATGTTGATTGTGCAGTGGGTAGTCTAGCAAGTTTTTATCAGTAGAGCATTTGTGTTCAATGTCCTGAAATAGGTATAAGATCTGTTCTTCTGAGGAAGGGAAGAAGAGTCTGTTCCCTCTTATCTCTGTCGATAATTGGATAAAGTCAAATGCATCTACTCGTTTTATATACAAAAATAAAAGAAACTTTATCACCCATGAATGAAGACTTTAAAAATCTATGAGACACATGAAGGATATATTTCAATAATATGTATAAAAAGCACATAAGTGCAATTTCAGGATCCCAAACATTATAGTAATACTATACCTTATATTAAAAAATGTAACAAATATGCTTTTGGTATTTTGATTTATTTTTAAGAAAATCTTGCTTTAAAATGCAAATAGTTAGCAATATTCATGCTTAATTAACATAGAAATAAATTTATACATACAGAACTTATTACAAACTCTACTCTTACTTCCCTAGCAGTTATTGTTCTTTTAAGATAATGATTAATATATTTTAATTTATTAAGCTGCAAAAAAGATACCTTAATTCTATTGAATTTTCATTAATATTTGGAGAATACACTAAAATTTTATATGTATATATATTCTTTCAATTCTATGGGAAAAAAATGACAACTCTTTTTTTAAAAAATAATCTTTATTACATTTCTGACCTTTTGACAGATGTATTATAGCTTGCTGTGGTCATTGCAATAGCAGTATGACCAATGAGAACATACTTTTCTTTCCTTTTTTTTTCTTTCTGCCATCTCTCTGATTCTCTGCAATCAGAAAAGTTTCTTCACTTGTAAGGACTCAAGTGATTAGAGGGGGACCACCTGAATAATCCAGGATAAGTGCCCCATCTCAAGGTCCTTAACCTTAATCACATCCGCAGAGTCTCTTTTTCCAAGTCAGGTCACATACCTACTGGACCTGAGGATTAGGGCACAGACATATTTGAGGACCATTGTTTTGCCTTTCACAGGCAGAAAATAAATTCACATGTACACTCAAATACAGAGGTGAAAGAGGCATTTTATTTCTCAAGATCTGAGTTGTGAAACTTCAAACAATAAACAAAACCTAAGGTAAAATGTTTATTTGAATGGTAAATAAACGTAGGCAATGTTAACTCTAGAGTAAAATTCCTATATCTTACTAGAATTAGGTTAGTATAAATCTGAAGTAGATTTTGATGAATTAAGATGTATATTGTAAGCCCTATAGGAAACAGTAAGGAAATAACTCAAAAAATAGTTAAAAGAAAGACTGATTTGAGTTCTTCTTTGTAGACGCCAGTGGTTTTATTTTATTTCTTTTTAAAGATTTTATTTGACAGAGAGGGAGAGCACAAGCAAGGGGAGTGGCAGGCAGAGGAAGAGGGAGAAGCAGGCTCCCCCCTGAGCTGGGAGCCCAATGAGGGGTTCTATCCCAGGACTCTGAAATCATGACCTGAGCCGAAGGCAGATGCTTAACCGACTGAGCCACCCAGGCACCCTAATGCCAGTGGTTTTAGATTGGGGAAATTTGTATCACAGGATTACATAAGAGACTCTGTGACACATTTTCATCATCTATCTGTAGAATGGAGCTAATTATGAAAACTACTTCTCAGCTATGTTATAGGGGTGATGAGCTTTGAAAACAGACAGACTGGAATTTTGAATCCTAATCTGTAGCTTTGTGATTTAATAATAATTTAATGTCAATAAGGCTGTGTCTTTCATTGTAAAGAGGGAATAATAACCATACTGATCTCTCAGTCATATCATGAGGATTAAATAAAATAATACAGTAAAGAATTTTGCACAGCTAAAAATAAATGCTGACTATCATAATTGGGTTATAAAAATATTTTTGAGCTATAAGGAATATAAAATATTGTTATTTATCATTATTATTTTTCCACAAGCCACTCTGCCTATTATTCAAAGCAGAAATAGAGATAAATCTGAGGAACCAATGAATAGTTATTACTTGGTTTCTTGACATCTCTGGTAATCCTTAATTAATAATAATATCAATGTTCTAAACTAGTATAAATTGTTTTGCTGTAAAAATATTTGCTGTTGGGGGGACGAGCAAGATGGCAGAGGAGTAGGAGACCTAAATTTCATCTGGTTCCAGGAATTCAGCTAGATAGGGATCAAACCATTCTGAACCCCTATGAACTCAACAGGAGATAGAAGAAAAGAATAGCAGCAACTCTGAACAGAAAAGTGACCACTTTCTGGAAGGTAGGACATGCGGAGAAATGAATCCGAGGCGATATTCAGGAAGATAGATGGCGGGGGAGGGGGCCTCCATTGGCCGCTTCTGGCAAGTGATAGAGCAGTGGAGCACAAAATTGGAAATTTTAGAAGTCTGCTCCACTGAGGAACGTCGCTCCAGTGGCTAAGCAGGGGGTGGAAACCTCGTGGGACAGTGTGGTCTCAGGACCTTCAGGGTCACAGAAAGACTGGGGGTGACTGACTGCAGCAGAGCTCCCAGGTATCAGAGCGGGGAAGCCAGCTGCAGAGATGGAGCTGAGGAGTGGGCTCTCAGCTTGGGGTTGCCATAAACCATGATCCATGGTTCAGTCGGCCCCGGCTCCTCCAGCAGGGACCCAACAAGCAGCAGATCCAGGGAGACTCCCCTTCCTCTCCCAGGAGGAGCAGCACGGGAGTGCACCAGAGGGATCTGTGGGGTTTGGAGACTGCACACGGGGTCAGGTGCCGGAGAGAAACACTTGGTCACAGGCCAGGTGGGCATGGAGTGCGGGCGGAGACCGGGGAGACAGGAGTGACTGACTGCTTTTCTCTGGGGGCTACTGAGGAGTGGGGCCCCTAGATCTCGGCTCCTATGGGGCAGAGATTGGGACGCTACCATTTTCACTCTCATCCTCCAAAGCTGTAGGGAGGGCTTGCAGGGAATAAAAGCTCTTGAGAGCAAACCCGAGCAGATTATTTAGCCCAGATCCGGCAAAGGCAGGGCAATTCCGCCTCCGGCAAAGACATTTGACAACCACGGCAACAAGCCTCTCCCCCAGAAGATCAGCAAGAACAGCCACCCAAGACCAAGTTTACCGATCATGGAACACTACATCAAAAACTAATGAACTATGGTGATTAATATAACATATAATATATGTTTTAATATAACATAATAAAAAAATGGATGCTCTAACTGCTAGGATAAGTGAGGCAGAAGAGAGAAATTAGTGATATAGAAGACCAAATGATGGAAAATATGCTGGAAAAAATAGAGATAAACAACTACTGGATCACGAAGGCAGAATTCGAGAGTTAAGTGATACCATAAGATGAAATAATATTAGAATAATTGGGATCCCAGAAGAAAAAGAAAAAGAGAGAGGGGCAGAAGGTATATTGGAGCAAATTATAGCAGAGAACTTCCCTAATTTGTGGAAGGAAACAGGCATCAAAATCCGGGAAGCACAGAGAACCCCCCTCAAAATCAATAAAAATAGGTCAACACCCTGACATCTAATAGTAAAACTTACGAATCTCAGAGACAAAGAGAAAATCCTGAAAGCAGCTCGGGATAAGAGATATGTAACCTACAATGGTAGAAACATTAGACTGGCAACAGACCTATCCACAGAGACCTGGCAGTCCAGAAAGGAATGGCAGGATATATTCAGAGCACTAAATGAGAAAAATATGCAGCCAAGAATACTATATCCAGCTAGGCTGTCATTGAAAATAGAAGGAGAGATAAAAAGCTTCCAGGACAAATAAAAACTAAAGGAATTTGCAAACATGAAACCAGCCCTGGAAGAAATATTGAAAGAGATCCTCTAGGCAAAGAGAGAGCCTAAAAGTAACATAGACCGTAAAGGAACACAGACAATATACAGTAACAGTCACCTTACAGGCAATACAATGGCACTAAATTCATGTCTTTCAATAGTTACCCTGAATGTAAATGGACTAAATGCCCCAATCAATAGACACAGGCTATCAGATTGGACAAAAAAACAAGACCCATCGATATGCTGTCTGCAAGAGACTCATTTTAGACCCAAAGACACCCCCAGATTGAAAGTGAGGGGGCAGAAAACCATTTACCATGCTAATGGACACCAAAAGAAAGCTGGGGTGGCAATCCTTATATCAGACAAATTAGATTTTAAACCAAAGACTATAATAAGAGATGAGGAAGGACACTATATCCTACTTAAAGGGTCTATCCAACAAGAAGATCTAACAATTGTAAATATCTATGCCCCTAACATGGGAGCAGCCAGTTATAGAAGCCAATTAATAACAAAAGCAAAGAAACACATCAACAACAATACAATAATAGTGGGGGCCATTAACACCCCTCTCACTGAAATGGACAGATCATCTAAGCAAAAGATCAACAAGGATATAAAGACTTTAAATGACACACTGGACCAAATGGACTTCACAGACATATTCAGAACATTCCATCCCAAAGCAACAGAATACACATTCTTCTCTGGTGCCCATGGAACATTCTCCAGAATAGATCATATCCTAGGTCACAAATCAGTTCTCAACTGGTACCAAAAGATTGGGATCATTCCCTGCCTATTTTCAGACCACAATGCTTTGAAACTAGAACTCAATCATATGAGGAAAGTCGGAGAGAACTCAAATTCAAGGAGGCTAAAGAGCATCCTACTGAAGAATGAATGGGTCAACCAAGAAATTAAAGAAGAATTTAAAAAATTCATAGACACAAATGAAAATGAAAACACAACTGTTCAAAATCTTTGGGATACAGAAAGGCAGTCCTAAGAAGAAAGTATATAGCAATACAAGCCTTTCTCAAGAAACAAGAAAGGTCTCAGATACACAACCTAAACACAACTCCACCTAAGGAGTTGGAGAGAGAACAGCAAATAAAGCCTCAACCCAGCAGGAGAAGAGAAATAATAAAGATCAGAGCAGAAATCAATGAAATAGAAACCAAAAGAACAGTAGAACAGATCAACGAAAATAGGAGCTGGTTCTTTGAAAGAATTAACAAGATTGACAAACCCCTGGCCAGACTTATCAAAAAGAAAAGAGAAATGACCCAAATCAACAAAATCATGAATGAAAGAGGAGAGATCACAACCAACACCAAAGAAATACAAACAATTATAAGAACATATTATGAGCAACTCTATGCCAGCAAATTAGATAACCTGGAAGAAATGGAGGCATTCCTAGAGATGTATCAACTACCAAAACTGAACCAGGGAGAAATAGAAAACCTGAACAGACCTATAACCACTAAGGAAATTGAAGCAGTCATCAAAAATCTCCCAAAAAACAAGAGTCCAGGGCCAGATGGCTTCCCATGGGAATTCTACCAAACATTTAAAGAAGAATTAATACCTATTCTTCTGAAACTGTTCCAAAAAATAGAAATGGAAGGAAAACTTCCAAACTCATTTTATGAGGCCACTATTACCTTGATCCCCAAACCAGCCAAAGACCCCATCAAAAAGGAGAATTACAGACCAATATCCTTGATGAACATGGATGCTAAAATTCTCAGCAACATACTAGCCAATAGGATCCAACAGTACATTAAAAGGATTATTCACCATGACCAAGTGGGATTTATCCCTGGGCTGCAAGGTGGGTTCAACATCTGCAAATCAATCAGTATGATGCAATACATTAATAAAAGAAAGAATAAGAACCATATGATCCTCTCAACAGATGCAGAAAAAGCATTTGACAAAGGACAGCATCTTTTCTTGATCAAAACTCTTCAGAGTATAGGGATAAAGTGTACATACCTCAATATCATAAAAGCCATCTATGAAAAACCCACAGCCAATATCATTCTCAATGGGGAAAAACTGAGAGCTTTCCCCCTAAGGTCAGGAACATGGCAGGGATTCCACTATCACCACTGCTATTCAATATAGTATTAGAAGTCCTAGCCACAGCAATCAGACAACAAGAAGAAATAAAGGCATCCAAATCAGCAAAGAGGAAGTCAAACTCTCACTCTTCGCAATTGATATGATACTTTATGTGGAAAACCCAAAAGACTCCAGCCCAAAACTGCTAGAACTCATACAGGACTTCAGTAAAGTGACAGGATATAAAATCAATGCACAAAAATCAGTGGCATGCCTATACACCAACAAGAGAGAAGAAAGTGAAATTAAGGAGTCGATCCCATTTACAATTGTACCCAAAACCATAAGCTACCTAGGAATAAATCTAACTAAAGAGGCAAAGAATCTGTACTCAGGAAACTATAGAATTCTCATGAAAGAAATTGAGGAAGACACAAAGAAATGGAAGAACGTTCTATGCTCATGGATTGAAAGAACAAATATTGTGAAGATGTCAATGCTACCTAGAGCAATCTCCACATTCAATGCAATCCCCATCAAAATACCATCCACTTTTTTCAAAGAAATGGAACAAATAATCCTAAAATTTGTATGGAACCAGAAAAGACCCCGCATAGCCAGAGGAATGTTGAAAAAGAAAAGCAAAGCTGGTGGCGTCACAATTCCGGACATCCAGCTCTATTACAAAGCTGTCATCATCAAGACAATATGGTACTGGCACAAAAACAGACACATCGATCAATGGAAGAATAGAGAGCCCAGAAATGGACCTTCAACTCTATGATCAACTAATCTTCGACAAAGCAGGAAAGATTGTCCAATGGAAAAAAGTCTCTTCAACAAATGGTTTTGGGAAAATTGGACAGCCACATGCAGAAGAATGAAACTGGACCATTTCCTTACACCACACTCAAAAGTAGACTCAAAATGGTTGAAAGACCTCAGTGTGAGACAGGAGTTCATCAACATCCTAAAGGAGAGCACAGGCAGCAACCTCTTTGACCTCAGCCTCAACAACTTCTTCCTAGAAACAGAGCCAAAGGCAATGGAAGCAAGGGCAAAAATAAACTACTGGGACTTCATCAGGATAAAAAGCTTTTGCACAGCAAAAGAAACAGTCAACAAAACCAAAAGACAACCCACAAAATGGGAGAAGATATTTGCAAATGACATATCAGATAAAGGGCTAGTATCCAAAATCTATAAAGAACTCATCAAACTCAACACCCAAAGAACAAATGATCCAATCAAGAAATGGGCAGAAGACGTGAGCAGACATTTTTCCAAAGAAGACATCCAAATGGCCAACAGACACATGAAAAGTGCTCAACATTGCTCGGCATCAGGGAAATCCAAATCAAATCTTCAATTAGATATCACCTCACACCAGTCAGAATGGCTAAAATTAACAAGTCAGGAAACAACAGATGTTGGCTGGGATGCAGAGAAAGGGGAACCCTCCTACATTGTTGGTGCAAATGCAAGCTTGTGCAGCCACTGTGGAAAACAGTATGGAGCTTCCTCAAAAAGTTGAAAATAGAGCTACTGTACAACCCAGGAATTGCACTACTGGGTATTTACCCCAAAGACACAAATGTAGGGATCCGAAGTGGCACATGCACCCCGATGTTTATAGCAGCAATGTCCACAATAGCCAAACTATGGAAAGAGCCAAGATGTCCATCAACAGATGAATGGATAAAGAAGATTCATTGTATATATATACACACACACACACACACACACAATGGAATATTATGCAGCCATCAAAAGGAATGAAATCTTGCCATTTGCAACGACATGGACGGAACTGGAGGGTATTATGCTGAGCGAAATAAGTGAATCAGAGAAAGACATGTATCATATGACCCCACTGATATGAGGAATTCTTAATCTCAGGAAACAAACTGAGGGTTGCTGGAGTGGTGGGGGATGGGAGGGATCCGGTGGCTGGGTGATAGTCATTGGGGAGAGTATGTGCTATGGTGAGCACTGTGAATTGTGTAAAACTGTTGAATCACAGACCTGTACCTCTGAAACAAATAATACATAATATGTTAAAAAAAAAGAAAGAAAGAAGAAGGTAGCAGGAAGGGAAAAATGAAGGGGAGGAAATCTGAGGAGGAGACAAACCATGAGAGACTATGGACTCTAAGAAACAAACTAAGGGTTCTAGTGGGTGGAGGGTGGGGGGATGGGTTAGTCTCGTGATGGGTATTAAAGCGGGCATGTACTGAATGGAGCACTGGGTATTATCCTCACACAATGAATCATGGAACACTATATCAAAAACTAATGATGTAATGTATGGTGATTAACATAACATAATAAAATAAAAAAAATAATAAAAAAAAGAAAAAATATTTGCTGTTCACTGGTGTAGATTACACAATAATATATCTCTCCTCCTTCTGAGACCCTGATATTGCAAATGTTAGTATGCTTGATGTTGCCCTAGAGGTCTCTTAACCAGTGGGCTGGGCTTCCCCTCCCCCTCTCCCTTAGCCTCCCTAAAGCAAGAGTCTCTTTGGAGGGGTACTTGCCAGGGCTAGTTTGTTGGGTTGAGCCTGTTTACAGTGGAATACTGAGGTGCGGCAAGCAGTGCTAGCAAGGTAGATGGAGAATGTCAGACCTGGCTCCTGTTAGCTTAGGGCCAGGTAGGCTAAAGCAGGGCAAGGAAAATGGCACCTGCCATTCCTGTTCCCAGAGGAAGTTCCTATAGATCGCTGCCCTCTAGCACTTGCCCTAAAATTAGTCAACATATCTCCTTCACATATAACCCAGGTGCTTTCAAACTGCTGCGTTTGTGCTGTGTTGGAGTGAGTGATAGAGTGTGCTGGCCCAGAGTCTCAGTTTCCTGGAACCCTCCCAACGCTTCCAGAATTAAACCCCACTGATTTTCAAAGCTCTCAAAGTAAAGCCCTACTGATCTTCTAAGCCAGATGTTAGGAAGGCTTGTCTTCTCTGTGCAAATCCCAGGGCGGGTGGGGGGGGAGGGGGGTGCCTCATGTAGAGCTTGATCCTCTTGCCCCTCAGGGAGGACCTCCATGCCTATGATATCCCTCCTCCTTGTGAGTTGCCATATAGGGGTTTGGTTCCCTACGGCATCCCTGCCCCTCCTACCCTTGTTGATGTGGCTCTTTCTTTATATCTTTAGCTGTAGAAGAGCTGTTCCACTGGCCTTCAGGCCATTTTCAGAGTGAATTACACTGTATGTGTCTCAGACAAGTTGCTAGCCTGAAGTGTCTGTGGGAGGAGGTGAGCTCAGGATCAGCCTATTCCACCATCTTACTAAGCTCCCCCACCTATTTTTAAAATTGAATTCTTTGTTTTCTTCTTGTTGAGTCTTGAGAGTACTTTCCATATTTCAGTACAAGTCCTTTGTCAGATTTGTAACTGGGAAATACTTTTTTCCAGTCTGTTGCTTGTCTTTAAATTCTGAGAGTATCTTTCACAGAGAAAATGTGTTTCATTTTCATGAAGTCTAATATACCAGTGCTGTTTTAATTTTATGAATCATGTCTTGGTGTAATATCTAAGAACTATTTTACTATTGAAGGTCACAAAAATACTCTCCTGTTTTCTGAAGATTTATAGATTTAAGTTTTATATTTATATCTATGATTTAGGTTTTTATATTTATATCTATGATTTAGATTTTATATTTATATCTATTTGAGTTAATTTTTAATAAAGCATGGAGTTTGCATAGAGGTCTCTCTTTACTGATGAATACCCAATCATTCCAGTACCACTTGTTTAAAAAGACTATCCTTTTTCCTTTAAATTGACTTAGTTGCCTTTGCAACTAAGTCAAACAACAATTTGCCATATATGTTTGGGTCTATTTCTGGACTCTCTTTTCTGTTCCATTGACCTATGTGTTTATACTTTAACCGATAATGTTTGATCAGTGTAACTTTATAGGAAGCCTTGATATCAGGCAGTGTGAATAGTTCTTTTTTGTTTTTTGTTTTTTTTAATTCCAGGTCATTTGCCTTTCCATATAAATTTTAAAATGAACTTTTTACTACCTACAAAAAAAATTCTCTTGGAATTTTTATGGGAATTGTGTTAAATCTATGGCTAAAGCTAGGGGAAAATATCATCTTAACAATATTGAATTTTCCAATTCATGAACATATGTATCTCTCCATTTGTTTAGCTCTTACTGATTTATTTTATCCATGTAGTTTTCAGTACGCAGATCCTATGCTATTTTGTTTTGATATACTTTAAGTATTTAATTTATGTGGGGTACTATTATAAATGCCCCTATTGTTTATTTATTTATTTTTAAAAATATTTTATTGTTTATTTATTTGAGAGAGAGATACAGTGAGAGAGGGAACACAAGCAGGAGGAGTGGGAGAGGGAGAAGCAGGCTTCCCGCTGAGCAGGGAGCCCGATGTGGGGCTCGATCCTAGAACCCTGGGATCATGACTTGAGCCCAAGGCAGATGCTTAATGACTGAGCCACCCAGGTGCCCCATAAATGCCACTATTGTTTAAACTTTGATTTCCAGTTATTTATTGCTAATGCTTAGAAATATCATTGATTTTGTATGATGATTCTATATTCTGTGATGTTGCTAAACTGACTTATTAAGCTAGGAGCTGCTCTGTAATCTTTGGGATATTTTACCTAGACAATTTTGGGAAAGGATGTCTGTGAAAGGAGATACTTATTTTCTAATTACCAATCTGAATTTATCTTATTTATTTTTCCTGCTTTATTGCACTGGTTAGGACTTTCCAGTATAATGTTAATCATAGTGATAGGAGGGGATATACTTTCATTATTCCTGATCTAGAGGCAATGCGTTTAGTCTTTCACAGAAGCATAATTATCCTTATATTTTTAGTACATGTCCTTTATCATGTTAGTGAAGTTTCATTCTGTTCCTACTTTGCTAAGAGTTTTTATTATGTATGAATATTGAATCTTATCTAAAGCTTTTCCTGAAAATAGTGAGAAGATCATATTATTTTTTCTTTATTCTGTTACTACTTTGAATTATATTGCTTGATTTTTGAATGTTGAGCTAGCTTTTCATTCTTAGAAGAAGGCCCACTCTATTGTGATATATTGTCTCTTTTATTATTGCTGGGATTGATTTGTTAACATTTTATTGAGGATTTTTCCTGTCTGTAGTCTTCTTTTAATATCTTTCTTAGACTTTGGTATTAAAGCAATTCTGGCTTTATAAAATTAATTGGGAATTGCTTTCTCTTATCCTATTTCCTAGAAGAGATTTTACAGAAATAGTGGTATATCTTCCTTAAATGTTTAGAAGAATTGGGTAGTGGAATGATCTGAACCTGGAGATTTCCTTGTTGGAAGAATTTCAAATATTAACTTAATATTTTTTTTTTACTAGATATAGAACTATTCCAATTATCCATTTTTTCTTAAGGGACTATTGGTAGATGTGTCTTTGAAAGGATTATTTCATTTCTTTTAAGTCATCAATTTGTGGTCATAGAGTTGTTAGTAGTATTCCTTTAATATATTTTTAATTCCTATATAGCTGTATAGTGATGTCCTTGTTTCATTCCTGATATTTGTGATTTGTGCCAACTCCCTCTTAATCTTGGTCAGTATGGCTAGTGGTTCAGCTTTCAGTTTCATTAATTTTCTCAATTTTTTTTCTGTTTTAGATTTTATCAATATTTGTTTCTCTCCTTCCTCCCTTCTTCCTGTTTTGGGTTTAATTTGATCTTTTTCTCTCACTTGTTTATTAAGGTTGAAACTTAGATTATTGATTTTAGACCTCCTTTAATTTCAAATTTAAGCACTTCATGTGATCAATTTCCTTCTGAACACTGGCATACTGTATTATACAAATTTTGGTATGTTTCTTTTCAATTTTGCCTAATCAGTGTCATGAATGCTATGAATTCTATCCACAGACCTTTTGAGGCCATAGAGACCAGCTAAGAAACCCTGTAAATGTGGAGTAAACCAGGAAAAGCAAATAAAAATCTTCTCTGAATGATCTCCATAAAAATAAATGACAGAGGGCTGGCTATCAGGGCAAAAGATGCTCAGATCAATTGTTTGGAGCTAATTTATTCAGCCCACACTCACCCATCCTCTACAACTTGCCTTTATGTTGTGTTTTTAGCCAACAACCTCTTATACTATGAAATTATTCCCTTCCAAATCAAGTAGATTACACATCATTGATTAATGATCTTACACTGTCTCATCTCTTATGTCTTTCTCTCTTCACTTGAAATGCGATCCTTCTTGAACTTCATGTCTTACAAAATCTAAATTCTAGTCTGCTTTCTTTTATTATACTATGTATTATATCAAATTGTTATTTCCATTTTAAAGTAAGCTTTTTTTTTCTTTTCGCTGTAGTATAGACTTCTCAAGGCACAGACTTTCTCAATCTTTTGTATATGCTTCTCTGTGCCCAGGGACTCCAAATGTAAATGCTTAATAAATATTTACTATTTAATTTTGTTCTGTCCATCCTTTAGTTTATTATCATTTAATGGAAGTCTTTAGGATTAAAGCACTGTGATAGCATACTTTTTCTTAGAAAGATGGATCTGATTAGCTTAAAATGTTTTACATAGTCTATTTTGCTTTCATTAATATTCAGAATATAGTTAACATCTGACATTATTTTGATCTATTCTAAAAAATGCCCCATCTAAAATATAGAGTCTTGAAGGAGAAAGAAATTGCAGCTTCACCTTAATTTATTATGAGTTTACCTTTTAGAAGACTCACTTCAATGAAATTTAAATTATCCCAGATTTCCATCATTTCTCTGTATTATAATTCTTTTTTTTTTATTTGAGAGAGAGAGAAAGAGAGAACACATGAGAGGGGGGAGGGTCAGAGGGAGAAGCAGACTCCCTGCCGAGCATGGAGCCTGATGAGGGACTCCATCCAGGGACTCCAGGATCATGACCTGAGCCGAAGGCAGTCGCTTAACCAACTGAGCCACCCAGGCGCCCTCTCTGTATTATAATTCTTAGATGATTCAGTTTATCTCATCGCATTGTATTGGGCATTGTTACCTGTATCTTGACTTGCTTTTCTTCTTCAGCTATTAATTGTATTGCTCATGATTCTTTGCATATATGATAATATAATATCTTCTGGAACA
Source organism: Neomonachus schauinslandi (assembly GCF_002201575.2). Classification (NCBI taxonomy): domain Eukaryota; kingdom Metazoa; phylum Chordata; class Mammalia; order Carnivora; family Phocidae; genus Neomonachus; species Neomonachus schauinslandi. The sequence continues at coordinate 68,088,536 of NC_058413.1, read as the reverse complement.
TGTAGCTCTAATTAGTCTCACAAAGATTTCCAGAATACCCTGACAATGCTAAATAGCTTTAATTTCTTTTTTTCTGTCCTCGTTTTTCTTCTAAATGAAAATGTAGGTTTTCCTAATAGCAAAATCATAATTGGATTTGTAAGTTTCTGTGATATAATGGAAAGAGAACTTGATAAATTCCAGAAGCCTAGTTTCTATTCCCATATTTATTAGCTTTGTGGTCTTCAGCAAGTTACCAAAGTTTTCTGAACTTCAGTTTCTTTAACTGTATATTGGGTGTAATAACATCTAACTCATTCTCCCGTGGTTATTATGGAGTTATAATATATTTAACTGCCAGTAAAATGAAATTGAAGTTACTTATTTAGATATTGGTTTAATATCTGTAAATTCTTTTTCACTAATTAGCATTGTATATTACCCTGAGGAGTGAAAATACCATGTGAACAAAAGCTTCCCTAATATGCTGGTGTCTTCTTGCTAATGTTGATTTACCTGAGTTAGATTGGTTACATCCTCCCTTTCACTTCCATGTACTAGAATTTGCAGACAATAAACACCATCTGTACCTCCTATTCTCATTTTACCTTTGCACTCTGAAGTGTGATCTGTGCTCCACTACTCCATGTAATGTCAAACACTGTTTTCTTCTTCAAAGTGCCTTTACAATTAACTCTTTCTTCTCCATTCCTGCTGTCTATGTCCAATTTCAGGCTCTTGTCATCTCATAATTGGATTCCTTCAGGAGCTTCTCATAAGATCGCTCACTGTATTCTTGTCTCCAGTCATCACTACAAATTACTTCCAGGAAAATATTTTTGAAATGCTATTTTGATTCTGTAACTTTCCTGCTTGGAACATAAAAATGGTTTTATTGTCTGCTGTATTAGGTTGGAACTTTCTGTCTGGCTTTGAAACCTCTCTGTATTTTAGAGCTTTTTCCCATTGCTAACACACATGGACCCTGTGATTTAGAAAAATCTGGTAACAACCACAAATATATTTCATATCCATTATCTCTTCTCTCAAACCCGTATAAAGTTCTGTTCCATATCTGGAATTCTGTGTCATCTAGTAAAATATTTCTTTTTTCTATCCTTCCTTATGGCCTAACTAAAGTTCTAATACCTCTGTGGAATTATTTCTTCTGCTATCTTATATTTGTTTCTTGCTCTGATTAGAAAAACAGTCAGTACCCTGTCACTGCAAGTGACAGAAATTGAAACCAAGCTAGCTTAAGCAAGAAAGTGGATTCATTTATTTATGCAATTGTGAAAGCCAGGGATGCAGTAGGAGAAAACTAGCAAGGACAACCAAGAGCCCACTTCTGATAGATCCACCCTCTGCCTCTTAATTCCTCTCCCCTCTTTGTTTATGGGGGCATTGTTCTCTTTTTTCATTTCTTCACGTGTCTAGAACCATGCTGTACGCTTGGCAGTACATTTTTGCAGAGAATGAGGAGATTTTGCAGGCAATAAAGACATTCCCTATATAAGTTTTGAAATTGGGTTTGAAAAATCCATGCAAAAGACCTGATGACCAGTTTAGGTAACATCTCACCCCTTTAATCCAATCACTGAGGCCAAGGGGCTGAAGAGCTAGAAGTGTTAAGCAGATTATACACTCATTTCCAGTAAACAGGCAGAGGAATCTGTTGCCAGGAAAAGGGACCATGCACAGAGATGGCCACTGAGGCACTTCTTGAAAGCTGGACAGATACCATGTTTGTATCAATAAGAATGAGTTCTTATTAAAACATGACCATCATCATTTAACTTTTTTCGTAGCTGGCCTACAGTTCCACAAGTTCATGATTCAACATAGTCCTGAATCCTAGGATCATTTCTAAATATGACTCACTTTTAAAATGCCAAGTTAGGAAGAGTCAGAACTTCCATTTCAGGGATTTCTCTTAGCCAGAAGTGCCCTGTGGAGCCCTGGGAAGAATCAAAGATATCTTGAGGGACAGGGAGGAAATAAGCCACATTGGCAGCTTCCATATGCTTCAGAGAACAATTTGCTATTCCTGTGTGTGAGATAATCCCAAATGGTTTACTACACTCTAGTATCCCAAAGGTATGATTAAAGGATTAGAGTATGGGGAACAGAGCAGACATTAGTGCAACAGAGTGAAAAAAGCCAACACTTCGGTACTATCCTGGGATTTCATCAGCAACAAAATGAGGACAAGAGAATTGGACCGTGAGTGATTTTATTGAAACACTGGGTGAATCCAATCAAGATGCTTTAGCTATTAAGTTCCCTGATGACAGAGGTTATGTCTGTTTTAATTTGCACTGTGACATGCCTACATAGGCAGCAGGGATGGGGATCACGTTTTTAAGAAACACTAAAATGTTATTACTTTGTAGCAACACTACTGAATACTCAGTGCACCACCATATCTAATGAACAGCTTTAATTTTAAATGTCTGGGAAGAATGCTTGGCAACAGCTGAATTAACATTTGCCAGATATCTAACTGGAGATATAAATTGGGAGCTGTAGATGTTAGCTGAAGCATTGAGAATAGAGGCAAACCACAGAGGAAGAATTTCTCTTGAAAGGGGTTGGTCATAGACAGTGATGGCAAATACCAGCGTCTAAGCAAAAGAACTTATAAAATTGCTTGTGATTAGTGATAGTAATACTTGTTGAGTCTTTTCTATGTACTAAGCAATATTTATAGTCTAAGCCTTTCACATGCAAAATCACATTTAATCCTAATAGTCCCTTTATGAGAATTTTGTAGATGAGGCAGCAAAGGTTTTGAGAGATTAAGTAACTTGCCCAAACACCAGCAAGTGACAGAGCCAGGATTTGAACCCAGGTTTCAGGAATTCAAGTGAGATTTAAACTAGTCTATTCAGCGCCTTTCTTTTAAGGCCTGTTTTGTAACTGCCTGTTAGGAAGAAAAAACTAGGAGAGAACTAAGAACTAACTTTGGTCAGATCTCTTTTGTGCCAGACGTTGGGCTGTCATATCATATCTGATGTGATTTAAGGAACCAAAGCTCAGAGACATTTATACAATTTGCCTAGGCTCCTGTGCTTAGTAAATTGCTGATGTAAGAATCCAACTCTGTCCATGTATTACAAACACCAACGTCCTTTCCAAATACTCATGATTCCTCTGACCACAAAATTGGATTACTTTTTATCTTGCCTGAGGATGGCTGCAGAGGGCTGTATTTGTTTGCTTGGGCAGCCATAACAAAGAACTATAAACTGGGTGGCTTAAATAGCAGAAATTTGTTTCCTTACAGTTCTGGAGGCTAGAAGCCTAAGGTCAGTATATCAGCTGGGTTGTGTCCTTCTCAGGGCCTGACTCCTTGGCTTGTGGATGACTCTCTTCTTCCTGTGTCCTCACATCATCTTCCCTTTGTGCATGTTTGTGCCCTAATCTCCTCTTTTTATAAGGACACGTCATATCAGATTTGGAACCACTCATATGACCTCATTTCATCTTAATTACCTATTCAAAGGCTTTGTCTCCAAATACAGTAATATTCTGAGACCCTGGGGGTTAAGTTTTTGACATATGAATTTTGGGGACGCACAGTTCAGCCCATGGATATAATGTCCACTGTCACTACTTTTAAGTCACCCTCATTTCTCACCTGGACTACTGCATTAACCTCCTAACTAAGCTTACTGCTTTCTCTCTAATCTCATATGAAGTAATCATTTGTCAATTTTTTTTTAAGAGACCTCGTAACAGGGTACCTGGAGTGGCTCAGTCCTTTAAGTGTCTGCCTTTGGCTCGGGTCATGATCACAGGGTCCTGGGATTAAGCCCCCGTGTTGGGCTCCCTGCTCAGCAGGGAGTCTGCTTCTCCCTCTCCCTCTGTGCGTTCTCTCTCTCTCTCTAGCTCTCTCTCAAGTAAATAAATAAAATCTTAAACAAAGAAAAAAAAGAGACCATATAGCATAATCCCAAAGACCTTTCACTTTGTATTCCACGTGAATGCCAACACCTTCTGAGTTATATTACAGAGTGGCCCTGTACACCATCTTGTCTTTGTTTCCATTATCACTATCCTAATTCAGTCCCTTATTACTTCTAAATTTTGTAATTACAATACTCTGTCATTTTTCTCTGGACAACCACTCCACTCTCTTGGCTCATTATTAATAGGGTACTCTTTCTTAAGTGCATTCAGATAATGTCACCTGCTCTCTCAAATCCCTTCTATCAGGCTTCTTTATCTATTAAGTTAGGGCCTCCCCATTGTGATCCTGGACTGGACCTGGCCTTCCCTTCTTGTTGCCTCTGAGGTGGGAAGATTGGACCTTTACCACTCCTTACCACCTCAACCTCTGCTGCTTCTTTTAGCTCCATCTGGAGTGCTTTCTCCTGATTGCTCAAATCCATTCCTTCTGCAAGATCCAACTTAAATTCTCCTTCATGAGCAGGCCTTTCCCTGAGCCCAATCAGAAGTGATATGATATTCCTTATTCCACCATTAAACTTTCACCTTTACTGTATTGGATCTTTACAAAAGGAGTCTGTAACTTCCAAAATCCAGGAGTCACTAAAAATAACAGAGACCATTGGCCAGCAGAATCTTTAAGATTTATTTATTGGAAAAAGAGAGAGAGAGTGTGTGCTGGGTAGGGGCAGAGGGAGAGGAAGAGAATCTCAAGCAGACTCTCCACCCCCCACTGAGCACAGAGCCTGATGTGTAGCTCAGTCTCGTGACCCTTAGATCATGACCTGGGCCAAAACCAAGATTCGGATGCAAAACTGACCCATCCAGGTGCCTGGCTAGCAGAATCTTAAAATATTTTATTGGCATATCTGGTGTGTGCTGGCAACAGTTCATAGAGGTATGCACAAAAGAATTGTTAAATTTTCAGTAGCCTGTTGTTAAGCAGAGCCATTATTAAAAATTAAATTATATACATTTATAATTACATAAATTGTTTTTAAAAGTAGAATATCAATACATTCAAATAAAAACAGATTATTAATAAATAATTCACCACATTTCACAGTTTTCTTTATTCTTTAGGCTATTTAGAGTGACAGTATATATATAGATAGATAGATAGATAGATAGATAGGTATAGATATATATATAGTCAATATACTGTATTGGTGTGCTACTGCTCATCCCCTTCCAACTCCATGTTTCATGACGTCACATTAGTAGACTGAAAATTGGTCATGGTGAGAATATTTAAACCCTAGAAATTGGCACACTAAAAATCAGGTCTTAATTTGATGGAGAAAATCTTCACAATTTAGATTAAACTTAAAAGTATGTCAAGTCTATAACCACCACATTGTGATTGCACAATATATAAAAAAAATTCTTCTAGCATTTGAAACTATTTTGTGATTCAGCAAAGAAGTTATATGTATTACTGATTGGTAAGCAAAGTTCTGACTACAACTTCTTTGGCTTCACTTTCATCGAACACCTTAACATATATAAAAATTTCAGTCAACATTCGTATCAGAAATACACTGGTGAATTGTAAACATGCATTGGCTATGGATATAAGATTTGGCAAAATTCAATAAAAGCATTTTGTGAGAGTTAATTGACTATATGGAATTTATAATAAAGTGCATTGTGTATTTCTAAAGGGTGTGCTACATTAATTGTATAACCAGTAACATTTGTAACACACACACACACATTTCCCATCAAAGAAGTAGTTGTTAAACATTTACCACCAAATATCCCTCATATTATGGGAGCCAAGCAGACATATTGTCAAAAGCGAGAAAACAGAGGCTCTTGCAAATCGTTGAAATAACCCCAGTGTTTTACCTCTCTGATATCAGATATCACTTAAGATACCATTTCAAATGTTCTTGGTTTCCTTTGTTTCCAGGCCTTTGTTTTGAGTTGCACTCCAAGCCAGCAGTGCAGTAATCAGCTTTACATGGATTTAAAATCATTTCACATGGGTGCAGCTCAGTAGTACCTTGCCTTGCATCTTCTCCACATACCTCTCACATGGTATGACTGGTTGGAGCCAACTCATGATAAGAAAGAAGAGTAGGGGAACTAATGAACTGAGGAGGTAATCTTTAACCATTGGCAAATGAGAAACTGTGGACATACTCTTCTCCCTTCTTCCTCAACATAGGTTTCAGAAGCAGCTTTATATGGCCTCTTGAAATACGGTCCAACAAAATGAGCAATCCATGGCCTCAGTATTCCACTCTTGTATTGCCCACCTTTCCCTCCCTGCCTCATTCTTGGTTTCCCTCAGCCCTGTAGTATGGAGGACCCAGGCCAAGGTACTTCCTAGAATCATGTGGGGCAGATGGAGAAAAGTTTGATAACATCTACTTCATGTGACAAAACTAGTCCTTCAAAATAGGGTGTAACTAAGCTATTGACCATGTCAAATATGGTGAGCATAGCCTAATGTATGGAAAAGTTGAATCTCTCTGTTGTATACCTGAAACTATGTGAACTATACACAAATAAAATAAATAATTAAAATTGAAATAATAAAAAAAGAAATTATCCAGATATAATTGAAGGAGAAAACAGAAAGAGCAAAAGGATGTAGTATATAAGTCACCTGATGTGTCCAATTAGAAGAAATCTCTTTTTACCTCTACTACCTATATCCAACTCAGTACTTTGAACTGATGTTACAGTATATACATGCATATGTATACATATGTATGTATATGTATCATATTTCTTTATGAATATCATATATACACCCACTTATAAGAACATTGATCATTTTATATATATATATATATATATATATATATATATATATATATATATGGGCATTCATATATCAGTCCTCTATATGTTAATTAATATTATATTAACAGACATATTTATTCACCTCACACCCCCCAGCCTTATGTAGTTTTTATTTTTTTTTATTCATTTCAACAAATGCTTGGATATTGAGTGGAATGGAGCCTATTTCAAGGTATTGAATTTGGGATCCATGGAAACTACCTAAGATTAAGAAGCTAGTAAGCAGTTTCAGCCTTCCTCTGCCTACCCCTTTCTTTCCCCCATATTAAGCAAGAGTTTTAGTGGCATTAGAAAGTATATAAAATCTAGAGTCCACTTACTAATGCTTGAAATTGGGATTCCTTCTGAATGAGACCTAAAATCACAACTTCTCCTGGTCCCAGGCCAGGAGCTTTGCCCTTGCCTTAGAATAGACACTCGGACACACTCCTGGGAATTTTTAGTACACACACACATACAAACACTGGTAAATCTTATTTATAAGGAAATATACATTTCCCCCATAGGTTTCCCCATGGGTTTCCAATTATTAGCAAACAATTTTAGTTGTTTTAGAAATATATTTAGCGAATTTTGTTCTCCTTTGGTTTGATACATATAAAAAAAATGCATGTCTTATGTCTGGTGGAAAGTTTATTGCATTGTTGGAATCTTTTAACAAATTGATATAAGTACATTAAGGAGACAAAAAAAAGAAAGAAAACAGTTTTAGTAGACTAAGCAGATCTTATAAAGAATGGAATATCTAAAAAGACCAACTAATATTTAATATGATGTCTAGAAAGTATAGATAGAACAGATGATTGAATTAAGTATAGTTACATAAATTGCAAAATTTCCCACTTTAATGAATACAGTTTTCATATATTACCCGAGGCATTTTATCAGATACCTTTCCAATAACTGCATTGAGTAGAAGTTCTGGCTCTTGAAACATTTAAATTTACAAAGCAAATTTAACTTAAGAATTATCTACACAGCTCGGAACACATACATTGAGAAGTGGAAAATGGAATTTGGAGCAAGCATATTTAAAAGGAAAGGAGAAAATGGTTACAATCCTCTTTATCACAAAACATAGGAGGCAGATTGAATACTTAAAGGATCCCTAGAGTGCATATCATTTTATAGATATAGAGGCAGGTTCACAAAAAAAGTTATGCAGTTTCTCAAAGACCCCGCAGGTGATAAGTTGAAGAACCAATTTCAGACACTGTACCCATACTCTGTCCAAGGCACCCGTTCTTGAGCTGTGCAGCCCTTCCTCATAGACTTTCTCAGCCCCTCCAGATCAGAGTGAATGCAGAGCTGCTTTGCACAGCTATTTATAGTACATGCTCAATAATACTTTTTTAATGAGAAATCAATGAACCTCAAGGGCATTATGCTAAAGGAAATAAGTCAAGCCGAGAAACACAAATGCTGTATGATCTCATTTATATGTGAAATCTAAGAAAGCTGAACTCATAAAAACGAAGAGTAAATTGGTGGTTGCTGGGGCCAGGGAGTGGGAGAAATGGGGAGATGTTGGTCAAAGGTTACAAACTTGCTGTTGTAAGATGAGTAAAGTCTGTGGATCTAATATACACCCATATTGACTATAGTTAACATGTATATTTGAAAGTGGCTAAGAGAGTAGATCTTAAATATTCTCACCAAAAAGAAACCCAAAAGCAACTATGTGAGGTGAGGGTTATGTTACCTAGCTTTATTGTGGTAATCATTTCACAATATATATGTATGTTAAGTCATCACATTTGCACCTCAAATTTACACAATGTTATATGTCAATTATATGTTCATAAACCTGGGAGAAAAAGTCAGTACTCATTTTCTAAAATACATTTATTCAACAAATACTTAGGCTACTTAGGCTCTGGACAAAATGGGTAACTAAGATGTAACCTCTTTTGCTGTTTAGTTCACAATCTCTTAGGTAATCAGACACAAATAATTAAAATAAAACATGAAAAATCCTGTGATGTTGGAGTGGAGGTGGGCAGTAAGGGCACAGCAGAGGGTATCTACTTAGAACTAGAGAGTTAGAGAGTTCTGTCACTTTCTGCTGAGTCTTGAAGGATGAGCCAGAATTAGCTACACAGAAGAATATCTTAGGAAAAAGGAGTTAGTGTGAATTGAGAGATGTGAAAAAGCATGGTGTATTTGGTGATCTGTATATTCTTTGGTATGGCTGAAGCATGTGCTATATACATAAAGAAAAGGCAAGCAGTGAGGCTAGAGAAAAAGATTAGACCCTAGATAATAAAAAAAATCCTGGACGTCATAAAGTGTTCTAAGAGGTTTAGATTCTACCCTGAAATATAGAGGATGTCAATCTTTTCTGAATGTATAATTCAGTACTCTCTAATGAAGATATAATGAGTGTATAATTTTATGTGTGTAATTTTGAGAACGCATAAAAACAAACAAGTGACATTAATTTTTAAAATGCATTTTATTTAACGCAGTACATCCAAAATTTTATCATTTCAACATGTAACCAATATGATAAAATATTAATGGGTTTTTTTTACATTCTTTTTTTTCATACTGAGTCTTTGAAATCTATTTTGTTTTATTGTGGCAGAATATCTTAATTTGAATTAGCCATATGTCAAATGCTCAATAGCCACATGTGGCCAATGGCTACCGCATCGGACAGCAGAGGTCTGCACTACACAAGACAGTCCCCAAGGCCAGAATGCTCAACGCAGCATGCTTGACCCACTCCTGAATGAAGCCCATGTGGCACCCACACAGCAGCCATAGCACGCAGTCCAACTCCTTCTCCTCATTTCTCAGTCCTGCAGTAAATGATGGGCCAGGCAGATCTTTCCAAACTGAGCCCCTGCTCTCTGTATCGTGGGAGTTACCGCCCTTCCAGAGAGAATGTAGCAGCTGCAGAAGCAGGACAGGATAGCTGTGAACTGGAGAAGCGAGTGGCAGACCAGGGAGCTGCTGTCAGAGAAGTTGCTTCCTTTCAGCAAAGTCTTGTCAAGCTTGAACGCCTTTGGCGGTGCTGCAGAGAGTTTCGGCCTTCTGCTGAGATGGGGGCGTTTCCGGGTTGTCATTGGATCCAGTTAGAATCCGGAACCAGAGGTGACTTGCCAGCTAAAACAGGCACAGTGAATAACTCACCGACCCCCCGACCCACTGACACCCAGCTCTATATAGAGGTTTGTCCTTTCTGGGGAAATGGAAGCACTCCTAATGAGACATGCACTGCAGGCTTTAGCTGTGGAGTTGACAGCTTACAAAAAAAGAAGGAAGTTGAATTCTGGAGGGTTAGAGCAGGAATCTGGGTCACAGTTTCTGTCTCGACTTTTTATTTTCCTTTAGGAAGAATAATAGCCAGAAAAAGAAATGAGTCAACAACTCCAATTTTTTTGAGAAGATTAATAAAGTGATTTTTTTTTCATTTTACAAATCTCAATTTAAGCTGTATTCACAAGGTAATAATGAAAACACTGCAGTATTTTTAATAGCAAGATTAGTTTTTTCTCTTCCTTCTGTGCCTCTGAAGTCCCAGCAAAGATTCCTTTCCCGGTAAGGATTTAGTTAAGTAACAATGACAGATGATATGGCATGTCTATTTCCAAAAGCTTCCTCTTATTTTACAGGCCTTTGTCTATAGAAAAGTTACAATTAAGTATTGTATATTTTGTACAAGGAAGGCTTTGATATTTAAACATCAATTCTCAGAAGTGATATAGATTGGATCATTTAGTACTATACCATATATGTCTATCATATTTGTAGTAAGTAGGCAAAAAACTTACTTGTTAAATAATGTATGTTTCCTGAGATGAATTCTATTCAGTAGCATCAGGCACTGGTTTCAAATGAGACATTTAATGGTGGGTATATGCTTTTGGAGGAACCATAGGACTGAATGATCAATTCTCACTCAGTGCTTTAAGGGTATAATATACGGTAGCAAAGGAGCATACACTTTGAAATTTGACAGATGAAGCGATCAGTTATTTGGCAAATTCTCTCAGCATAAACTCTTTATTTATAACATGTGGGAAATAATAACTACCTCATAGGATTGGTTGGTTTAAATAATGATTAATAAATTATTAGTAGTCATGTTATTTGAAGTGACCAATAATATTATTATTAACCTTTTACTAATTAATTCCACAGGATCTAGATTGATGATAATGATGATGATGATGATAGAAACTATCATATATTGAGTGCTTATTCTGCCCCATGTCCTGGGCTCAGCCCTTCGCCTAAGAGACCCCTATCTGAAAATAAGCAAAACTTCTCCTTTGATTTCCACATTCTCTTCCAATTACCACCATACCTCTTTGTTTCTCTTCCCTGCCAAGTGTCTCAAAATGTTGTATATAAATATACTATCCTCAAGGGCCTGGGTGTCTCAGTCCATTAAGCGTCTGCCTACAGCTCAGGTCATGATCGCAGGGTCCTGGGATGGAGCCCCACTTCAGGCTCCCTGCTCAGTAGGGAGCCTCCTTCTCCCTCTCCCTCTGCTGCTCCTCTTGCTTGGGCTCTCTCTCTCTGTCAAATAAGTAAATAAAATCTTTAAAAAATATATACTATCTTCATTCTCTTACTCCCATTCACACACAACCTGCTCTTATATGTCTTCTACTATAATATGGCCAAAATCAGTGAGTTTTTTCACCATGCATCTTACTTTACTATTCATACAGTTAATGTATAAAAGCAAATAAAAGCATTTTTTATCTTTGCTCCCATGACAATACATTTCTTGGTTTCTTCTTCTTCATTGTCTATGTCAACTTTTCCTTCTCCATGCATAAATATTTGAATTCTTTAGGATATAATCAGATCCCTCTTCTCTTCATATCCTACAATTGCAGCTCTTACTATTGCTGTCCATATTCTGATCCCAAATAGTTCCAATTTAGACTTCTATTCTCTGAGCCAGAATGTCCTTATTCAGTTTTCTATTTGGCATTCCTACTTAGCTATTTTGAAGATATTTAAAAATAAATTCTAAAACTTGATTTTTTTTTCCTAAATTTGGTTCCCTTTCAGTTTTGTCTATCTCAATTAGTTCAACCCAATTATATGGACTAGAGTTACTGGAGGGAGTATATCTCACAACTTTTGATTCTAAGGTTCAGCAACCTACAGTACAGAACCAAAGGTGGGACTCAGAATTTTTGTACTTGACATGTGTGACAGCTATAACTCTCATGTATTCTTCTTTCCTTAATTTGATTTTCATGTCCTCTGCCATGTATGGATTTGTACGGTCAACTTGTATCTTTGCTCTTAATTTTATTTATTTATTTTTAATTTTTTTTATTTTTTAAGATTTTATTTATTTATTTGTCAGAGAGAGAGAGAGAGCACAAGCAGGGGGAGCGGCAGGCAGAGGGAGAAGCAGGCTCCCCACTGAGCAAAGAGCCCAATGCAGGACTCGATCCCAGGACCCTGGGATCATGACCTGAACTAAAGGCAGATGCTTAACTGACTGAGCCACCATGGCATCCATATCTTTGCTCTTAAGATCAAACTTCTTTTTCTAGCTTTTAATCCTGGTAGACAGTAGGAAAGTTCATCGACATAGTATACTGCTCAGCAACTGCTTGGTACATACTTTTCTGACAATATTCAATAGCCCTGGCTCATATTCCCATAAATAATATATATAAATATGTATATTTATATATAATATATATGTGTATATTTCAAAATCCAAGTTACTAAGTTATGTTACACTATTTTTTCTTCCTGAATTCATTATTGGAATATTGCTCAAATGTTGCTTATATAATCCATGCCTAGAGTAATTCCTAAAGTGATTTTGCTAAATGAGATCCTTCTAGTACTTTCAATAATAAAACACTCTGGATAAGATCTAATAATGTCCTACCTCACATTGAATACTGTGTTATATGGGTCATGGCATAGAAACACTCCAGGGTAGGATTTGAAATAATTGTCCCAAACTTGAAAATCTGTTTGTTAGCCAAGGTTTCGTAGCAAAGGCATTTGTAATAATTCATGGAACCATAATGAGGGTACATGATAGATGATAATAATGTTTTATGTACTCCAACGGTTTTGCTTTAAAAATCTTTCCATTAATAATATCTCCAGCATCCCAAACATCTAAATCTCAGTTCTATAGGCCTCTTTAGGGGTCTTCCTTGGGACACTTAAATTCTTTCTTTTCATTGAACAAAAATATGTACACATATTGTTTTTGTTGTGAGGATATAAATACCTACTTTGAAGAATTTAATTGTCTAATAGTAGGAGACAAATATAAATGAGTGCAATATAGAGTTTGAAATTGCTATTATACTTATTGCACAGATGGCTATAATGGGGAGAAGACATATTTTTAAAAAGAGGAACATCTTTATAAAAGATATTAATACAATGAGAAGAGGTGTTTGTCTCCCTGGCTTTTCTCCCTTCAGCTCCTTTAGTTAACCACTAGTTTAACTAAGACATAGCCTACTCAGTAAGGGCAGTTTTAGCTAAGATCCCTTGATGAACATTTATGGCCCCATGGAAGGGCAGGAAGTAGTGATTGGACACTGTTTTATTGATCCCATTCACACATATTCTGGGGGATGGTATCATCCTAGGCAGTTAACTCCCATGAGAAATGGCAGCATTTTCCTTCACTAGTAGTTGCCAATAAAAAATACATTGTTTATAATAGTAACAGGATATTAGTAGTAGAAGCCAATCAGAATGTATTTTTAAATCACTGTTTATATTGAAAATCTTCATTTCCTTTTTGGAAAATGATCATTTGGGCCAACTAAAAGGAAAAAAAAAAAGTTCTGATGTGGAACACCAAGCTCAATACTTGTCTTTAAAGTGAATTAAAATTTCCTAAGGTGAATGCTTTTTGAAAAAGTAGTTTTTACATTTTTTAGCACCCACTTGATGATCATATTTGAACAAGTAAATTTACTTTAATAAAATTTTACTCTTTACCTATCTTTCTGTTCAAGAACATGAGTACCTATTATGTGGTGATATGTTTAAATGAATTTACTACCCTCAAGGGGCTTACAGTTTTTGAAAGTAGGATATATAATATCCTATATAATATCCTAATTAGCACCGTAACTCATTATCTGACTTGAGGAACTCTCCTTAGAAATCTCATGATAAAACATATATATGAAGTGGGTTATATGTGTTTTATCACATATTAATAAATTTAATATCTTGGATTGGATTTTTAACAAAATTCTCACTATCAAAAAAAAACATTAGTGTGATCAGCCTTGTCATAAAGGTGAAGGAACTGCAATTATAAACTTCTTTAACAATTACAAGTAACAAAAATTATCTCTTCAATATTATAAAATAGATCAATAGCTAAAATATGTAAATATCTAGAGTCTACCATGTGCCTAGTATCATATCTATTTAATTAATTCATTAATATCTATTAAATGAATAGTTTACCCTATTCCTTGTAGGGAGATTCTTGAAAAGCATGGTGGGGTAGATCAGTTTAATTCCACAAGCATTTGCTGGGTGGTGCCATGGAGTTGTGGTATACATCCTAAATAAGTTTACAGTCTGGGCATTTGAGTTGGACCAGAAAAAAAATTGGTAAGATTTCAACATGGAGACATGGGGAAAGGGTATTCGGGGTAGAAAGAGCATCATGAATAAAAGTAAATAACTGGGAATGCATGGGGCATCCAAGGGACATATGGAAGGGCATAGTAAGAAATAAGACTCCCAAACATAGAGTTTGATAAAGTTTTGAAGAAATGAAAGATAGGTGGTAAGAGGTTATACGTGACTGCATAAGCTCCAATGGAAGGAATAATGATGGTCTGATGGAGAAAAAGCAATAAATGTCAAAGAAAAGAAAAGTATTTGAGTGTTTTTAGTATAATTCTATTAATTTCTGATTCTTATCATTTTCCCCAACACACACAAAATTTATAAATTTGAACCATATCTCGAATGTATATTTTGCTAGAAAAATCTCTCATTTACTAGATATATATATACATATATATACATATATGTATATATACATATACATATATATATATCTCCTATTTATGTTCCTATACTTTATTACCTTTATTTGAAAGTATGTTTAAGCCACAGTAACACAGTAGTTACTGCTACTGAATTGGTACCATCAGAAAGAGCAGTTACCTTTGATTATACATTACATACTAAACAATTGTTCACTGTCTTTAATCATAAAGTTCAAATAAACAATCTCTCTTAGGTTAGAAGAAAGATTTAGAGTTATTCTTTAACCAGTCTTGTTTTCAATGTGTACCTTGTAGGCCCAGATGGACGCAGATACTTCCAGATGTCCACAGACATGATGTAGGTCAAATAGAACTAGTGAAAGCAACTACTTAAAATTGTTCATGTCTACTTTCTGATTTCAATAATTTTTAAGTATGTTATTAAATTTTTTTCATTCAAACTTGTACTTTCATATTTTTCAAAATCTAATAGTACAGAAGGCCTTAAGGGTAAAAAGTGCATTTTAGGGTTTTTTTTTTCGGTTTTTTACCTTCATATTTCTTAGTAGGAATATATGTTTTTTAATGCCTACTTTTTAATTTATGAACAATAAACTTCTCTTAATTCATGTATCTTCCCTTAAATATAATTCTATTTTAGATTAGTCTATTTTTTTAGATTCAAATAATTCATCTTTCTTTGTTTTCTGTGTATGTCTTGACTTCCAAATTGTGCATAAAAAATTTTAACACCCTAGTTCTCCCTGCTTCAACCTATCATCTTTTCCTTTAATTTTTTTGTAAAGGTTGATAAGATTTATTTCTATTCCATAATGAGTTTTTTGCTTTGTCCCTATGTGAATTCATAAGGTTGAAAATCAGTAATTGGCATTTACATTGTTGCAAAATAGTGTGAGCTAAGAGTCCAGTAAAGCCTTGATTACATTTTCTTTTCATAATTCCAAATCACCAGCCCTCTGCTTTTTAAAAAAGAGTGTCTGATGGATGCCTTCCTGCTTTTACCGGTTGCTTAAAATGAAGACACAGGCTAGTTTCATATTTTATACCTACCTTCCTTTCTCTATCACCTTTGTTTCCCTGTTGGAAAAATAAATCTTTGTTTCCTCAGCTTTTTCTCATCCTATACATCGCTTGAAATCTATTTCATTTCCTATGAGAAGCTTATGAACTTTTTAATAGTTTCTCTTTTATTTTTAAATGTGTAATTCCAGAATATGGTCTTTATATCAACTACTGAAAATCTCAACACTGAATTCAAGCTTCCCAGTTTTATTGGAATACATGGAATACATGCTCCCATTTTTAATTCTCAGCTTATAGTGGGTTTTATAAAATCAAAATTATTCTGCAGAATTTTTATGTCACACATATATTAGAACTGTTTCCTGTTTTAATTTTAAAGAGTACTGCTTGGTCTTTGTTCTGAGAAAATCGTATTTCCCCTAGTTTAAGTTCATTCTTTAATCCAGTGCTCATTATTAATGCCTTCTGCTCCATTATTTGTTTTAGATGCTCCAGGAGAGAGCAGCTTCACTATATCTAATGCCAATAAGTACAATTAATTGGGTTCAGGCTACCTATCAGATATTTTATATAGTTAACATATATATTACTTTATAATATCTATTATAATTATGTATAGTATTTATACATGTTATATATAATATATAATAGTATGTATAATTAATTATAAAAATAATAACATATTATAATAATTATAAGCATTTATTATAATGTTTAAACTAGATATAATGTTTAACATATATAATATACAAAATACTCATGTGTTAGGCAGTGTTACCTCTGATTTTGAGATGAAAAAGCTAGATTTAGAGAGACTATCCAAGCAGAATTAGAACTCAGATCTCTCTAATAACAAGGTTCTCTCTCTGCTGCTTCCGTATAACTTACTGTATAAAAAAATAATATTAAAGTTGTTGGGGGCACCTGGATGGCTCAGTCGTTAAGCGTCTGCCTTCAGCTCAGGTCATGATCCCAGGGTCTGGGATCGAGTCCCGCATCGGGCTCTCTGCTCCTTGGGAGCCTGCTTCTCCCTCTGCCTCTCTCTCTCTCTCTCTGTCTCTCATGAATAAATAAATAAAATCTTTAAAGTTGTTGGGAGAGGTGCTAAAGATTATGAATTTGTCATTTTTTTCTTAAATAAGTGCAAATAAACTGAGAATTTTTATCATTGCCATCACAATCACTATGTACCTAATTTCAAATTATTTATGCAAATACCTCAGTACTAATGAAAGCATTAAGTGCAAGACAGTCAGCTGGAAATTGGGTTGGCTAAAAATAAATCAGAGAATAATAGATTACTCAGATTAGTATAAAACTAGTAATTTAGGCCCCTGGGCATGTTTTTCAGAGGGGGTCCTTTAAACTTTGTTAATTGCAAAATAACTACATTGCCCACTTGCCATCATCATAGAGGCTTCTTGTTATTTTATTTCTAGAGAAAAAGGAAAGATGCACCTGGCTCATCAGGTTTTTTTGGCTAGGACTTAAGCCATCCTGCTCTGCTTTACACTTTACAGTTTGTTCAGGAAGATAAAACCAAATAAAAATCCACCTTCAAAGTCTGAGGATCTCATTTGCAGCAAGGTACCTGTGCTTCAGTGGAACATACACAGGGGCAGGTGTGAGAAGTTTTATGTTCAAACCAAGACTCGGCCACCTACTTGCTAAATGTGAACTTCAGTTTTATCAGTTGTGCTTGGAAGATAATATTACCTCTATCACAGAGTTGATGCAAGGAGCAGTGAGCTAATCTATATGAAGTGACTTCAAAAATCCAAATGTTATATGGGTATCCTGATTTATAAGTGATCTCTATTAGAGTCATATAGTGAAACCAATGCAACCAAATGCCTTTTACTTCCTTATTCATTGGAGATCTCCTCCTGATGAAATTCCTTTTCCTAGGTCTGGTTGATTGTGAGGCTGGTTACATCCTTAGATGCTCCACAGCTTGCTTGTCTTTTAATAGGCTCCTGTATTCTTTTAATCATTCCCCCTTACCCACCTAATCTTTTGGAAACTCAGAAAATGAGCCTGGTATGATTTATAGACCTTAAGAGGCTCTAAAAATACCTAAAATTGAAGCATCATGACCCTTAAATAGGAAAAAGAAATGTAGATATAATTGGGCTTCTGAGTCTTCCAAAAGTCAGCCATGCACAAGTGGAGGGAGCAGAAACCACACTCTTTGATCTGAGAATGTAGTGCAGAATTCCACTTCCTGGGTATGTAACTTTGGGCAAGTGTAAACCTAACTGCTTCATCTGTTTTCTTATCTGCAGAATGGAAGTCATAATGCATACCTAAGTATATTCTCACGAGAGTTAAATGAGATGATATCTGTAAAGGTTTTGGTACACTTCCTGGCATACAGTTGATTGTCAGTATTGATCACCAATTTCCATTAATTTAAAGGACCACCATCAGTCCTTAGCCCCCAGATTTGTAGAAGACTTTGGAATTATTCCCCCAAATCACTAACTTCCCTATAGTTGTACAGAATGAAACTTCCAATGTTTCATTTGAAGCTTATACATTTACCTGTGACAAGACTCAAATCTCAAGAAAGGATATGGAATTTTCAGTTGGGATAAAGGCACAGATTCTTATGATTGCTGATAGAATATAATATGCATAATATTCTATAAAATATAATACTCTATGTGATATCTGTACAATGGCATCCATTACATATTAAGTGTATATATTGTGTCTTTCAATATAGGAATCTGAGCCAGTGGGATGAGATGGTCATACAGTAAGAAGCAAAGGGAAGTGAGATAGAATGAAAATACAGCAGATAAATGTCTTCCATCATCTCACACTAGAGTATGAACTTTTTAAGTCAAAGGGGGAGCTGAATTGCTTCTGCTTTTTATACTATTTTCTCTCTCTCTCAGTGAAAACACAATTTAAAGTTCAATGCATATATGTATAATGTAGTTTTGTTGTAAGTTGTCCAAAATGAACAAGTCAGTGAAAGAGCAAAAACTGATTCAGGTCTTCGGGCTCCAAGTTCAACACTACCAAGTGATCTTCATGCTCCCAGCCTTTTGCATTCTTAATTGGATCCAGTGTACCCAGTGCTGCCATCTCACTACCTCTCTGCTTATCTGTTTTCACACAGGCAACTATGGAGAGAGTGGGATGGAAGCTTTCAAAGATATGTCAGCCAAAGAAGGAATTTGCATCGCTCACTCTTACAAAATCTATAGCAACGCAGGGGAACAGAGCTTCGATAAGCTACTGAAGAAGCTCAGGAGTCACTTGCCCAAGGCCCGGGTAGTGGCCTGCTTCTGTGAGGGCATGACGGTGAGAGGTCTGCTGATGGCCATGAGGCGCCTGGGTCTAGCAGGTGAATTTCTGCTTCTGGGCAGGTGAGTGACAAAGAAAATTCACATGAAGGTAATGCCAGGAATTTGGCAGCATCAAAGGGTATCTTCAGGTGCATAAGGACGGATGCTTTGGAAACTTAGTCTATGTGGTAGAAGTAGAACTTAAATATCATAAAACATCAGAGCCTGGAGATAATCATGGAAAATAAGTAGATATGCCATGTGCTGATTAATGATAACAGGAATCACCACTTGAAGATGATGAGTACTTAAGTCTTGAAAAAATGACTGTAAGGAAATGAGATGGGTTCTTAGATACTTGGATCATTTCATAATTCCCTTGGGAAATAAGCAATTTTTCAGACTTTTTGCTGTTGCTTTTGAAATTGATTTTGAGAATGGCTAGGGAAATAAGCATTTTTCAGACTTTTTGCTGTTACTTTAGAAATTGATTTTGAGAATGGCTACCTAAACTTGTTTTATAATATAGTCATAGAATTTTGAATTTGAAAGTGAGGAGTTGCTTTAGTTTCAGTTGCTTTAATTTTTTAAAATATTGGAAAATTGGCTCATTATTTACATTACGAAAGTGTTATTACATTGCCTGATCATCGACACTGTTACCAGACAAGTTTCTAAAACATTAACTTCTACTGGGATTGATTTTAATCATCTGGATAATGCACTTGATTGGCACAACTCAACTCATTCCCTGCTGATGCTGTTGAATCCATATATTAGAGTTCTCTAGGGAAACAGATATAATGGTGTGTGTGTGTGTGTGAGAGAGAGAGAGAGATGAGATGAGATGAGAGATACACCCAGAAGAGCCAGTGGTATAGTTCTGGTCTGAAAGCTGGCAGGCTTGGGGAAGAAGAGCCAGTGTTTGGGTTCAAGTCTGAAGGCCAGAAAAGACCAATGTCCCAGCTCAAGCAGTCATGCAGGAAGAGTTCCCTCTTACTTAGTCATTTTTGTTCTACTCAGGTCTTCAGTAGATTGGATGAGGCCCACCCACATTAGGGAGAACAATCTTCATTACTTAGTATACTGATGCAAATGCTAATGTCATCCAGAAACACCCTCATAGACACACTCAGAATAATGTTTAGCCAAGTATCTGGGAACCCCATGGCCCAGTAAATGGTCATATGACATTAACCATCACAATTTGTAAAATGACCCCATAGTTTGACCATGTGAATGTAGTTCACTATTCTAGAGCTTAAAAAAGTTTTGTTATTGTGCAGATTCTTAGTAGGCAGCCAATTTAAAAATAGAGAAAACCTTCAGAACCCCTGCATCTTTCTCAATATTTCTGTCCAAAATAGAAAGCTAACTCACTTGTTATTAACTTTTGACGGCTCATTAAAGAAAACATGCTTCCTTTATTTTCTAAATGTCTAACTGACCTTCTGTGATCAGACTTGGCTCCTGCTTGGCTACATTTTATGACAGCCACTTTATGTACCTAATGCTTTTCTGTCTGACCTGATGGCAGTAGATTGATGGGACTATTTTAGTATGAGGCCAAATATCCTTCAAAAAAAAGTTCTTTATGGACCTATTGAGTGAGATTCCTTTTTCACTGATGTCATACATTTTGTCTAAAATCATCCCTAGTTGGCAAGAGTGATGCACCAATTAGTTTCATACAACCCAGGAGCACTCCCACTCCGGTATTAAATTCCAAAGTGCAGTGTTACCACTGGGGTAGAAAGAACATGAAAGAAAGAAGCTGGCTTTAAATAGTCCTGTTTTTCTGGTAGGGTATGAGATTCTGTAGCTGCTATCTGCTGCTTTCACCAATGTTAATAAAACAAATAAGCAGCATTTGTTTTTCAGCCTATATGATTTATCAGCAAGTAAATGTTCTTTGATCACATGTACACAAGGAAAATAGATAGGTATTCACTATATCTGCCATTTTTCATCTATCTTTTTATTGCCAACAGTACCACAAGGCCAAAATTCAATATTTTATATATATAACATATACATACACAATTTTTATAATGTTATATATATCTATGTATAAATTAAAATTTTATTTTTTAAGTAATCTCTACACCCAACATGGGGCTCAAACTTACAACCCTGAGATCAAAAGTCACACACTCTAATGACTGAGCTAGCCAGATGCCCCTATTTATATATTTTAAAATTTATTTTGTATATGCTATTTATAAGAAGTTCTCTCCACATCATTTGATTCATAGAAAAATAGATTCATAACCTTTAATTAGATTTCTTAATCCCTTCATTTATTGGCCAATAATAATTCAATATTTACTTGAGCACCAGTTCATTTCATCTTAGAGGAGTTTTGTTAGAAGGGTCTTCTTATTCCAGTTTAAAAAAAAATGTCTCCCTGCAGTTTCCACCTCTTGGCTCATATTTTTGTCTCTGAAAGTAACGTGTGGTACTCTTGAAGATATTTGGTAATGGTATGGTCATCAGTCCCCTTCATCTTCTCTTTGAAACATTCCTGTTTCTTCTGTTTCTAATTCTTCATGGTGAAATAACACTCTATGTATCAAGATCATTTATGGGATCATTTATCAAATGCTTTCTGCCAATTATTAAACTGTATATGCATTGTTTCATGTATTCATTTGATAGATATTGACTGGCTACTATATGTTAAGATGCTTGGGATACATCAGTGAATAAAACAGACAATATTCACTACCTTTATGGACCTTACAGATGGTAAATTAGATAGAAGGTAGTAAGTGCTATGAAAAAAATAAGTAAATCTAAGAACAACTTCATGTTGAATCCTATTATCTCCAATTTGTAGACAAGGACTCTTAAGACTCAATTTATATTGAGTAATAGAAGGCTATATAGATGTAGGTGTTGAAGCCAACATTAAATATAAGTGTGTGTAATTCTAGAGACTGAGCATTTAGTGCTGTGTTCTGTTACTTTTCAGTAAATTTGAAGTATTCCTATTCATAAGAGTGGAAATCTAGGGTAGTGAGCGGAAAGGCAAAATATAACAGTTATGAGAGTATTTAGGACATCTACTCACTCTAATTTTACAAGTGAGGAAACTGATACCCCAAAAGTTTGGATAACATAGTTAAGGCTTGTGTGCAAGAGCCCGATTACCGTGGACCATAACTCAGTGCTTTTCCCTATTAGCCTGTTTCCTGTAAAATAGAAACAGTGAAGAAGTTGTCTGATAGCAAACTCCTAGTTCTTCACAGATCCTGAGTATATAAAGAAATTATCCTAGATAATTCTAATTTAAGTTAGCATTTTTATTTTAATGCTCCCTCCTAAAAATTCAATTCACCCTATAACTCCTATATTTGACACACAATGTTACATTAATTTCATATGTACAGATTAGTGATTTAGTATCTCTATGGGTTATGTTATGCTCACTCCAAGTGTACCTACCATCTGTCACCATACCATGCTATTACAGTACCCTTGACTATATTCGTTATGCTGTGCTCTTAGTAATTTGAGATTATTTTGTTTGCATATATACTCCCTATCTCCCTTTATGCTCCTTCTTTCCCCTGCCCAACTCAGACCCAACTCAGGATGGTTCTTAGAAATTAGAAGTCAAGTGGCGCCTGGGTGGCTCAGTCAGTTAAGTGTCCGACTCTTGATTTCAGCTCAGGTCATGATCTCAGGGTTGTGAAATTAAGCCCTGCATCTTGCTGTGCACTGGGTGTGGAACCTGCTTAAGATTCTCTCTCTCCCTCTGCCCCTACCTACCACTCGTGCACTCATGCGTGCTTGCTCTCTATCTTAAAAAAAAAAAAGAAAAGAAATTAGAAGTCAAGGCTATGAGAAGGGAATCTACATTCAGAACTTCCTAGAGGATCCCATTTAACAGCTGTAGTTATAAATCTATCCAGTTGCCTTGGGACAGCCATGTTTAATAGGTCATTCAACTGAAATGTGTGGCAGGACTAGTAAGATAATTCTGCTGCTGAGACAGCCTCATTCATCAACATATCTCACCATCTGTGCTGCACATCAGAAGAATGTTAGAGTGATATAGATCTGGCCACTGGGTCTTCTCATTTGAACTCAGGGTAATCTGTTGTCTCATTGCCCATAAAAATGTCCTGTCCAGGTCCCTGAAATAGTCTTGCTAAACACTTTGGCCCTGACAGCAGAATGGGATCAATAATCTGAAAGTAATGACATTTCTAAAGGAGCTTATCTTTCTAGAATGGATACAGTGTTTTCATTTTTGACCTGAGAAAATATCATATGAGGTATATTATTTATGAGTTATATACTTAATTGTGAACTTGGAAACAAGGACCAACTTTTAGCAAATTAGCTACTTAAAGATCTTTTTTTATCTTGTCTATAATTAACTAAAACTGTGTATCTGTTTGAATTAAGAATCTCTGTCCTTCAATATGATGATTGTTACCAGGCTGTGAGAGGAAATGTACTTAAATTTCAAAACTATTTGGGAATTATAACCTGTATTTCTTATCAGGAGGTCCATCTTCATCAATATTTTTCAAAATGGAAAGGACAAGAGCTTAGTCTAATAAATATATTTGTGGATAGAATTACAAACAATTGTTTTACTAAAACTATTATAGTAGGTGTTACTCAGAAGTAGACATTAGTCTTTATGCTTGCATATTATCAGAGTATTCATTCTAAATTAAAACCCTTTTTAAAATAAGTACACTTGCCTTCCAGTGGGCCATTCAGTATCTTTTAATCATGTTGAGAAAAAGAAAACAAAACTTGTTTTCATTGAATTCCTGTTATGTGTCAGGAGACAAGGAGAGAGGGAAAGAGAGGGTGAAGGAAGGGAGAGGAAATGATGAGAGGACACAAGAGGGGAGAAGGGGGGAAGAAGAGAGAGAGAGATTAATTTAGTGCTGTAGGCAGTGTTGAATATGTCAACTTTTAGTTGTCTTTGAGTTTGGTAATAATGACCCCATTTTTGTAGGGGAGAAAATTGAGACTCAGAAGCTAAATGACTGAACAAGATTATATCAGTTTCTTAATCCTAGTGACAATTCTAAGTATCACAAAGAGAGAAGGCTTAGCAACATAAATGTTTCTACACTTGTGATAAACCCATTTAATTTTGCTTTATTGTTGTTTTTGTTGTTTTAGATTATCCTTTGAAAATTAAATAAACTTAGTAAAATGCCTTGAAAATTATTGAGATTTTTGTGATGAATTTATAGTGCAAATAAAGCCAGCCAAACTATGCTCCATTTTGCCTGGAGTGCTTACCTGCACTCGAGATGGAAAGATCAGATTAGTTGCATAATATTCAGTCTATAAACAAGCAGTTGTCTAGTTATATCTGCCTCAGATTATGAACCATGAAGGTTGAGCAAGAAGGTAAGAGGAGCATGTGTGAAGAAGTTTGGAGAGGAATCCAGGAAACAATGTTTTCAGCCTTTGTAGTATTTTGATATTTATCCCATTATTGGAGAAGCCTTTTTTTCTTTTTGTGAGGGTAAGAATATAACAGGTGTGATATTTCAAAAGATAACGGGTATAGATTATGGATTAGAAGAGATAGGGTAGATACAGAGGAACCAATATCCCTAACAAAAATACTATGATCATGGAATAAGTAGCAGATTACTAATTAAAATGTGTGTATTATGTTTTTGTTATGATGGTATCAGGATAGATGCATAAATCCAAACTCATCAAAATGTATACATTGAATATATGTGACTTTTTGTATATTATGTACAACTCAGTAAGTTGGGAAAAAAATCAGTAGGAGCTGTTGGGTGCATTGGGTATTGTAGAGAAGCATGGGGAAGATGTCAAGAGTGACTTGTAAGATTCTTGTGTTTTATAACAAGATAAATGATGATAACTTTACCAAGATGAAGAGAGTTGGAAAAGAATCAGGTGTGAAGTAGAGAATAGATCATGAGTTCAGTTTTGGTTAAAATGGCCTGATGTGCATTTCAAACATAAATATAGCCAAAAAGGCTGGAGAATATGTGAGTCTGGGGCTCAAAAGAGATATATAGGCTGTAAATAAAAATGGGTGAATCATCTGAGTAGTTTAGATTTATGAACGGAAGACATGAGTATGTAGAATTCAAGTGGAGGAACTCTACTTTGGCTTTGGCTTTGAAAGGGATCTCAAAATGTAATGATTGGAAAAAGGATGAACTGTGAAAAGGCAATAGGGAGAAAGCAAATACAGAGATGGAGGAGGAAAACCCAGAGAGCGTTGTGTCATCCCAGCCTGTGGAGGAGAATATTTAAAAGGGGGACCACCAGTGTCAAATAATTCTAGACCAAGTGAAAATAATACTGAAAGGACCTTTAGATTTATTGAGGTAGATTTATTAATTGGTGATTTAGCAAGAGATGGACAAATGGAGAGATTAAAGTATATTCAGAATGAAGTAGCTAAGTTGTAAGGAGGTGAGAAAATGAACCCATGGCATATAAGCCACTGTTTTGTGAGGTTTAACTAATAAGAAATGGAGAATGATAAAACTATTTCTTAAGGAACGAGGAGATCAAGAGACAGGTTTTGTTTTTTTTTTTAAAGATTTATTTATTTATTTATTTGACAGAGAGAGACACAGCGAGAGAGGGAACACAAGCAGGGGGAGCGGGAGAGGGAGAAGCAGGCTCCTCACTGAGCAAGGAGCCTGATGCGGGACTCGATCCCAGGACCCTGGGATCATGACCGGAGCTGAAGGCAGATGCTTAACCGACTGAGCCACCCAGGCGCCCCTAGAGACAGGTTTTTAATACAGTCATTTTTACCCAAAAATGTAATTCATGATCATGAAAAAATAATTTTAATGATGAAAAAAGCTATATAGTGAAAAACACTTATATTTTTATATCTGTGTCCTTACATGGTATTAATAAATTATTTGGTACTTGCTAATTTTATAGGTGAAAACTGGCATCATAATATTTTAATTTGTACTTTTTAATTATGAGTGAGATTCTACATCTTTCATATATGAATAAGTGATATATTTATTTCTTCTTCAAGCTTCATGCACTTAGTCAATTTTTTTCTGTTTATTTCTCTTTGTTGATTTATACAAAAGTACTTTATAAATTAAGGAAAGTGGTTCATTGACATGTGTAGCAAATATTTTCCCTCTTGTTATTTAATTTTGACTTTATTTATGTCACTTTGGACAATGCCAATCTTTTTCTTTTATGACTCATAAGGATTTGTATATTGCATACAGAGGCCAGTCACAAAGGTTTGGTTGTTTAATTTTAGGATCAAGGTAGGACAGGGAATTTAATAAATAAGGGAGGACAATTAATTGTATAAAACCCCTAAAATGTGGGAATGAGTAACATTTGAAGCATAGATGGAGGGAGCAAGCTGAGAAAGTCAACTCCAGAAGTGGAACAGAATTTTTTTTTAAAAGTGAGGTAGGTATGTTTGAAGGTTTGAAAATACAAAAGTCACTTGATAGCCCCTCTTTTCTTCATAATTTTGGAGGCAAGAAGGGAATGTGTGTGTGTTGTGGGGTGGGGGGTAGCAGCTGGTTTGAGAAGTTGTCAGTAAAGGTTGGAGAACAAGGAAAACTACACTGTTAATAAGTGGTTTTAGATATTATCTTTATTTTGTATTATTCCATTGGTTACAAGCAGTAGGGAGAGAAAGATCTGGCTATACTATCATGGAGAAATGCTCTTAAAATAACAGCAGATTTAACATTTGCATATGTACTGTCTCATCAAGGGTTGTAATGAATTCTTACTGTTAGGGTTCTAAAGGTTGATTAAACAACAGCCCTGTTCTCAAATTAAAAACCAATGGGAGTGAGTCATGGAGATTAACGTATATCAGTTAACTAGAGACCAAGTCTTTGATCTGTGACCAAATGGACCTCCTAACACTGCCCCCCAACCCTAGAGTCACAGGCAGGGCTGGACAATAGCCGGACTTTCCTGCTTTAGAAGATGGTTTTCAGAATGACAATAGGAAAACTCTTAGACTCAGAGGACAGACTGCTCCATAAAAAGAAGAGGCTGAGTCACACCTGCTCAGTTCTTTCTCCACCTCACCAGACAGGCCAGTCACTCGTTCCCAGGGGAAGGGAGGGAGATGGTGAGGACAAGCTGTGTGTTTTCTTTCCATGCTTTTCCCTCCCAGAGAGTGGAAATCTCTCTCAAATGCTCCTTTGTGAAATTTAAAGAGTCCAAAATATTCTTCTCTCTCTCTAAGTCCTTTATGAAGTAGATAAAGAATATTAACTTGACTTTACAGATGAAGACACTGAGCTCAGAGACATCACTTGTTTCATCAATACCCCTGTGCTTATTAGATGTGCGGCTGAAATTTAAATGAAACCAGTTGCTTTGTAAGGTGCTATGGATCTGACAACGGAAAATGCCCAGAAGGAGAGCAGAAGGCCTTGATGTTATTGGACAGAGAAAGATTCCTGTGTGAGTGGTGAAAACAACAAATGACTTCAAAGGCCTCTCAAGGTCCCAGGGCTTGTGCTCTAGAGGCATCTGTGTCTCAGGGGTTCTGGTAGTTTTAAGATACATTGCACTTGCAAAATATGTGTAAGTAAAATTTAAACTAATTGGATGATAATAATAGCTCTTTATGGAGTGCTTTTTGTGTAACAAGCACTGCCCTGAGTGGTTGGTATTGATTTATTAATTTATTGACTTTTAATAACAATCCTATTTGAAAACTGTTATTATTAACCTTATTTTATTGCTGAGGCACAGAGAGATAAGCAATTCACTCAAGATCACACAAGCAGTAAGTGGTAGAGAGGGCATTAGAAGGTAGTCTGTATCCTTAACCACTATGGTAAGTAAACTAGTTAGATCTTTGATAATTCTTTATTTCAGTAATAAACTTGATTCTTATGGTATAAAAGAGTAATTTATTTTTCTGTTATTAAAATAGATAATCTTTAATGAAGAAAAAACAGCCATTAAAGATGATTGCAAAAGAGAGATTCCCCCCCTCTCCTCATCTTCCTTTTTAAGATAAATAAAACCTGGAGCAATCCAACATTCTGTAAACCAGAAAAATCCAATGATTAGATGGACTTTTCAGTCTACATCACTATTTTTACATAGAAACAGAATGATCAAATTTAGTTTTCAGCAAATAGAAAAGTTTAAGTTTTCTTTATAAGAATGATTAAATACCGGGGTGCCTGGTTCTCTCAGTGGGGTAAGTGTCTGCCTTTGGCTCAGGTCATGATCCCAGGGTTGTGGGATCGAGGCCCACGTCAGGCTCCCTACTCCGCTGGAAGCCTGCTTCTCCCTCTCCCTCTGCTGTTCCCCGTGCTTGTGCTCGCTCTTTCTCTGTGTCACTATCTGTCTCTCTCTCTCAAATAAATAAATTAATTAATTTTAAAAAGGATGATTAAATACCCAGATTGGCAGGGAAGAAGTCAAACTTTCACTCTTCGCAGATGACATGATACTCTATGTAGAAAACCTAAAAGACTCCACCAAAAAATTGCTAAAACTGATAACAAGAATTCAGCAAAGTTTCAGGATATAAAATCAATGCACAGAAGTCTGTTGCATTTCTATACACCAGTAATGAAGCAGTAGAAAGAGAAATCAAGGAATCGATCCCATTTACAATTACACCAAAAACCATAAGACACCTAGAAATAACCAAAGAGGTAAAAGATATGTACTCTGATAACTATAGAATACGTATGAAAGAAATTGAGAGGGCGCCTGGGGGCTCAGCCAGTTAAGCATCTGCCTTCTGCTCAGGTCATAATCTCTGGGTCCTGGGATGGAACCCACATCGGGCTCCCTGCCCAGCAGGGACTCTCCTTCTCCCTCTCCTTCTGCCCCTCCCACCCCCCTTCCTGCTCGTGCTTTATCTCTCTCTCTCTCAAATGAATAAATAAAATCTTTAAAAAAAAAAGAAATTGAGGAAGACACAAAGAAATGGGAAGACATTCCATGCTCATGGATTAGAAGAACAAATATTGTTAAAATGTCTGTACTACCCAAAGCAACCTACACATTTAATGCAGTCCCTGTCAAAATAACACCAGCATTTTTCACAGAGCTGGAACAAACAATCCTAAAATTTATATGGACCCAGAAATGACCCTAATTATAAAGTAATACTGAAAAAGAAAACCAAAGCTGGTGGCATCACAATTCCGCACTTCAAGGTGTGTTACAAAGCTGTAATCATCAAGACAGTATGGTACTGGCACAAAACAGACAAATAGATCAATGGAACAGAATCAAGAACCCAGAAATGGACCCTGTACTCTAGGGTCAACTAATCTTCGACAAAGCAGGAAAGAATATCCACTGGAAAAATGACAGTCTCTTCAACAAATGGTGTTGGGAAAACTGGACAGCAACATGCAGAAGAATGAAACTAGACCACTTTTTTACAACATACACAAAAATAAATTAAAAATGGATGGAAGCCTAAATGTGAGACAAGAATCCATCAAACTCCTAGAGGAGAACAGAGGCAGCAACCTCTTTGACCTCAGCCAGAGCAACTTCTTACTAGACATGTTGCTGGAGGCAAGGGGGGGAACAAAAGCAAAAATGAACTATTAGGACTTCATCAGGATAAAAATCTTCTGAACAACATGGGGCACCTGGGTGGCTCAGATGGTTGGGCGTCTGCCTTTAGCTCAAGTCATGCTCTCCAGATTCTGGGATCAACCCCTGCATCGGGCTCCCTGCTCAGCAGGGAGTCTGCTTCTCCCGCTTCCTCAGCCCCTCCCCTCTGCTCCTGCTCTCTCTCTCTCTATCTATCTCTGTCTCAAATGAATAAATAAAAAATTCTTAAAATAAATCTTCTGAACAGCAAAGGAAACAATCAACAACACTGAAAGACAACCTTTGGAATGAGAGAAGATATGTGCAAATGATCAGTCAGATAAAGGGCTAGTATCTAAAATCTATGAAGAACTTATCAAACTCAAGACCCCCAAAACAAAAAAATATAGTCAAGAAATGGGCAAAAGACATGAACAGATATTTCTCCAAAAAAAGACACATAAATGGCTAACAGACACATGAAAAAATGCTTAACATCACTCATCATCAGGGAAATACAAATCAAAACCGCAATAAGGTACCACCTCACACCAGTCAGAATGGCTAAAATTAACAACACAGGAAACGACAGGTGTTGGCAAGGATGTAGAGAAAGGGGAACCCTCCTACACTGTTGGTCGGAGTGCAAACTGGTGCAGCCACTGTGGAAAACAGTATGGAGGTTCCTCAAAAAGTTAAAAATAGGGCACCTGGGTGGCTCAGTCGGTTAAGCGTCTGCCTTCAGCTCAGGTCATGATCCCGGGGTCCTGGGATTAAGCCCCACATCGGGCTCCCTGATCAGTGAGGAGTCTGCTTCAACCTCTCCCTCTGCTGTGCTCTCTCTCTCTCTCTGTCAAATAAATAAATAAAATCTTTTTAAAAAGTTAAAAATAAAGCTACCCTATGATCCAACAATTGCTCTAGGAGGTATTTATCCAAAGGATACAAAAATAGTGATTCAAAGGGATCCAAGCATCCCAATATTTATAGCAGCAGTGTCCACAATAGCCAAAATATGGAAAGAGCCCAGACATCCATCAACTGATGAATGGATAGAGAAGATATGGTAATATATATATATATATATATATATATATGTATGTATATAATATATATATAATATATAAGTAATGTATATTACTTCATTATATATATAATATGGAATATTGCTCAGCCATCAAAAAGAATGAAATCTTGCCATTTGCAATGATGTGGATGGAACTAGACATATTTCACTATTATGCTAAGTGAAATAAGTCAGAGAAAGACAAATACCATATGATTTCACTCATATGTGGAATTTAAGAAACAGAACAGGTGAACATAGGGGAGGGGAAGGAAAAATTAAATAAGATAAAAACAGAGAGGGAGACAAACCATAAGAGATTCTTAACTCTAGGAAACAAACTAAGGGTTGCTGGAGGGGAGGTGGGTGGGGAATGGGGTAACTGGGTGATAGGCATTAAGGAGGGCATGTGATGTAATGAGCACTGGGTGTTACACGCAACTGATGAATCATTTTAAATTCTACCCCTGAAACTAATAATACACTATATGTTAACTAACTTGAATTTAAATAAAATTTAAAAAAAGAATGTTTCTGTGAAGAAACAAAGGCAAACATAAAATATTATTCTGTGGTGAAACCAGGTGAAGTTCATTTACTCTTCTACTGTTTTCTGGGAGCCTAATATGATCTGGTGGAGTGACTATCTTATGTATGTATTTCTATTAGTTGGAGGACACTGTGATAAACCATTCTAAAACAGTGGCTGGCTAACTAACCCCCATGGGCCCATCCTGTTTTTGTAAATAGTTTTATTGGAAAAACCACACTCATTTATACAATGTCTATGGCTGTTTTGGGGCTACATTGGTAGAGCTGAGTAGTGGTAATAAAGACCACATGTCCCGTAAAGCCTAAAATATTTACTATGTGGTCCTTCACATGCAAAAAAAAAAAAAAAAGAAAAGAAAAAAAAAAAAAAAAGGAAGAAAAAAGTCTGCTGACCCCTGACCTAGAGGGTTTTTTTTTCCCCATCTGTTGAGATAGCTCTGCTTACTTACATACATATTAGGACTTTGAGTATTTATTCAGCAATAGTCAAGGTTTACACATAAACTCCACATTCTTTTCAATTCTCCTTGAGATTTGAAGGCCCCTGCTGGGTCATGGGATCAGACAGTCCTAGTCCTAGGAATGTTGGCCAGAGTTGGAGGCACACGTTTGGGTGCTATGTTTATTATGGAGAGGAGACCAAGAACAAAGGAATTTTTTAAAATTTTATTTTAGCATTCTGGAACATAATGTTCAAAGCAATTGAAACATGATGCATTTGAAATACCTCTTTATTCAATCCTGAGTGATTTAATTTTATCTAAAATAAAAGAATGTACTAAATTTAATAGAGAATGCACTGTTTGGTTATAAATATTAATCTTTCTACTAAAGTTATTTTTACTCCTCTCATTTGCTAAATCGAACTGATGACATAGATTAAAAGTTTATCCTTTCTCCTTCTATCCATCTTCCCCATTTTCCTGAGAGTTATTTAAAAAAAAAAAATTTGGTTATGCAATCCTTCTGCATAATAATCTTACTTGACTCTCTTTTTCATATTCAAATCTCTAATTTGGCATGTGTGGCCCTTTAAAATATGGCCAAATCTGCCAATCATTTCCTATTATACTCAAAGGTGAAATTTAAAATATTTGACAACTAGTAAGACATGGGTTCAACTAGAACAGATGAGAATCATAACCAATAGGTAAATCAGTGCCAATGCATTCCTCCTAAATAGTGGAATTATTATACTTCTACCCTCCGTCCACCACTACCAACTCCTTATCTTTCCTATATCAAAATTCTTATAATTCCCCAAACATACCAACCTTACAGAATTACCTACATGGTCTTCTCCTTGGAGTGACCTCCCTGTCTTTTACCATGAAAGTCAAGTTTGTCGGGGCAGCTGGGTGGCTCAGTCAGTTAAGCATCTGCCTTTGGCTCAGGTCATGATCTAAGGGCCCTGGGATTGAGCCCCACATCGGGCTCTCTGCTCAGCAGGAGTCTGCTTCTCCCTGTGTGCTCTCTTCCTTCTTTTCTCTTGCTCTCAAATAAATAAAAATTTTTTAAAAATTTAAAAAAAACCCTCAGGTTTGTCATGTGAGACATTACCCAACAGTTTCAAAGACTTCCGAAACTCTAGTAGGACTTCCACAGATCCCTTAAAGCCCCTGTGACTTCCATTTCTATTTTTCTGTTTTCCTCTTCCTCTTCTCCACTGGAATATGAGCTCCTTGAAGTGTGGTCAAAGGTTGATTAATCTTTGTGACGTCTAGTGCCTACCATATTATGAACATTTGAGAATAGCTGTGACTGCAGAGGAAAATCAAGTGTGGCAGTTTCCTCAACTCCAGTCAGCCTCAGTAAAAGGCAGGTTTCTCAAGCTCTTATGGAATAGAAAGAATCATGTGAGCACAGACCACTCTGCAAGGAAGCCAACTAAAAGCCCTGTGGTAGAGGGGCAATTCCTGGGACACACTCTCTATGATTTCACAAGAGAGGTCTATTTCATAGGTTTCAGTATAGATGCTGAGCTTCTAGCCCTCACAAAACACATCAGTGAAAAATGAAGCACTTTCTATGATGCTAAATCATGTGATCAACTGATCACTTTCAATGGGAAAAGTCAGATGATTAGTAAAATAGTGAGATAAGGAATGCCATGAACATGTTTGGACACATGCCTGTGCCATTTCAGAGGAAGACTTCAAAGTTTTAGCTCCTTGTGAAGGGAAAGAAAACAGGTTTATTTTTTTCAGTACGCTGACCATAATGCATTAGCCTTGCCAACTATGGTGAATGTAGATTAGAAATGGTTCAGTTATTTGTTCAGAACATTTAAAAGCTCTATTTTCTTCTATCTTATCAAGACATGAATGCAAATCTTTATTTTTCAAGATGATTTGTAGAGACTCTCAATTTAACATTCTTGGACCCCTAAATCTGCTTTGTTTGTTTGTTTAATAGATTAATTTTTAGAGCAGTTTTAGGTTCACAGCAAAGTTGAGAGGAAAGTATAGACATTTTCCATAATCTCCCTCCCACACACATGCATAGCCTTCCCATTATCAACATTCCCCACCCAAATGGTGCATTTATTACAACTGATGAACCTATATTGATAAATCATTATCATCCAGAGTTCATAGTTTACCTTATGGCTCACTCTTGGTGGTGTACATGCTATAAGTGTGGAGAAATGTATAATAACAGAGACATACCGTGTCATACAGAGCATTTGCACTACCCTAAAAGTCCTCTCTGCTCTATTCATTGTTCTTTCTCTCCACTAACCTTTGGCAACCAATGATGTCCTTACTGTCTTCATAGTTTTGACTTTTCCAGAATGTCATATAGTTGGAATCATATGTAGCCTTTTCAGATTGTCTTCTTTCAGTTAGTAATATGCACTTAAGTTTCCCCCATGTTTTTTTCATAGTTCAATAGCTAATTTCTTTTTAGTGAGGAATAATATTTCATTGTCTGGGTATCACAGTTTATTTATCCATTCACCTACTGAAGGACATCTTGGTTGCTTCCAAGTTTTGGCAATTACAAATAAAACTGTTATAAATATCCCTGTGCAGGTTTTTGTGTGGGCATAAATTTTTAGTTCATTTTGGTAAATGCCAAGGAGCATGATTGTTGGATTGTATGGTAAGGGTATATTTACTCTTGTAAGAAATTGTTAACTACCTTCTAAAGTGACTGTATCATTTTATATCAAGAATGAGTAAAATTTCCTATTGCTCCACAGTCTTGCTGTTATAATACACTCACTCCCACCACACCAATTTTTTCTTTATTTTTGGTTTTTGGCTTTTTTTGTTAATCTGAATATGTTTTGTCATTTTTTTCATGTACATAATTAAATATGGTTCTTTTATAGCTTCTGGATTTTCTTCTTTAATCTTCTCTGAAAAAAAAGAAAGAAATTATTTTCTCTGAAACCAGGAGAGTGTTGCTTATTTTTTCACCTTTATTCATTTAATCCAACCAGAATTTTTTTCAATTAAATCTATACAGTAAGAGATCCATCATATTTTCTTTAAGGTAGATTCTCAGTGTGCCTGCAGGAGTTATTAAATAATCATTTCCTAATGAAATAACAATAATGCTTCATATATTAAATTTTACATTTTTAAAATTAATTATTTTCTGTGTACTAGTATATAATTTTAGATTTTCTCTTTAGTACTACTGTTGCTAGCAGCAGTGTTTTTATTATATTATCTTTTTAGTGAACTTTAATAACTAGTAAGGCATGCCACACTAATTATTATTGCCATAATTTTTTGTTAAATATTGTTCATCCCTAACAACTTTAAGGTTATTTTTCTAATTATAAAATTTAGTTTCTAAATATTAATTTTTGAAGGGTTGAAATTTTAATGATATTAGATGTTTAAATCCAAAAATAGGGAATGAATTTTAATCAAATTTTTATATCCTTCCATAAAGATTACTTTATGAAGATTTTGTATTTTTATTGAATTATTACTGTGCATTGTCTTTTTCTTAACGTATTTTTGTCTAGCGAATTATTGCTGGTATAGATAAAAGCAGCTTGATGTTTGTATAATTCAAATTCCTTTTCTGATATTTGTAGCTTTTTCCAGAAGCCTTGCATTTTCTAGATATGCAATAGTTTTATCGACACAAAATAATTGATAACTTCATCTCCATTACTTATACTAATAATGTCATTTTCTCAACTTACTGTATTCACTCTAAAATTCTAAAATCTAAAATCTCTAAAGCACTGGTGTATGATAGTAATTATAACAGGTATCCTTCCCTGTACTTGATTTTGATGAGATTAGTTTGTTATTTTACTATTTAGAATGAAATTTTATAT
The DNA here is from genome assembly GCF_002201575.2 of Neomonachus schauinslandi. Lineage (NCBI taxonomy): Eukaryota > Metazoa > Chordata > Mammalia > Carnivora > Phocidae > Neomonachus > Neomonachus schauinslandi. The sequence continues at coordinate 68,052,980 of NC_058413.1, read as the reverse complement.
TTTTGTCTTTATCATATTTTATTTTCTTCTTTTTACATTGTCATTTTAGTTAGCATTGGTGCTCATATCTTCAGATCCAAATGCACAAATTAAAGAATGTACAAACAGACACACACACACAAACTCATATTAGAACAAATAAAATGAGATGTGAAATTAGGAGCCTGTGTTGAATTTATAGTTTGCTTTATCACAAAGAATACTTTTAAAAATGACGTTTTGATCTAGTTCAAGATGGCAACCTAAACACACTAGTTTCGCCTTCCTCCTGCCTCCAAACCCATTGAACTGACTTGCCATTTCGTTCAGAGTAAAAACCACAGTCTTTACAATATGGTACCAGACTCCCGCATGTATCTCCCCACCTATGTCCTGTTGCTTCTCTCCTCTTTGACTCCAGCCCAGCCACAATGGTTCTACTGTTCCTGAAAAAATCTGAGTTACATGTCCACCTCAAGGCCTATGTACTTGGTGTTTCCTTTGCCTGAAACAGTCTTCTCCCAGACATCCTCATCACTGGATTCTTTACCTGAAGTCCAACATGTTATTACCTTCTACTATGCTACATAATTTTCTTATTCACTTGGTTTATTGTCTTTCTAGTCTGTGCTAGAAGATAAACTCCAGGAGGGCAGGGATTTTTATCATTTTGTTCATTGCTCTATCCTCTGTCTCTGGAGAAACATCTGATAAGCACCTAATAAAATCATCTTTAAAAAGCTGGAGAACCCTTAACCCATATTTTGGCAGGTAAAATTTTTAAAAATTTTCCCTCTTAGTACACTGGGATCGTCAGAGATCAGAGATAGCATATCTGGGAGAAAAAGGAAGTTTCACATCACCAGCCAAATAAATAGTTTTATGATTTCAGAACAGCTGAGCTAGTTTCCTTGCTCTCACCAGCCTCATCTCACCCGGACACTCTTTGAACAGCTGTCTCTTCCTTTGTCTCAAAACAGAGCTGTGGAGAGAAAGAGGGGCCTAATATATTAGGACAAAATTAAAAAGCTAAGAGTTCTAGAGATCTCCATGAAATATGAGGACGCATGTGGGGATGAGTCACGTGAGACCCAGAAAGATGAGATGTGCTTGAAGATTAGGGTATTAAAATGCAACAGTGCTGGTATGGAGCAGAGCCAAATGAGGTCACAGCCCAGGAGGTGGCCTTAGGAGAGGGTGACTAAGTTAATGTAGAGGTGGATGGTACTGCCATTCGCTCACTGATCGTTACTTACAGGAATGTTGAATTTACTAGGGTTTCTGTGTTTTTAGTTCAGATGTTCTCATATCTCAAAAAAAGAAAAAAAAGGATATTTGTCATTTGTACAAATCACTTATCCAGCCAAAGAAGAGAACATTATTTTCAAAAAAAAAAAATCCATTACAAATAAACCTTTTGTCTCCCACAGTAGAATCTTAGTTCTGAAGATATGCCAAAAAACTTATAAGATGTAACTATATTTAATATGGTTGTCTCAAGAAATTATGATAGCTTGACAATTCCATTTTTACATTTTTGCAGTTTTTATAGCAGGCTGGATTATGTGGCAAAACAATTGAAAAAGACAGTGGTGGAAATTCCTGTGGGAAAATTTCATTTTTAAAAATGTTGCATAATCTTATGATTTCTAAATAGACAAGGAGGATTCCTTTTTTTTTTTTTTTTTTTTTTGGCTTAAAATTTGCTTCTGTACAGTTTGAGGCAATATCATAGCTATAACAGTGCTAATACCTTATATTTCTGTAGTTGCTTTAAAGATTACAAATGCTTTTATGTGCATTAAGCAATTTAATCCTCCTTGCTCAGTAAATGCATGATAGCCATCCATGAAAATGTGTCCAGATGACTGAAAATGGACATCAGCCACCCAAATAAGCAGTAGACTAGTGGCCACCAATTTAGGCTCATGGGCCCTTAGAAAGCTTTAATGAAAATTTCAAAGGTCCAAAATGAAATTAAATGAACAAACAATTATACACACGTCTATTCATCTATGTGTATATATAGTTGCAGTCTGCCCTTATTTTAAAAAGGATTTTTCCATTCATTTATTTCTTCAACAAGTATTTATTTGGTATTTACTATATTGCAACACTATACATTGACTATAAGGTAGCAAAAATGACCAGTGTAACCCTGTCCTTCTGGAGGGTTTAAACAAACAACAAATCAAATATTTAATTCTATGTTTTTATCATTATCAAGGTATAATTGATATACACTATATTGCACACATTGAGACTATACTTCTTGAGGCGTTTGGACATATGCCTAACCTGTGATACCATCACCTCAGCCAGGGTACTAAAGATATCTATCATTTCCAAAAATTTCTTTGTGTTTGTGCATGTTGTGTATGTTTTAGTAAGAATACTTAACATGAGATTTATCTTCTCAACTTATTTTAAAGTTTTTAAACTTTATTGTATTATTAACTGTGGGTACTGTGTTAATAACTATAGGTAGAGCCGATCTCTAGAACTTACTCATCTTGCATAATTAAAACTGTATCCCTTATAAAACAGTTCCCCATTTCCTTCCCCATCAGCCCCCAGCAACCATCATTTTATTCTTTCCTTCTATGAGTTTGACTTTTTAGATAACTCATATGAGTAGAATCATGCAGTATTTGTCCATCTGTAATTGACTTATTTCACTTAGCCTAAAGTTCTTCAGATTCATCCTGGAGATGTCAGGAGTTCCTTCTTTTTATGGCTGAATAATATTCCATTGCATGTATATACCATATTTTAAAAAGTATTTAATTAATTAATTTATTTGAGAGAGAGAGCATGAGCAGGGGGACAGGCAGAGGGACAAGCAGACTCCCCCTGAGTGGGAAGTGCAATGCAGGCCTCGATCCCAGGACCCTGAGATCATGACCTGAGCCAAAGTCACACACTTAACTGACAGAGCCCCCCAGGTGCCCCCATATTTTCTTTATTTATTTGTCAGTGGACTTGTGGGTTCTCATATTTTTATTATTATGAATAAACTTTAATGAATGTGGGGGTGCAGATATCTCTTCAACTTTTTATTTCAATTATTTTGAATATATATCCAGAAGTGAGATTGCTGGATCATATGGGACTTCTATTTTTAATTTTTTGAGGAACCTCCATACTGTTTTCTATTGTGGCTGCACCATTCTACATTCCTACCAACAGTGTGTACGTATTCCAATTTCTCCACATCCTCACTGATGATACTTTTCTCTTGTCTTTTTCATAAGAGCCATCCTAACAGGGATAAGATGATATTCTATTGTGGTTTTGATCTGCATATCCCTGATGATTAGTGATGTCAATCACCTTTCATATATCTGTTGTCCATTTGTATTTCCTTGTAGGAATGCCTATTTAAGTCTTTTGCCTATTTTTTTTATTGAGTTATTTGGATTTTTTGCTGTTGCATTATATGAGTTTCTTATATACTTTGGATATTATCCCCTTATCAGATAAAGGATTTGCAAGTATTTTCTTTCATTCCATAGGATGCCTTTTCAGTCTGATTGTTTTTGTTGTTGTTGTTTTATTTGTTTTGTTTTTTTTGTTGTTGTGTAGTAGCAAAGTTTAATAAGTGCAGTGAAGAAATCTTTTTTTTACTTGGTTTTGGAAGTAAGATATTCTTTATTAATTAATGATAATTTGTTTTGCTAAAAATTGGAAAAAATTGAATTGCCAATGTTCTGTTGACTCTGAATTATTTTATTACCATAATGGTGTTTATGGTGTTTCAAGGCTTCCCCATGATGTGCCTATACCTTTAAAGATACTATCCCAGAAGTGATGAGTTTAAAAGCCAGCTTGACACCTATAGTGAGACTTGTCCTTTTCTTTTACATAAAAATAATCACTTCTTGTTACATCACTCAGTAACTATCAAAAAAAACACAATGCATTTGTGTTCCAAATTAGAATGCAGAATATGGTTAACATTTATAATAGTGTTTGAGCATGCAGTGTGTTAAGATGAAATAAAGTAAGGGTGACTGAAAATATCAAAGAAAGCAGGTAGTACCAGTCACACTATAATCCAAGCTGCCTTAACTCCTTTCGGTGTTTCTTCAGAGATACACAAACAGTGATAATCTTCCTTATGGCTAGAGCCAGTATTTGCCCTAATTAACTTAATTCCAAAAGCCATGATCATTTGAATCCAACTTGTCTTTCCTCTTTCATATCTTGAATGGTTTATTCATATTTAAGACACAAAGCAACTTTTTCAAGTGTCTAGCATTCATTGCACCCCACTTGTGATTTATGTTGTCAATCTCATTTTACAAGGATTGTTGAGGTATGATGAGAGAGACCCACAAATGTGTGTTAAGTGATATCTATTCCCTTGTCTTGATAAAAGTCATAGAAAATATTGATTTGATGATTTAAGACATAACTCATTTCTGAATATAATTAAGATGAGAGTGATAAATAAAGCAAATAGGACTGCCTCTAGTATTCCTGAGTGATTCAGCTAGTGCTAACATAATGCCTCTAGAGGGAAAAATTGAAGGCAACTGGGAGAAATAGTGAAAATCTTTCAACCTTGTTTGGGTGGCATTTGCCTTATTGACTGGCAGAAATGGTATAAATCAAGGAAGAAGAAACTCAGCAGTAATTGAAAAAAGAACAAACCTTAACTCAAAGGATTCAAGATCCAGCTCAGTTGATCTTTAAGCCGTTAATTGAAATAATGGATGATCCTGAAGGTAAATTGAATATCCAACAAAGAGGTAAAAAGAATTAAAAGTTACAGATGAAAATGTAAGGAAAAAACCCAAATATATCAGACTGAGGTACTAAGAATTGTGTAGGGCACACAATTGTTTTAGACTACACTTATGGTCAGAAGTGGTAGCTTTCACAAGAACTCATGAGTATTGACTCATATGTGTTTATATATCTAAGATTAGAAACATGTTATTGCTTAGGTTTACATAAATTATTATGCATGCACTATTTATAAATCTAAAAATAAGTACATATACAAACATGATTCGTAAAGGATGATAGTTGTTAAGAATGTTCAGTTTAACAAATATACACCCCCCCCACACACACACATACATATGCAGAAGCTGGTTAATGATTTAGAACTTTCTAAATAAGCCATAGACCGTGTCTATGGGTTGGTGGTGGAAAAGGCAAGGTATATAGATGTTCAAAAAGATGAAAGGATCCCTTCATATAATCTAGCCCTGTAGTTCCTGATGTGTTCATCAAAGACCGCTATTCTCCACAGTTCTCCACCCCCACCCCAGCACATTCTGTGAAACTTCAAAAGTCAATCCAAACAACTTCTAATAATGAAAGTTGAACACTGGCATTAACTCCCTTTTCTCTTGAATGCCTCCAAATTGAATAAAGGGATTTTTTTCAATAAATTATATGAAGACCAAAAAAAAAATAGAAGAGATGACAGCAACACAAATTTTTAAATGGCCAAGTGGTAGAAAGAAAGAATGAACTAGAAAGAAAGCCAAATTTTCAGCCAAGAAACAATCTAATGTACAATACAGAACCCCCCAAAAGCTCAGGAATTTGTGATGGTAGTTTGCTTTGCTCCAAATCCCATGCCCCTGCATTCTGGCATGACTGCCCTTCTGGGTCAAACCTGCATCAGTCCCTGCACAGTGAGACCCTCTCCCAGAAGACCAGCACAGGTCCCCACCACACCAGGTCCCTAAGGTTTGAGGTTTTAAAAGTCAGTAGATTTAAATGGGATAGAGCCCAGGGTTCACTGCACTGCTCCAGGCAGTCAAGCAACCCAGAGACAGACAGCATGAAAACAGTGATCTGAGAAATGCCTAGAACACATGAGGGGAAATTATTTGCTTTTTGGAGAGTCCTTCCATGAACAAAGCAAGCAAGGACTTCCCTATCTGGGACAAAGGAGTTGGCTGACGCCATTTCTTTCCCCCACCCCTCAACATAAACCAACTTCAGTAAGCAGTATAGCATCAATAGTGGCAGCCTAAACTTCTTACACCAAGTGCCACCCCCTTGCGCTATGCTGGTACCTCAGGCAAGTGTGCCTGAGGACTAGCACAGCAGGCTCTTCCCCAGAAAACCAGCACAAACCCCCACATGCAACATGTCTGTTGACCATAGGATCCTGCAGAGCTTCAATTCTAGAGGAAATAGCATCAGGTCTTATTTAAAATGCAGACCAGAGCACACCTAGTTAAAACTTGCCACACTGTGGCCAAGGTCTGAACACTGACCACTCCTGGCAAGGAGAACCTCTGCAGATGACTGACCTGAGGGATAGAGCAGGCAAAATACAGCACAGAGTGCACACAGCACACAGTACAGATGCCTCTTCTTCATAAAGTCATTACTCTCAGGAGCAGGAAACATAACAGGATTTTTTAACACAGAAAAGAAGACAGAGACCTAGACAAAATGCCAAGATGAAGGAATTCATCCCAAAATAAAGATCAAGAAAAGATCATGGCCAGAGATCTAATCAAAACAGTTATAAGTAATATGCCTCATACAAAATTTAAAGCAACAATCATAAGGATACTTGCTGGGCTTGAGACAAGTATGGAAAACATCAGGGAGACTCTTCCCTCAGAGATAAAACAGCTAAAAACAATCAGGCAGAAATGAAAAAATGTAATAACAGATTCAAAACCAACTGGATTTAATGACCACAAGGCTGGAACAAACAGAGGAATGAATAAGTGATATAGAAGATAGAATTATGGAAAATAATGAAGCTGAACAAAAGAGAGAAAGAAGAATGATGGATCACAAGAGTAGACTTAGGTAATTCAGTGATTCCATCAAATATAATAACATTCATATCATAGGAGTCCCAAAAGAAAAGAGAGTAAAAAGGGCAGAAGGTTTGTTTGAGGAAATTATAGCTGAAAACTTCCCTAATCTGGGGAAGGAAGCAAACATCCAAATCTAGGGGAGTCACAGAGAACTCTCATCAAAGTCAACAAAAGCAGGACAACACCAACACATATTGTAGTTAAATTTTCAAAAATAGAGTGATGAAGAAAAAATCCTAAAAGCAGCAAGACAAAAGAAGTCCCTAACTTAAAGGGAAGATCAATAAAGCTAGCTACAGATTTCACAGAAATTTGGCAAGGCAGAAGAGAGCAGCATGATATATTCCATGTGCTGAATGGGAAAAATCTGCAGCCAAGATACTCTATCCAGCAAGGCTATCATTGAGAATAGAAGGAGAGATAAAATACATTATATGTTAATGTTAATAAAAATTTTTTTTAAAAAAGTAGAGATAAAGAGTTTCCCAGACAAACAAAAACTTAAAGACTTTGTGACCACTAAACCAGCTCTGCAAGAAATATTAAAGGGAATTTTTTGAGTGGGAAGAAGAGACCAAGAGTGATAAAGACTAGAAAGGAATGGAGAAAATTTCCAGACAAACAAGTAATAAAATGGCACTAAATATATACCTATTGATAATTAACTCTGAGTGTAAAATGGACTAAATACTCCAATCAAAAGATATAGGGTGTCAGAATGGATTAAAAAAAAAAAAACACAAGACTCATCTATATGCTGCCTATAAGAGACTCATTTTAGACCCAAGGACACCTGCAGATTGAAAGTGAGGGGATGGAAAAACATTTATCATGCAAATGAACATGAAAAGAAAGCCAGAGTAGCAATACTTATGTCAGACAAACTAGATTTTAAATCAAAGACTATAACAAGAGATGAAGAGCATTATATCATAATAAAGGGAACTATCCAACCAGAAGATCTAACCATTGTAAATATTTATGCCCCCAACTTGGGATCACCCAAATACATAAAACAATAACAAACATAAAGGAACTCATTGATAACAACACAATAATAGTAGGGGACTTTAACACCCCACTTATATCAATAGATCATCTAAGCAGAAAATCAACAAGGAAACAATGGCTTTGAAAGACACACTGGACCAGATGGACTTAACAGATATATTCAGAACATATTATCCTAAAGCACAGAATACACATTTTTTTCAAATGCTTATGGGACAGTCTCTAGAATAGATAACATATCAGATAACACATCAGGCCTCAACAAGTACAAAAAGATTGAGATCATACCATGCATCTTTTCTGACCACAATGCTATGAAACTTGGTCAACCACAAGAAAAAATTTGGAAAGACCAAAAATACATGGAGGTTAAACAACATGCTACTAAAGAATGAATGGGTCAACCAGGAAATTAAAGAAGAAATAAAAAAATACATGGAAACAAATGAAAATGAAAACATGATGGTCCAAAACCTTTGGGTTGCAGCAAAAGTGCTCATAAGAGGGAATTATGTAGCAATACAAAAACCTCAAGAAGCAAGAAAAATCTCAAATAAACAACCTAACCTTACATCTAAAGGAGCTAGAAAAAGAAAAAATGAAGCCTAAAGCAAGCAGAAGAGGAGAAATAATAAAGATTAGAAAGATTAGAGCAGAAATAAAAGATACAGAATCTAAAATAACAGAACAGATCAATGAAATCAGGAACTGGTTCTTTGAAAAAATTAATAAAATTGATAAACCCCTAATCAGACTTATCAAAAAGAAAAGAGAAAGGACCCAAATCAATAAAATCACAAATGAGAAAGGAGAAATAACAACCAACATCACAGAAATGCAAACAATTATAAGAGAATATTATGAAAAATTATATGCCATAAAATCAGACAATCTGGAAGAAATTGATAAATTTCTGGAAACATATAGACTACTAAAACTGAAACAGGAAGAAATAGACAACTTGAAAAGACCAATAAGCAGCAAAGAAATTAAATCAGTAATCAGAAATCTCCCAACAAACAAAAGTCCAGGGCCAGATAGCTTCCCAGGGAAAATCTACCAACCATTTAAAGAAGAGTTAACACTTTTCAAAAATATTCTAAAAAATAGAAATGGAAGGAAAATGTTCAAACTCATTCTATGAGGCCAGCATTACCCTAATTCCAAAGTCAGACAAAGATCCCCACATGGATGCAGAAATTCCCAAGAAAATACTACCAAATTGGATCCAACAGTACATTAAAAGAATCATTCACCATGATTGAGTGTGATTTATTCGTGGGTTGCAAGGGGAGGTTCAATATTTGCAAGCCAATCAACATTATACACATTAATAAAAACGTGATACACATTAATTAAAAAAAAGGATAAGAACCAAATGATCTTCTCAATAGAAGCAGAAAAAGCATTTGTTTGACAAAGTACAACATACATTCATAATAACAAAACCCTCAACAAAGTAGGGATAAAGGGATCATACCTCAACATCATAAAGGCCATGTACAAAAAACCCACAGCTAATATCATCCTCATCAGGGAAAAACTGAGAGCTTTTCCTCTACACTCAGGAACAAGACAGGGATGTCCACTCTCACCACTGGTATTTAACATAGTTCTAGAAATCCTAGTCTCAGCAATCAGATGACAAAAAGAAATAAGATGCATCACATCTGCTAGGAGGAAGTAAAACTTTTACTATTTGCAGACAACATGACACTCTATGTAGAAAACACAAAAGACTCTACCAAAAAAATTGCTAGAAGTGAAATATGAATTCAGTAAAGTCGCAGGATACAGAATCAACATACAGAAATCAGTTGCATTTCTTTTTTTTTTTAAAGATTTTATTTATTTATTTATTAGAGAGCGAGCGAGAGAGAAACAGCATGAGAGAGGAGAGGGTCAGAGGGAGAAGCAGGCTCCCCGCTGAGCCGGGAGCCTGATGTGGGACTCGATCCCAGGACCCCGGGATCATGACCTGAGCCGAAGGCAGTCGCTTAACCAACTGAGCCACCCAGGTGCCCAATCAGTTGCATTTCTATATACCAATAGTGAAGAAGCAGAAAGAGAAATCAAGGAGTCAATCCCATTTACAATTACACCAAAAACCGTAAGATACCTAGGAATAAACCTAACCAAAGAGGTAAAAGATCTGTACTCTGAAAACTATAAAACACTGATGAAAGAAATTGAAGATGACAAAGAAATGGAAAAATATCCCATGCTCATGGAACAGAAGAACCAATATTGTTAAAATGTCTATACTACCCAAAGCAATGTACACATTTAATGCAATCCCTGTCAGAATAACACCAGCATTTTTCACAGAGCTAGAACAAACAATCCTGAAATTTATATGGAACCAGAAAAACCCCAAATAGTCAAAGCAACCTTTGAAAAAGAAAGGCAAAGCTGGATATATCATAAATATGGACCTCAAGTTATATTACAAAGCTGTATTGATCAAGACAGTATGGTACTGGCACAAAAACAAACACATAGATCAGTTGAATAGAATAGAGAACCCAGAAATGGACCCACAACTATACGGTCAATTAATCTTTGCCAAAACAAGAAAGAATATCCAATGGAAAAAAAGTCTCTTCAACAAATGGTGTTGGGAAAACTGGACAGCAACATGCAGAAGAAGGAAACTGGACCACTTTCTTACAACATACACAATAGTAAACTCAAAGTGACTGAAAGGCATAAATGTGAAACAGGAAACCATCAAACTCCTAGAGGAGAACACAGGCAGTGACCTCTTTGACCTCAACCATAGCAACTTCTACTAGACATGTCTCTTAAGGCAAGGGAAACAAAAAGCAAAAATGAACTATTGGGACGTCATCAAGATAAAAAGCTTCTGCACAGTGAAGAAAATAATCAACACTAGAAGGCAACCTTTGGAATGGGAGAAGATATTTGCAAATTACATATCTGATAAAGGGTTAGTATCTAAAATATATAAAGAATTTATAAAACTCAACACCCAGAAAACAAATAATCCAGTTTAGAGATGGACAGAAGACATGAATAGACATTTTTTCCAAAGAAGACATTCAGATGGCTAACAGATACATGGAAAGATGCCCAACATCACTCATCAAGGAAATACAAGTCAAAACTACAATGAGATATCATTTCACACCAGTCAGAATGGCTAAAATTAGTAACACAAGAAACAAGAGGTGTTGGTGAGGATGTGGAGAAAGGGGAACCCTCTTACACTGTTGGTGGGAATTGAACTGGTGCAGCCACTGTGGAAAACAGTATGGGGGTTCCTCAAAAAGTTAAAAATAGAACTGCCTTATGAACCAGCAATTGCACTACTAGGTATTTATCCTTAGGGTACAAAATTACTGATCTGAAGGGATACATGCACCCTGATGTTTATAGCAGCATTATCAACAATAACCAAATTATGCAAAGAGCCCAAATGTCCATTGACTGATGAATGGCCAAAGAAGTGGTACACACACACACACACACACACACACACACACACACTATGGAATATTACTCAGCCAAAAAAAAAGAAGAGAATGAAATCTTGCCACAACATGGATGGAGCTAGAAAGTATAATGCTAAGCAAAGTAAGTCAGTCAGAGAAAGACAAATATCGTATGATTTCACTCATGTGGAATTTAAGAAAGGAAACAGACGAACATGGGGGGAAGAAAAAAGGCAAACCAGGAAACTAACTCTTAACTATAGAGAACAAACTGAGGGTTACCAGAGGGGAGGTGGGGAGAGGATGGGTTAAATAAGTGATGAGGATTAAGGAGGGCACTTATTGTGATGAGCACTGGGTGTTGTATGTAACTGATGAATCACTAGATTCTACACCTGAAACTAATATTACACTGTATGTTGGTGACCTAGAATTTGAATAAAAACTTGAAAGAAAAAAAAAAAAGAATAGAAATCAGTATCACTGAGAAAATATTAAAATCAATAAGAAGATATACCACATTCAGGGATTGGAAGAATCTATTGTTAAGATGGCATGTCTACTCCATCCCTGTCTGCTGCTGTACTTTGCCACCATGTACCAGCTGAGCTATACTTTTTGAGTTCTTAAAATATACCCAGCCTTTCTCTGCCTCAGAATGTTTGCACATGCTATTCTTTCAATCTGAATGTTCTTCTTATAATTTTTAGCTCAGCAAATTCCTACTCATCCATCAAATACCAGTGTAGATATCACTTCCTCAGTGAATCTTCTCTTATTACCTAAAATAACTTCACTCCTGTTATGTGATCTCATATTATCATGTATTTTATTTTTTTCTTTTTATTATTATGTTATGTTAATCACCATACATTACATCATTAGTTTTGATGTAGTGTTCCATGACTCATTGTTTGTTTATAACACCCAGTGCTCCATGCAGAATGTGCCCTCTTTAATACCCATCACCAGGCTAACCCATCCCCCACCCCCCTCCCCTCTAGAACCCTCAGTTTGTTTTTCAGAGTCCATAGTTTCTCATGGTTTGTCTCCCCCTCCGACCTCCCCCCCTTCATTCTTCCCCTCCTGCTATCTTCTTCTTCTTCTTTTTTTTTTTGACATATAATGTATTATTTGTTTCAGAGGTATAGGTCTGTGATTCAACAGTCTTGCACGCTTCACAGCGCTCACCATAGCACCTACCCTCCCCAATGTCTATCACCCAGCCACCCCATCTCTCCCATCCCCCACCACTCCAGCAACCCTCAGTTTGTTTCCTGAGATTAAGAATTCCTTATATCAGTGAGGTCATATGATACATGTCTTTCTCTGATTGACTTATTTCACTCAGCATAATACCCTCCAGTTCCATCCACATCATTGCAAATGGCAAGATTTCATTCCTTTTGATGGCTGCATAATATTCTATTGTGTATATATATATATATATATATATATATATATATATATATATACACCACATCTTCTTTATCCATTCATCTGTCAATGCACATCTTGGCTCTTTCCATAGTTTGGCTATCATGGACGTTGTTGCTATAAACACTGGGGTGCACATACCCCTTTGGGTCCCTACATTTGTATCTTTGGGGTAAATACCCAGTAGAGCAATTGCTGGATTGTGTGGTAGCTCTATTTTCAACTTTTTGAGGAAGCTCCATACTGTTTTCCAGAGTGGCTGCACCAGCTTGCATTCCCACCAACAGTGTAGGAGGGTTCCCCTTTCTCCGCATCCCCACCAACATCTGTCGTTTCCTGACTTGTTAATTTTAGCCATTCTGACTGGTGTGAGGTGGTATCTCATTGAGGTTTTGATTTGGATTTCCCTGATGCCGAGCAATGTTGAGCACTTTTTCATGTGTCTGTTGGCCATTTGGATGTCTTCTTTGGAAAAATGTCTGTTCATGTCTTCTGCCCATTTCTTGATTGGATCATTTGTTCTTCGGGTGTTGAGTTTAGTAAGTTCTTTATAGATTTTGGATACTAGCCCTTTATCTGATATGTCATTTGCAAATATCTTCTCCCATTCTGTCGGTTGTCTTTTGGTTTTGTTGACTGTTTCTTTTGCTGTGCAAAAGCCTTTTATCTTGATGAAGTCCCAAGAGTTCATTTTTGTCCTTGCTTCCCTTGCCTTTGGCGAGGTTTCTAGGAAGAAGTTGCTGTGACTGAGGTCGAAGAGGTTGCTGCCTGTGTTCTCCTTACGATTCTTCTCTAGTGCCCATGGAACGTTCTCCAGAATAGATCACATCCTAGGTCACAAATCAGGTCTCAACCGGTACCAAAAGATTAGGATCATTCCCTGCGTATTTTCATACCACAATGCTTTGAAACTAGAACTCAATCACAAGAGGAAAGTCGGAAAGAACTCAAATACAAGGAGGCTAAAGAGCATCCTACTAAAGAATGAATGGGTCAACCAGGAAATTAAAGAAGAATTTTAAAAATTCATGGAAACAAATGAAAATGAAAACACAACTATTCAAAATCTTTGGAATGCAGCAAAGGCAGTCCTAAGAGGAAAGTATATAGCAATACAAGCCTTTCTCAAGAAACAAGAAAGGTCTCAAATATACAACCTAACCCTACACCTAAAGGAGCTGGAGAAAGAACAGCAAATAAAGCCTAACCCAGCAGGAGAAGAGAAATAATAAAGATCAGAGCAGAAATCAATGAAATAGAAACCAAAAGAACAGTAGAACAGATCAATGAAACTAGGATCTAGTTCTTTGAAAGAATAATCCTGTATTTTAAAGCATTGCATTTGTATAGTTTGTAATTATATAAGAACTGGCATTTTTATCTCTATAATATCCATTCTTTACAAGAGTATAAGCTCCACTATGCCTGGCACAGTTATTAGAACATAGTAGGTCACCTATCAAATTGTGAACCATCCTGTGGTGAAATTACCCAGTTTTATAATTCTCTTTCTAACTAAGACATAAATTCCATGGGGCATAGATTATGTCTGTTTTATTTACCATTGTATTCTCAATGCCTGGCATTTAGTAGTTGCTCACAAAATATATATTATATAAAGTCACTTGAATATTTGATCCAAACAACAGTCTGAGAGAAGAAATATCAAAAGGTACTTGAGTAAAAACTTCCCTCGAAATGATTGCTCATGAAACAGGCAGGCATCAAAAGATGAGCTTCTCTGTAAAGCACTGGGCACAAGCTGCTTCATAGTAAAGTTTATATAGCAAGGAAGGGGAATCTGTTATGGACTAATTTATTCATCACCAAGTATTTGTTGTAGACTTGCCATGTGTCAGGTCCAAGAAGGACTGATGAGTTCCTGGTGGGGAAGAGGTTAGTTATGCTGGCAAATGCTGTAGTCATCTCATGCAGACCACACCGCTCTGCCTGTTTCTTTCACAGAGTCATGTATGAACTCAACTCATGCCCTGGAATTTTCTCACCAGTTATCTTGGTTAATCCAGCCCCTTCTATCCTTCAAAGCCAGCCTAAAGGCCTAGATCTTCTCAGGTCTGGTCTGAGAAAGGCCATGGTCTCACAAAGACAAGGCTTTGTTGTTCATTCTTCCTTCCATTACTGTTTTCACTGGGAACACCCACTCCTCTCCATAATACTTTTGTTTTTCTTTTTTTAAAGATTTTATTTCTTTATTTGAGAGAGAGTCAGAGAGAGAGAGAGAGAGAAAGCACAAGTGGGGGAGGGGCAGAGGGACAGGGAGAAACAGACTCCCTGCTGAGCAGGGAGCCCAACTCGGGGCTTTATCCAGGTACTCTGGGATCATGAGCTGAGTGGAAGGCAGACAGACGCTTAACTGACTGAGCCGCCCAGGTGCCCCTACTTTTCTCTTTTTCAAGGGCCGTTTCAAGTCTGAATTCCCTGTGGCTGGAGAAGAATCTGGAAACATATGCTAGGTTCAAAACTGGAAGTAATTCTTTTCCCAGTCTAGACTTTATCCTGAAGACAATGGACTTATGGGACACTTTAAGCAGGGGAGACAACAGAAGCAAGTTTGGTATCTTAAGGATTACTCCAGGAGTAAAATGGAAGTGGATCAAAAGGAAAACCAGGCTAGAGGCTGGAAAGATCAGCTGAGATATCATTACAATAATTCAGGAGATGCTAAAGGTCTGAAGTAAAGTAGTACTAGAGGAAGAGCAGAGAAACTAAGGGTCCTGGCTTGTACAGCCTGGAGGAAGGAGGCAGAAAACAATGAACTTCTCCCTGTCCGGCTGGTCTTGCCACTAAGGGCTCTCTGCTCAGGTGTTGGACATTTTAGATATATACCCCTTTTCCCCCTGCTTTATTCTCCCCTTTTTGGCTCCTCAGGAAAATTTCCAAAGATGCAAACAACTCAAAAGATTTGTGAGCATTTTTTAAAATAAGAAATAGGGAGCTAGTGATTTTAAGAAACCCAAACTCTGCTTTCACTTCTCTTTTTGATGACTTACTCTCAGAAACTTAGAACAGCTCTTTTCAAATGGATTTTCAGGACAGATGCTTAATTATCTTGTTATTTATGGCCATTTTAACACTGTTGTAGAGACCTTTCAGGAACTCAGCTGAGACCATCAGATCATTACCTTTGCTGACAAGTTTCCTGACTTCAGTGATGCATATCTGCAGGAAGTTACCTCTGTGTTTGTATATATTTCTAAAATGAGACCCTACATGTCTGAATTATAGAGAATTTTGCCTCTCCTGTATGAGGCTGAATTGTCTAGTGCCCCAAAGAAAGGGTTGTTGACAGAGCCAATTTGGTGCTTTTGTTGGCTTATGCAAATTTTAGAAAAGCCATTCTCTTAGTGTTCACTATATTTCCTAGTTGGAGTGTGTGTTTAGGAATCTATGCCTCTAAAAGACAAACCTGAAAATATTTCATTCTGTTTCAGAAAGGAAATGGGATGAGGGAAGAGAATATTGTGGAGATAACATTTGGTGTGGGTTAGACATTAACTAAACACTTTGCACATGTTATTTCATTTAATTTTGATAACAAACTGGCAAAATAAAAATTATTTTCTGCATGAGAAGCTCTGAGAAGCCAGGCTACTTGCATGACTAATCAATGTCAGAACCAAGTTCAAATCAGAGTTTTTTCAAACTCCAAAGTTCTTTTTCCTAATGCCTAACTGCAGACAAATCAGTTGGCCAGTGAGTACTTCGTTTTCAAAACTATGTGGTTGGGGAAGAGAAGGATAGAAATAATAGGAATATTAATTTTGCTGATTAGATTGTATTATTTTTAAAATTTTTGGTTTGGGCCCTTAAAAAAAATTATGTGATCCACAGAAATCACATGGATTCACTAAGAATGATCCCCAACTTTAATAGGAATGAAGGGGAAATTATGGTATTGCCATTAACAACATGTATTCTTTTCATTCATTCTTTCTTTCAAAAAATGGTAATTGAGATACTGAATTTAGCAAGATATCTGGTAAAAATCTAGGCAGATATTATTGAGGATGATATAAAAAAAAGGGAGATTAGATGAGTTGAGACCTAAATATGAATTTAGATGAACTCATTACTTAAATAATATTTATACATTAATATCAACTTAAAAGATGTCTTAAAAAAAGATGTCTTCAGTAACATGTCTACTATGCATTATGGATACCATCTATAAACATAGCATTTGTAGTTGACAAGTCATTTTCATATTTTTGTACATTTTCTCTGCTTTAGAGGAGTAAGCTATAATTCTCAGTGTTATATGCTTTACCCAAGGTCACCAGCTCAGAAATGGTGGCATCAAGCCTCAAACCTAGTTATTTTGATTGCAAGATCTATATTCTTTACACTCTACTTAGACTTTTTTTCTCTTTCTTGGAAGCATTTGTATTAGTGATTTGTATGAAATCATGGAAGCATTGCTTAGCAAATTTGTCCTTCACAAAGAACGGGAAGTTTCAACTTATGTGACTAATGACAGATCAAAATTAGAAGAAAAAAAAACTTTTCCAATTGAAAATTTGAAATTAAACTAGAAGTTGAAATTTAGTAGTGATAAATATAAACTCTGGCAAGTAGGTTCAATTAATGCATTCAATGACCTTGGAGATTCTGTCAAACTATAAGAATTTTTTAAGTGTCCAAAATAATTAATGTTTTCTTTTCATTTCCTTTCCTATTTTATAGAATTGAAATCTGCATTTACCTTTGATATCTACTGATTTTATGGACTATTTATATAGGAAAAATTATTTAGGGGCATATAATATGAATATTAGTTTTGTTCTGCAAATGAACTGATCGATTACAGCTACTTGGAGGAGAATAATTTGAAAAATTTATGTAGAAAGACAAGGTTGAATAATGCCTGTTGTATACATATTAATTGAATGTGTTATTCTGTTATAATTTGCAAAACAATAATTTCTATGTAATGAATGTTTAACAGCAATGAGAAAATTATAGAGTATCAAAACAGCCATACATTTATAGGTCTAATCTTGCTACCAGAAAGGGCATAACTTAATCACATTTGAAATACATATTCATCATTCATGAACATACATTCAAAATATAGGTTGGTCATATACTTCTGCACAAAACAAAGGGATTTATTAGAATGTCAAGGGCTGATTTTTTCTGTCATAATCATGATTACAGCCTATTGCTGAAAAAATACAGAGATAATGGTGACAGGTAAACCAAATGTGCTGTTTCAACTTAAGACATACAGTGTTCCATCTGTCTTTGAAGGCAACACAAAGGTGGGACTGTTACAGATCCTTTAGACTATTAATTTTCATTTTTTTCTTTTTTATAATGGAGGTGGATTTATTGTCTTGTATGTTCATGTTTCATAAGCTCTCTGACTTTTCAAAGGAAAAAGGAACTAAGGTTTTGATCAATTTAAATAATGTAAATGGCTTACTACTTCTAAGTTTCCATTGTAGGTGAAACTATAGAAATGAAAGAAAGGCTTAGGGAAATATTGTAACATGGTGGCTAAAAATACAGACTTCAAAATAGGACAAAGCTGATTTTAGTTCTTAGCTCTGTGGATTACTAGGTGAGATGTCAGGCAAGTTATTTATCTAAACCTCATTTTTCTCAAGTATAAAGCTGATTATCAATTAATCTCATAACTTAATACAAGGCCTAGCACAAAGTAGGCATTCAGTAACTTGATAAATAACTCAATATTATTATCACTTTCTCAAGGAGCTTACAACTTGTTTCCTCACACATTCAAAGTAATTTTTTGTTTTTGTTTGTTGGTTGGTCTGTGAATGATAAAAATATCCTTAATTTATTGATGTTAATTTTAGTAACATTAGTCAAATAAATTAGAACTCAATATAAAATTTTAAATATGGCAAAAGATATTACTTTTCTGAGTTGATGTCATATGATGACACCAAACTGAAAATTAATTCCTCAGGGTTTAGTAATTGTCTTAAGTACAGCTGAAATTGAGTAAGTCATAGTTTAAGGCCATGAAGGAATAAGTCTAACAGGGAAAAAAACAAACAAACACAAACATGGATTAAAAAATGAAGAAAAATTCTTAATACTGTCCAATATTAAACTTTCTTACATCAAAAAGACATTTTAAACACTGGTTACACTTTACTGACACAACTAAGCAAACATAACCAAAATTATTTGTGAAAAATTCCCATCTGTGTTACTACTGCAGATTTTCAATCCAATTCGAAGACATTTTAGGACCAGTCAACTATGTGAACCACAATGACAGAGCATTACAGAGCCAAATTTTGTCTTCTTAATCAAGTAGTGATTTAGTTAATTTGTTGTTATGTTTCATAGGCATTAATTTATTTTTGTGTAAGTTTATGTTTCCTGGTAATATTTTGTTAACAGCTTTACTAAGGTACAATTGACACACGACTAATTGCATATTTTTAAATATACAGATGAGCATTTCTGTTACCCCAAAAACTTTCCAATCCATGTGCTCTTTTTTTTTTTTTCTTATTTCATTGTCTAGAACCTCTCCTATAATGTTAAATAGGTATGGTGACAGGAGGCATCCTTTTCTTCTTTCTAATCTTAGGGGGAGAGCATTCAGTATTGCATCACTAAGTATGATATTAGCTTTAACTTTTTTATAGATGCCCTTTATCAGGTTGAGTAAGACTCCTCCTATTCCTAGTTTACTGAGAGCATTTATCAGGAATGGATGCAGGATTTTGTCAAACGCCTTTATTGTGTCTATTTAAATGATCATATTTTTATTTTTTCTGTGTGTTAATATATAGTATTAAATTAATTAATTTTTGTGTGGTAAACCAATTTCAAGTTACTGTAATAAACTTCAGCAGTTAAGCAGTTAACTGGTTTTTGTTTGAGAAGTTTGAATTGCAAATTCATCTTTAAAGAACTGTAAGTGTACTTGAGTTATCTATTTCCTCATAAATGAGTTGTGAAGAAATTTTTCTATTTCATCTATGGTGTCAAAGTTGTTAGCATAAAATTATTTATAATGCTCCTTTATGATCCCTTTAATATCTATAGAATTCATAATGATGTCACTTGTCTTATAATTCATATTGGTAATCTGTGTCTTCTCTCTCTCTTTTTTCTTGATCAATCTGGCTAGAGATTTATCAATTTTTTGAATCTTTAATAAGCAGCTTTTGTTTCATTGATTTTCTCAGGTGTTTTTCTGTGTTTTCTTTCATTGATTTCTGCTTTGATTTTCTTTTAATTTTTTTTCCTGCTTACTTTCAGTTTCATTTGTTCTAATTTTATAAAGTGGAAGCTAAGGCTTTTGATTTATGACCTTTCATTTTTTTCTAATAAAGACATATAGTCCCCTAAATTTTCCCTTAAGTGGTTCTTTATTGATATCCCACAAATGTTGGTATGCTGTATTTTTATTTTCATTCACTTCAAACTCTCTTCTAATTTCTATTTTGATTTCTTCTTTGATGTATTACTGTGTGTTATTAATTTCCAAATAGTGAGGGACTTTCCAGATATCTTTCTGGTATTGATTTCTAATGTAATTTCATTGTGGCCAAAAGTATATTTTGTATGACTTAAATTGTTTTAAATTAGTTTGCTAGTTTAATTGCCTAGAATATGGTCTGTCTTGATAAACATTCTGTGTGGACTTAAAAAGGATACATATTGGCTGTTGTTTGATATAAGTCCTATAAATTTCAACTAGCTCCTGTTGGTTGACTGAGTTCAAGTCTTCTCTATCCTTATTATTTTTCATTCATTTTGTTCTATCAGTCATTGGAGAGGGGTATTGAAATTTTGACTATGGTTGTGAATTCATCTCTGTCTTTTTCAGTTTCATCAGTTTTTACTTCATGTATTTTGAAGCCCTGTTATTAGGTGCTTGGATGTTTAGGATTATCATGTCCACTTGGTAAGTTGACACTTTGATCCACGGTAATATTTTCCTCAATTCTGTGTCTGCTTCAATTGACTAATCTTTTTTTCATTATGGTTTGTCTTTTCCTACTATTATGCATGCCTGGTAACTTTTTTATTGGAATCTAGATCATATAAATTTTACCTTTGCGGTGGTAGTTTTGTGTGTGTGTGTGTGTATTCAGTTTTGTCTTGGGATGCAGTTAGTTGGAAGCAGCTTGATCCTTACTGATCCTGTTTCATAATTTCTTAGGCAGGACTATATCTATGCTTCGGCTAGAGCTAATTATTCTCCATCACAGAAGCAGGAGCCTTCTGAGTACTCTACTCAGTGCCTGCTAATTATGAGTTTTTCCAATGCCTGTTTTTTAAATTATTATTATGTTTAATTAGCCAGCATATAGTACATCATTAGTTTTTGATGTAGTGTTCAACGATTCACTAGTTGCGTATAACACCCAGTGTTCATCACCACACACACCCTCCTTAATACCCATCACTCAGTTGCCCCATCCCTTC
This sequence comes from Neomonachus schauinslandi, assembly GCF_002201575.2. NCBI lineage: Eukaryota > Metazoa > Chordata > Mammalia > Carnivora > Phocidae > Neomonachus > Neomonachus schauinslandi. The sequence continues at coordinate 68,031,850 of NC_058413.1, read as the reverse complement.
ACCCCCCGCTCCCTTCTGTAACCCTCAGTTTGGTTCCTGGAGTCTGGAGTCTCTCATGGTTTGTCTCCCTCTCTGATTTCTTCCCAATGCCTGTTAATTATGAGTTTTTCCACTTTGGCTTATGGAAACAGGTACTATTCCATGCCCTGTATACTCACTGGGTACTATGCAATGTAATCATTTCACTTGACATATTACACAACCTGTAGTAGTTAGCTCACATGCATGTACTGATCAATACCCTGGTAAATACTTCAGGGAGGACTTCTGTAGATCTTCAGGGTCCTCTTCTCTAGTCCTGTATCTTGTAAAGTCTAGCAGCCTTTGTCTCCCCAGACTTCTTGGGCAATGTCCTGGAAATTCCCTTAAATAGTAGGATAGGGGCAGTTATAGGGTCCATCTTGCTTATTTGCCATCTTTCACTATCCTCCATTGTTTGATATACAGTTTCTTGAAAACACTTTTTTTGTATATTTTGTCCAGTTTTTTGCTTTTTCAGATGGGAGGGTAAATCTGATCTTTATTACAACAACTTGGTCAGAAGCCAGAGTCCAATGGCTCTAATTTTTGAATCATTTACAAGTTGAAATTACTATTATATCCTAGAAGCAATTTGAATTTAGAAAACCAAATCTTGCTTTTCTTTATCTTTTGGATTAATGGCTAAACAAGAAAGTAAATATTGTTATAAAGATTCTGTGCAAGACATAGATGTAGAATCAATTGAAATGGAATAAAGAGAGCATATTTCATTCCTAAATATTTTTGGGCTACTTTATTCAGCATTGTAAATTCTTGCTCAAACATGGAACTATCTGGATAATCCAACATTTTACATGAATCATGTATTGTATGTGGGAATATGTATGTACACATTTGCATATCTGCTTTGCTTAATTTCTTTTTTTTCTTTCCAAGTTTTTATCTAAATTCCAGTTAGTTAACATATAGTGTAAATTGGTTTCAGGTGTAGAAATGTTACCAGCATTTAGGTGAGAAAAGATATAAAAGATGAGGGGAAAATGCATAGACTGAGATTCAGAGGTCTTCGATTCAAGTCATTTTCTAGCTATGAAGCCATGCTCAAAACATTCAAAATATTAGTGTTTCCATTTCCTCACATGTAAAACCAGGTGTGTATTATGCCATACTAACTTCAAAAGGAGTATTGTAATTACTAGAATTCAAGCTTTCTGTTTTAAAATCTAGGTTTGGGAGAACAAATGTAATTTTGTCTTTCATTATTGAAAAGGTTTCATAGGGTTTTTTTGTATCTCCTTATAAAGATCTTCAAGGTAGAGTCAAAGTATTAGCTGTATTTGTATCAATGATGATAGTTTATTAATGGAAAGCATTTAAGTCAAAAGAGCTGGTTCAGAATCATCTCTTCCACTTACTGGGCAAGCCTAAGCAAATAATCTCCAGGTGTCATTTCCTTATCTCTACAATGAATGCATTAGAAAAGATTCTCTTCAACTAGATCATTCTATAATTCTAAGATTCTTATTCTTACATAATTGGGCAGCTCTCACCAATATGCTTTTGGTAGTTGATGGATCACATATAATTATCTCAAGTTTGCGGTGGCTCTTCAGAGCCTCATCACTGAAATGGCTTTTCCTGCTGAGCTAACTGCAATATATATGGATATTGGGACAATTTCTCTTGGATATTTATGGAATTACTATTGAAATGTAATGTTTCTTTTGGCAGAAAATGGTTAATATTGTATGTAGGTTATCATTATAATATTGTACCCTCAGACTTATAAAACATACTACTTCTGAAGCAATGGGGAATTAACTTTACCTTCCTCTTGTTACCACTGAAGGCAGTAACATTAGCAATATCACCAAAGTGGCCTAGAATGTACTCATTTAATGTATTATATAATGCCCTAATTCTCCTTTTACACTCTGGAAAAAAGACTTTCTTCAGGGAAAGTATCATGTCATTCCTGGCCATTATCTCTGATACATGTTGTAAATTTGTACCACCAGGCACTGGGGTTTTTGGCATGTTGTACCCTTGGAAAAGGACAGGCAATGGACCTGGTGGGATAGATTTGATTGGAGAAGGAAGGAAATCATCATTTATTGTGTGCCTGTGTAGGCTTTATATAAGATAGCTCATTTAATACAAACGACAGTATATGTATTTTGTATCATTACTTCCCCATCTTGTCAACCTATATTTAATCCTATAGATATTAAGTTACAGAGCCAAATCTCTCTAATTCTGAAAAAAAAAATTCATTCTACTTTCACTGATTGAGAAAGAGTAGGTTCATTCAATCTATAAAAGTGCACCAAAGCTAATACCTGACAAAACCATTTTCTTCTCTAATTCTCTGAGAGGCCTCCAGGAATCCTTTTTTCCCTTTGTGTCTGGAAGGACAAAGGGTCAGAATTTCTCTATATGTACAGAATACTAGAGACTTGTGTTGTGGGTTTTATAAAAGGTTTTTGTTGTTATAAAATATGCAAAACTGGGTTTATGATTCCTTATTCAGCTTATCAAAGTCCTCGTTTCTTTATATTTTAGAATTCATTTTAAGCCTTTTATTCTCTCTATCCCCTTTCTCTAGTCTGTCATAAAATGTATTCAGAATGTTTTTCAGAAAATATCTTTTGTTATTTGTCTTCAGTGACACCAGCTTCGTCCATGTCCTGCTGGGGACATGTCTGAATAATTGAATTGTTACTCTTCTAAGCTGTCCTAATCTCTCATAGAATCATAGTATCTTGGAAAGGATGTTGAAAGTATTTCTAGATCAATGGCTTTTTCAAAGCAGGGAGCCTAGAATATTACAGCTGAGATAATTTTTCCCAAACCTATCTAATTCAGTCTTCGTGATCTTTCTTTAAGATTGGTAGTCTTACTCCCATTTTATAGGTGAATGAACTGTTAATTTTTTAGTAGCAGGCTTCCTGACTTCAGTCTGTTTCTCTCAAATACTGAGATAAATTTGAAAACTCTTTGAGGGCAAGGAGACCACCTGTCATTATTGACTTCCTCCCTGGCCATGATTGGCAATAGATTAGGAAAAAACATATACAATGATCCTGGGTGGACACTGAACATCTCTAAACTTATATTTATATTTTACAATGAATTTAATTGTGAGTATTCTATCTGGCAACATATAAAATTACTGATAAAATCTGTTTCTTTTCTTCCTGTTCAGTCTCATTTGTGGAGGAATGGGGGTGGGGATTCATTCTGCCAGTTGATGCCTTCTGCAGCATGCTTACCCCAATAGCCCCTAACTGATCTTCAGTATCTTCTCCTTTCCTAACTCAATCCCTGGTTTCCAAGAATCTAACTCGCTCAGTTTACTTATGGGCATTTACTCTCATCTTACCTCTTTCTTTCTATAGTGTTTAGAGGGCTACAGGGAATATTAGGGCGGAATTGATGTTTAATACAAGGCTCAGCCTCATGTGTTTATTTTTGCTAATGCTGCCACAGAGAGACACTAACCCTCCCTTATTTTTCTTCATATTCCTGAATCCTACTCTTCTTTGAAGAGTCTGCCTAAGTTCTCATCAAACCGTTCTCAACTACCTTAACCTCATAATTACTGGCTTTCCTGGATCCCAGTGAGACTACCACACACAGTATTATTCCATTAACTCAAACTTGCTGATCCAGACATTAGTTTTATCCAAATATTTTGCTCTGAAATCATGCTAATTCGTGGGGTCGTCTCATTCCTAATAATGGTCATAATATCAGAGGTCTAACCAAAACATAAAATCCTATTGCATAAGCTCCTCCAGCAGTTTCTGTCCTCAGTATTAATAGTCTTTCTAACCTTTGTTTTTCATAGGTGAAGGTCCCTGAGTAGGGCTGTCAGATAAAATATAAGACACCCAGTCAAATTTGAATGTCAAATTAAAAAAAAATACATTTGTCTAGTATCAACTATGCCAAATATTACATGGAAAATACTCAAGTTAAAAGTATGTATTATTTTCATGAAATTCAAATTTAACTGGTAATTCTGTATTCTTACTTGCCAAATCTGGCAACCCTATCTCTGGGGAATCCCCCGCAACTTTTTTGACATATTAATTGCTTGATACCTGGTCTCAGTCAGTATTGATTTATTGTCCTTATATGATGTACTACCTTACATGTCGGTAATGCTGCACTGTTTTCAAAGCACATTTGTTACTTGAAGTTTTATGGTTACTCTCTTTACCATTTATTAACTTGGTTGTTTAGTATCTCTGGGTTTCAGTTTTCTAGGATGTAACATAGAGTTAATCATATTTACTTTGACGAATGGTTACAAAGATTAAATGGGATGAACTACATAAAGCAAATTCCCTGACAGATAAAAGAAAATAAATGATCGAATGAACCTGTATAACCTCCATGCTCCTCTTTCATCACTCTAATTAACTTGCTTAAGATCACAGAGCAAAGGCATGGGGAAGCTGGGGGCTTAAACTTGAATCAGTTAGTTACAGTTAAAGACTTTTTGTAATATGCTCCATAGAGAGTAAAGGAAGCTCTGCATGAAGCTTAAGAAAATACACTTACTCATCACATTCTTCCCTTCACTTGGATATTCCCGTATCTTCGTGATGAGACTATTTTCCAAGTAGTTCCTCGAGTACAAGAAATACATGAGATAATGTTCTCCATTTGAATCAGTTGCTCTGTGTTTTTTTTTTTTTTCCTCAGTGACCTGAGAATTTAAAAAAAAAAATTAGAAGGAAAATGTCTTAGTTAAACTAATTAACAGTCTCCACACAGGAACAAACACGTTATTGAAAAATAAAGGAAGTGGATTGCAAATCTGTGTCCATTCTCCTCTGTAGATATACGAGAATGTTAATTAGTGAAACACTGATGCCAACAAATGCCAAAGAAGTGTCTCTCATAAATCTTTGTGAAATGTGAAAAATAAAAATATGTCCTGGGGAGCAGAATGAATTCATGTTCAGGGATCATATTTCAAGGTACATGATTAGTATTCATGAACATGGAATGAGCAGAATTCAGAGATTTCTGCCAAGCCAGCAGTTCATCTAGGAAGACCGAGAGATTGAAAAGAGGAGCTATTAAAATAGCTAATTCTGATCTATTACTATTATTTCTCCGGCAGTGATATTTTACATTCCAACATAACATGCTGACACCTACAAGTGTCATTTTCCATGGTCACTGTGTTGATATGTGTTTTGAGAAATTGGTCACCTCTAAATAAAGTCCAGGGAAACTTTCTTTTTCATTTCACAAAAGCTGTTTTTCACAATGCCATGCTATTTGACTGTAAGGATCCAGGCCATTTTCTTCTTTTCTTTCCCTTTTATTTAAAGGGGAGAAATTAGAAATAATAACGCAAATGCAGCATAACATTTTTAGTATGTTTTCTATTGATTTCTTTGTGTGCCTTGCATGTTCTTTCAAGAAAAGCAGTTTTCATAGTAAATACCCACTCTGCATATTACATCTAAAATACTATGACTATGGGGCGCCTGGGTGACTCAGTTGGTTGAGTGTCAGACTCTTGGTTTTAGCTCAGGACATGACCTCATGGGTCTTGAGATGGAGCCGCATGGAGGCTCTGTGCTCAGCGGGGAGTCTGCTTAAGATTCTCCCTTCCACATATATATACATAAAATGTGTTTATATTATAAGGAATTGCCAGTATATAGTATATATACTATAACATGCAATATAATTGAATAATAGATATTATACAGTGTTACTTGTATACATCCATATCTTAAATAACTGAAATTTAGAAATTCATAATTGAATATTTTACCAAAGTATATGTTATAAAATGTCCAGTGTGACTATTTTGGGATTAAAATTAGCATTCTATAAAGGATAACAAATACTGAGAAATATTCTAAAGTGTTATAAAAACTCAATGGCAAGTGAGAAATAGTTTGCTAATTGGATAGTAGATACAACTTAATTTCTTAACACAGGGTATTCAAATAATTCAAAAAGGTCTTATTTAAAAGATACATTTCCTAACTTTTGGATCCTTCAAAAATGATAGTTTATATGAATAGAATCTTCCTGCTTACTGTCTAATTGTATATCAGATCTCTCTTTTGGTGACAGACTTGCTTAACAGCCTGATGGGCAATAATTACTTGCAGTTTTTAGGTTTCTCAGAAAGATGACAGACCATCAATCACTCCTGACTCATAGGGCCCAGTAATGAGTGCTTAACAGAGTGGTGATATTCTCTGGTTGCAGGTCTGATCAATGGTAAATGTCACATGGGCCCTTAGCAGAGCAGGGGGATGTTTCACATAACCATAGTAGAAGTAATATTATGATTGTCTTCCCATGTACTAAGTACCTATGAGATATAGGTCCTATTGCTCTCCCAGCCTTAGTTGTCTGCCATTTGAACAAAAGTCTCCCAAACAGTTTCTCTTTTTCCCGTCTCTTTAGATTTCAAAATAGCATCCTCATTGGAGACAGAATATTCTTCCTAAAATAAAAATATTCTGAGCTAAGAACAGTGTTCAATGCTTTCAAGTGATCATTTCTGTAATCATTTTGGTAACTAACAAAGCAAATTGTGAACTGGGTGTCAAAGTGTTTAAGTAACTTGCTTCAGGTCACCCCAGCTAATAAATAATAGAGCTGATACATGAATTTAGGTTTGTCTTATGTGAGAGGCCTTTCCATTTCTGGTAATGTCATGTTCCCCACTGAGAAATCCAGTGGTTCCCCACTGATGTAAGAAGATATAGTTCAACCTCTCTTGTGCCTGCCAAGAGCTATATATGATCTGCCTCCATCCTACACGCATTTTCATACTTTTCTCCCCAACAGTGGAAATATGTATGAACCTCACCCATGTTTTCTTCACCTCCTCGTCTTTGTATATGTATTCTGTCTGCTTGCAATAACCTTCCTAATCCTCTGCTTATTCAAATACTGTATTTTCTCCAGACCCAATTCAAAGTTCATGTTTCCTGTGATTCCTTCCTTGATCACTTTCTCTAAATTCTTGTAGAACTTTCTCTGTACCTGACTTATAACATTGAATTATTCATTGATGTTTTTATCCATCCCACAGATTATAAATCACTTGAAGAGAGAGTCAATTTCAGACTCATCTCTGCATTTCACAATGCCTGTCTGAATAGGAGTGCAGACAGAGTCTGTCTGAATAAAGGCACAAGGGAATGGAGGCTATGTCTTTATCTAAACAATAGAGTCATTTGGTGGCCCTTTTTTTTTCTTTCAGAAAAGGTAGAATACAAATTCACCAATAAGTTCAATTATGAGGTGATTTTATAAGTTCCCTTTCAAAAGCTACCTGAAGTTTTAAGACCATTTTTAAAAGCTGTCTCAAATTCTTACATTATCCATTCATTCATTTGTTCAACCAGCAACTTTTAGATGCTGACTATGTTCAGGAATTACAGCTGGCAATGAAGATGCACAGATATAAAGGCAATGCCTTTGACATCAAGACACTTATAGTCTGGTGAGAAATCCATGCCAACAGATAATTAGCGCAGCATCTAAAATGCAGAAGCATCTCAGGGGAGGTAGGATTTGGATTTGCCTGGACAAGGCAGGGAAGAATTCACTGAAAGTAACATTTAAATCAAGTCTTTAAGGAAGAGGATGATATCTTAAAGTTCTCTTTTAAAATTTATGTTGTATCTGACAGTTCAGGATAAGAAAATGAGGTTAACAGTATTAGCCATTATGACCCTGAGGACCAGTTAATTTATTAGGACCTTCATACATATTAAACCAATACAGGTATAAGAAGTTAGGGTAGATTCCATAACATACCAATGAGGCAGCCCAAGACTGTATTTCTGTGTGGAATCTCAGTTCAAGGGTGTTGAAGGTAATAAAGGGCACCAGAATTGTTGAGTGTGGCCTGCTTCATAATTAAGTGTAAATCCAGCTCCATGTAAAATGACCTGAGTAGAACCAGCCACAGAGCGGTGTCCTCTCCGGCATTAGTTGATTCCTGGGAACTAGTAAGTGTCCACAGTGGAGATCAACTGAAAGATAGAGTGTAGTTTGCATATTACTTCCTTGGCTCCAGAACTTGATTAGGTAGAAGCAGAGACCAAAGGAATTAGATCTCATCTGTTAATAATTAAATTGACCATTAAAATTAATGAGAAACAGAATAATTAAAATTGATGGTTAGATTAATGTTGAAATATCCAATGCATTTCCTCCAGAAGATTTAGAATAATACAAAGTACCCCATTCCTGTTTAATAAATTCTTGAATAAATGATTGATAATTCAGAAATTTCTAAAACTTCAAACTTATATTTGAAAGAAACTCATGGACCATCTTAGAAATACAGATGTCTAGGCTGTCTCCCCTGTTTCCCTCTCCTCAGACCTACTGAATCAGAATCTTTGGGGACGGACCTGGGTTTGTATATGGTAATAGGTTCCACCAGTGATATCAATGTGCATTCCTGGTTAAGAATCACAGTTAAAGTTTTTTCTTTACATGGCATAGGTATGGAAACTGAGGTCCAGAGGGATTAAGTACATTGTTCAAGGCCATACAGCTAGTGAATGGCAAGGTGGGATTTGAGTTGTTATTTTCCTTTCCAGTGCTCTTGGCAGTACCTGACAGCTGCCTATGAAGGACTTTACCTCTAGAGGCCTCAGGAAGAGGTAGTGATTCAAAGCCATTTGCAGAATAGAAACCTCAGGGCACCTAGGTGGCTCAGTAGGTTAAGTGTCTGCCTTCGGCTTAGGTCATGATCCCAAGGTCCTGGGATGGAGCCCCGCATCGGGCTCCCTGCTCAGTGGAGAGCCTGCTTCTCCCTCTCCCTCTGTCCCTCTCTCCTCTGCATCTGCTCTCTCTCTCTCTCAGATAAATAAATAAAATCTTAAAAAAAAAAAAATAGAAGTCTGACCAGAAATTTGAAATGGCAGTGGCAATGATGGAAGAAGGCATAGAGAAGAGATTATTCTAAAAAGATCAAACACCCTTCAACTACAACAAAGTGAGTTGGAGAGATATATTTTTAATGAGATTAATGGATTCCTTCATTGAACAAAATTTTTGAGCATTTATTATGTGCTAATTACTGAGAACAGGAAAAGGAGAGAATACAAATGACTGTGCCTAGGCTTTACTCTTTGGTGTTTAAAATTTTTTTTAAGTATTTTTTATTAGAAGAATGAAGATTCATAGATCAATAATGTTCAATTTGCCTAGAAGCCTCTCTTTTACATTAGTAAAGCTATACAGATGGTTAACCTGCCATATTTTTCTGGAAACCAGCACTGAATGTTTTAAGAAGCAGTATTTTCTGTTTCCTATAATTACATGGAGAAATGCCAGCACACATGAGCTGATACATGTGAAAGCTTCTGTGACACAATAGAACCTCAGGGTCCAGCTCCTTAACAAGCTACCCACTAATGTTTACAACAATCCCCATCAGGTCTCCAGTGCATGTGTTTATGACGGGAGACCCTGAACAAAAATCACCAGATTTATTACAGTTGAGATTTTGGCATCAACTTCTATTTGGAATTTCAGTTCTTTTGTGAACTGAGCTAGACTTCATAGTCTTAGAACCTGAACCAAATGCAGAAGTCCTATTTTTGTTTTTTATCCCCCCTCTGTGTCCTTACTCTTAAATCTTGATCCATGAGTTCTTATCATTTTCATTGCAAGAGTAAAAACAAAACAAAACAAAAAGCATAACATCAAGTAAACCCAGGGAAAAGGAGAGAATTTGTCTCCCTGAAACTTAGAACTATCCTAGAATATCCCTCCATGTCTCCCTCCCCACTCTATCCATTTGGTCAACCAAGGGAAGAGATTTCCCAAAGCTTGGGAAGATTCCTGGCCTTATTGCATCATGCAATTAGGAGCAACCAGGGAAAGATCTAACCTATGCTTAGCATACCAAATTCTCCGACCCCTGTCAGCGTGGCCTATATAAGTTTTTCTCTTCCTACAAGTTATACAATTTAACTGAGACTGTATATCTAGCAAATGGCAGGACCAGAATTTAAATCCAGACTTAGGAATGTCTGCCTCCAAAGTGAATGTGCCTTCTATTTCTCCACACTCACTGTATGAAAGAAATCTAATTTTCCTATCATAAGGGTTTCTCCCCTATGCCTCACTTTCCCTCCATTATCCTCTTGCTACACCCCCTTGGTGCTTAAGACAGAAGTAATGAGTCTTAGAGATCAACACACAGAATTTAGGTTAGGTGGTATGCTTAGAGAATGAGATGTTCCTAAATTTTCTTCCAGTAAGACTTGGATGGATGATTAGTTCAATAGATTTATTTGCCTCAAAGAAGTACATTGGTCTGTAAAGCTACAGCAGGATGTTAGTATTCTTGAATTTAACATCTGCAGTGTCTGTTATGAAAAAGAAAGCTTAGCAGCCTGTGCCATGTAGTTTATCTTTTTTTTTTTTTCTTTTACCGAGATACAAATAGGAATCTCCAATCCAGAGACATATAGGAACAACTCCTTTGGCCAGGTGTCAAGGACATGCATGGCAACATCCTTTCTTATCCTCTGCTTGCAATTATTTATGCATTTAGGAGAAATTTTTGGAATTTGAGGTCTTTCAAGTTTATGGGAATCCCCAAATCTGTGGATGTATCACTCTCTCATGTCAAAGGTCTACTGATAATACCTCTGCACTGTCATTCTCTCAGGACTATATAGTCATTGACTTAGATTTCTCAGCAGAGTGTACCTGAGGCATATGCCATTTACCAGTAGAAATAAGCCTACATACTCTCTTTTAATATGATGGTCATTCTGTTTGAATGGCATGCCCTGAAAAAGCCAGACCATGATGAAAAGCCAGACCCTCGGCCTGCACACCTTTCCCTTTCATTCTTATAACAATTTGCTCTTAATAAAATCGCTCCTACTTTCATACATATTGCATTTGATCCTCGTGGCCACACGTGGGGGTGGAAGAGCAGGTAGTATTTTCTCCGGCTTATGAATGGGGAATATGTTGCTCAGGACACTTAAGGGTCTTACCTCAAGTCTTGTATTTAGCAACTGCAACCGATGGGGCTGAAATCCAGGGCTCTTCACTAGCAGAGCCCACTCTTATCATGATACCCCCTGGCTGATCCATGAACAGGACCTCTTACCCAGTTGTAATAGAAAGAAAATCATTTATTCATTTATGAAATATTTACTGAGTGCCTGCTATATCCTGGACTGTGTAATTGGTACTGAGGATTTGAGGTGAATAAAAGATGATTCTCGTCCTCAAGGAACATGTAATTTGCTATGGAAGACAAATAAATAATTTGATACTGTTTTGCAGGTAAATCTAACAGACGTTTAAGAGTTTTGTATTATAACCACAAATATTAAATAACTCTGCCTGGGATGATCAGAAAAGAATTTGATATAACATAATCTTCTTTTGTCCGGAGAATGACAGAGCCCACAGAAACACTAGAGTTGTGGCTTAGGTGTCCTAAACAAGAACTCTACTAAATTGGGAATCAGGAGATTTGATTTTAAAGAACTAATTCACACAGTGGTTTTGGCAATTTTTCCCCCTTTGGGCCTCAATTTCTTCTCTGTGAAATGAAAGGGTTGAGCTAAATGATAGGTAAGTTCCTTTCCAGCCCTGAGTTTTATTTTATTTTTTTTACTTTTCTCACAGATGTGCATAAACTCCCTGTAGTACTGTTTTCAGAAATTGCTGCTAAGATTTTTTTCCAGTTAGGAACTCATTCATGATGTCACTTTCTCTTTTCTCTGGGAAGTTGGTTCTAACTTCCATTGTCTATAGGCCTACAGAGTCTGTTGTTTGCCAGGAAGTTTGGGACCAAAGCCCAGACTGTTTCAGTTGGGATTACTAATATGTGCTTCAGTGCATTATCCAGTATTTGGTTTGAGCTGGGCACTTTCTAAACTATTCATACCATTCTCATTTATGTAGGTAAAGGATAAGAAAATGTGGATTGAGAGATCTTTGGCCTCTATTATTGTAGAACTGCTGTAAGCATAGGTACACAGGAAAACCAACATTGCTCCAAAAAAAACCCAAGGCAGGTGGACATATAGGTTCATATGCAAACTTAGGCTGAAATCATATCTGCTTTCCATTAAAGGTACCAAGTATGGTATTTTAAGCTTGGAATATCTTTATGGTATGCACTTCTATTTCTTTGTATTATTTATTTCATTGCCCATTTATCCATATTATCCATAACCTCTCTGCCCTCAAATGAATAGGACTAATAATTTGATGCATATGCTTCAAAACTTTTCCATGTACATACATATGAGTATCATAGTATATCATATATATAATATACATGTAATTCTCTTTAAATATACATTTCTATACAAATGGTACCCACACTTATACTGAGTATAGCATAACAGAGATGTGGAATCACTATGTTGTATACCTGAAACTAACGTAACTTTGGGTCAACTATACTTCAATAAATAAATATATATATATATATATATATATATATTCCTATAGACTTTTTAAAAATGAGGTAACACTGCATATAGAGCTTTATAGTTCCTTATTTAATTATCACTGATACATTTCCATATTAAATTGTTAGTTTTAAATATTTATTTTTAATCTTCATAAGTTATTTAAGAAATCAATAATAAAAATTTAGGTTGGATAAGATTATTACTATTATAAACAGAAATGCAATGAAAATTCTCATATGAAAAGATGTGGACAATTTTCTTTAAGACCAGTATCTGAAAGTGAACTTCTTGAATGAAAGGACATGTACTTTTTAGAATTCTTGATGCATATTACCAATTTGCCCTCAAAAAAGGACCTGAGGGTTCCTGTTTTTCATATCTTTGTCAACATTGCATACTAAACAGTGATTCCATTTTAGAAGTACTTAATTTTTTTTTTTACCTTATACCTTTCTCATTTAGTATACATGCAGAGCTACTTTAGAACAAATGCCAAAATTGCATGCTTAACTCCTGTATCTTCTCTGATTTTTCATATAGATCCACTATTGTACTTTTTCCATGTTCTTCTAAGATTAATAAAGAGCACAGAAACACAACTTTGACTCAAAAGCCAGGATTTTAAATCTCAGCTCTCTCCCAAACATCCCTACCTGTGAAGCAATCATTCTGACCATAATATAACTTTCTACAATAACATGTGCTTTTCAAAATCTTCCATATTTATTATGTTCTCATGTGTTTTCCTTACCAATGTTAAAATTGTAGAAAAGACATGACATTTAAAGATTGAAAGTTTACTTTTTAAAAATAGAGAATTATGAACTTAATGATGTAAGGTGAAGATTGTGGTTCTCTGCCCTGCTAGAACAACCACCCCACAACAACCAACTTTCCATTTAAGACTTTTTTTTTAAATGAGCTACATTTTGAAATTTCCTTGATTTAAGTTACCATTCATTCATTCATTCCACAGAGTTGTTTTCTGTGCAATGTACTGAACTTTGGGGTGACTGGGTGGCTCGTTCGTTAAGGGTCTGCCTTCATGATCCCAGGGTCCTGGGATCGAGCCCTGCTTTGGGCTCCCTGCTCTGCTCCCACTCCCCCTGCTTGTGTTCTCTCTCTCACTGTGTCTCTCTCTCTGTCAAATAAAATCTTTAAAAAAAAAAATGTACTGAACTTTGGGTCAAGAATTCCTAGCCCCAAATCCAGGGCATTGTACATAATAAATGTTCAACAAAAGTTTTTGGAATGAGTAGATGCAAGATTAATGACAAGTACCTGACCTCAAGGGATTTTTCAGACAAATGGAGAGGACAGGAGAAAGAAAGTTAATTAAATGGTGTTGTCATATTCAATGATAAGATTGAGAGCAGAGATGAATGCCACCTAACACTGATTTAGATGGAAGGAAAGCATTTAGAGTCAGAAAACATTTCCATCAGAACTTGATACTTGGCCTGGGGACTTAAAGGAGTTAGTTGTTTGCTAAGTGAAGGAGGAAAGAGCAGATGGAAAAGTAAATGGGATCCCAGTTAGTGAGAGCAAAGCACAGGATTTTTAAAAGTATTATAAAATGCAGAGAAGGAAAAATGACAACATGGTATTTTATCATACACCGAAACATTTTAAGGTTTATTATTTTCTATATTTATGTCATATCTCTCCAATGAAATTTAAGAGAGGTGTGAAGAGAGTGAGAGAGAGAGAGCCAGCGAGAGAGAGAGAGAAAGAGCAAGAGAGCAAGTGAGCACACAAGCAGGAAAGCTCCTTAACACTCGTGCTTAACAACAGCAATTCTTGAAACTAAGTTCGCAGAGTAAATTATATTTTCAAAATCAAGATAGGAATATAGGTGTCCTGACACCCATCTCAGCTGTCTTATACCACAACAGGCTCCTATGTTGTGACAGGTAGGAGAATTCAGAAAATTTAGAGCCTGCTTTAAAAGAGACTATTATTGGGAAATTAGTGTTGCCCGATTTATTCAATTTTAGTTTTGGTGGCTCACAGTGTTTTTGATATGGTCTTAAGCAAACCTCAGAAGAATTTAATGGTAAAACCCTCTGGGCTATTGCTTAGATCACTTAAGACATGCTTATTATATTTAGTTTTTCTCAGGAGCTGGTTCTTTGATTTGCATTAGTTGAAAAAAAAATTGACTGGATAATGAAAACCCCCATCTTCTTATGCTGAATACATAAATTCAGCAGAGATGACGCCCAGGCCTACACAGTCACAGAAATTAATTTGGAATTCATTAATTTAATAACAAAAATTTCTTGGCTGCCTACTGTGCACCAAGAAATAATCCAGATTCTAAGAGTGTAATAAATTACTCCCCTTTCCTTAGATATATATGTACACCTTCCTCCCACCTGTGTCGTCAGGCAAAGATGCAGGTACCTGTTTGCTCTGCATCTTCCCTGGAGAGCAATATTACTTCATGGCCCTCACAGAAGGTAACTTGTGACAGAGAAGAAACACATATGATCCTAACTTAGATCCCAATATTGTTTTCCATCTACCAAGTTCTAATTGTTTTTTTTAGCTATGAATCAGGTATATATAATGCAGGACCCATAGCAGATGTTGATCCCTCTTTCCTGACCTCTCATGCATAAATGGAAATCAGTCATGATAATATCCTGGCACTTAAAAATAATTACATTCTTTGCTATTTATTACCTGACTTTTTTATCATCATTGAATTGCTACAGAAGTAACAAAATTGGAATTGAAGTTATATGTGATTTTCTGATCCAATTATCTATCATTAGCCTGAAACAAATTAAATTCACTAAATAATGTAGTGTCATGTGTGTCTTTTAAATTGTGTCTTCCATAAAATTTGGAGGAAAATGGTACTTTTTACAAAAATTGAATTCAGTTATTCAACATGTATTTATTAAATATCTTTTGTTCCAAGCAACCCAGAAGTATGGTCTTAATAAAGATGGTAACTGCCCTAAAACAAAACAAAACAAGAAATACAAAACAAAACAAAAAAAACACTTAGAGTTTGATGGTTATTTTAAATGAATGATTCTTCAGAACTAAAATACATAGCAGCAAACCCAAATGCTGGAAATGTTTCAAATACTGACCTTGCTTTGCTTTCATTAGCTAACCACAGGACTGATTCCTTGAACCACATTTTGTTTATGGATCTCGTCTTTCTCACCACTTATTTTTAATTATGCTGGAAATGCAAGCAATCCTGAAGATCTGTAATAGTGTTTATGCTATCAGTAATAGTATACTAGACAATTTAATTATATCCTTGAGATGATTTTCTGGACCAATTAGTTGAACCTATTTTCTCTGAGTAATTCATTGTAGTCCATTTCAAATTACTAATACATTTCATTAAATAAGTAACAATCCAGAAGATTGGCTAATTGTTTTTGTTTTTTACCAAGAAAGCTTCTGAAATGTCTCTCTAAGGCCCTTCTATTCAGTAAGGAAATGTGTAACTATGAAATATTTTGTTTTCTCAAACTAAGAGACCCACTGTGATAACCACATTGGCAATAAAGCAAAATGGTTCAGGACATAGACTGATTTCTAAGTCTGAGAGAAATTATTTTGAGCTAGTAACATAACCTCTATAAGTTTTCGTTTACTCATTTACAAAATGAGGAATAATAATAGTATCCAATTGATAAGGTTGCTGTAGAGTACTATCTAGGTTAAGAACCTGTCACAGAGCCTTGCACAAGTGTACAATCCTGTAGTTACTACTGCTGTGACCACTACTACCACCATTGGTTATTTCTAATGACTTCACAGATGCCTTCAAGCAGTAATATCGTAAAAAAAAAAAACCCAAAAAACAAAACAGTTCTTTATTTGCCATTCCCTGTTATATAATCCATCCTAATAGATTATTCTATGTTCACAGTCAATTCACTTTTCCTTCTTTCCCAGCTGTGTTGTTCAGTTCAGGCCTTCCCTCTATGGTGTCTCTGAGGTAATCACAACACTCTTGAGTAGCCACTGTTATGTAATCTGAGAGGCATGGCCTATGAATCAAATGGGATCAGAATATGTCACCACCTGTTCAAACCTAGCCAAGTCACTTCCTTCCCTCTGGGACAGTGCTTTCTCTTGTAAAGCTCATTCAGTTCCAACTTGCCATAATCTCTCTTGTGAAAATCTACAGGTGAGAATTCCAATGCCTTTCAGTACATTTTCATATTCCAGTTTTGTGGATCCTACCATCTTTCCATATGTCTAGCTCTGATTATTAAATACTCTTGCTTATTTTAAGAATTTTTATAAATTCGGGATGCCTGGGTGGCTCAGTCGGTTAGGCGTCTGCCTTCAGCTCAGGTCATGATCCCCGGGTCCTGGGATCGAGTCCCACATCAGGCTCCTTGCTGAGCAAGGAGCCTGCTTCTCCCTCTGCCTGCCTCTGTCTCTCTCTCTCTGATAAATAAATAAAATCTTAAAATATATATATATATATATATATATATATAAAAGAATTTTTATAAATTCTACTCCTTGCATCTTGGTCTTTAGTCATTGGTCTTGGTCATTAGAGCCACATGGCCAAAATTCTTTCTCATTTAATGCACCTTGGAGGGTGGTAATTATGTCCTGTCAGAGCTCTCTAGGCTTTACATCTACATTTGTCTTAGCTATTTCTCATACTAACTAGGCTCCAAACTCATGAAGAGTATGGACCTTCATGTACCCCATCCAGGAGGTATATTCATTAGGATGTGAATGTACTTTTTGGCCTAAGTCTGTATCCAAGTTGACATGGCAGTCACAGTGACCATACAGTGATAGGATGCAACCCCTCATCTTAATACTCTCTCTTACTAGCATCATCATCCTCTTCCTTGTTCAGATTTGAATTTCTTCAATATCCTATGTGTACATTTTGTTTTCAAGTTCTGTTAAGTTTACCTCCATGATGCTTCTCACATCCATTCCTATTGATGTGCCTTACAGCAAATTCTTAACATCTCAGTTGCAATAGGTTCTTCACTGGTCACAAGGCTTGTGGTGTCTTCACTTTAGATCATCTTCTAAAGGTTTAACAGAATATTCCTATTAAAATATCATTCATTCAAAAGTCTGTGATCTGCCCCAACCCAGTTCTCTAGACTTACTACACTATCCCAGATCTGCCAAAGAATTAGTTGTGGTGAGAAATGCTGGTTCCCTAAAGGAGGGTAGTACAGATTGGAATACATAAAAATAGGCATGTTCCAGATATGTTGAAGATTCCAAATGCCAAATTATTTATTCTTTCTCTGTCCTTCCCAATCTGTCCCCGGTGCCTTCAGTTCCTTCCGTTTTACCTCACCACCTGAGTGTCCCTATTTCAGTGTGAGCAAACATGGTTGGCCTTCCTGGTTGGTTTGTGTGGGCTCTATTTCTAAAAATTAAGTAATGACTATATAATAAAATAGAAGGAAATTCTACGCCTTACCCAGAAACACATTCTATTTTTTTCTTCATCTTATGATTGACACTTTGTGATTTTTATTTTTTATTCTTTTTATTTTATTTCCAGTGTAGTTAACATACAGTGTTATATTAGTTTCAGGTGTACAATACAGTGATTCAACAATTCCATACATCACCCAGTGCTCTTCACAACAGGTGCACTCCTTAATCCCCATCATCTATTTCACCCATCCCCTGCCCACCTCCCCTCTGGTAACCATCAGTTTGTTCCCTAGAGTTAAGAGTTATGATTCTTTTCTTTTTCCTTTGTTCATTTGTTTTGTTTCTTAAATTCCACATATGAGTGAAATCGTATAGTATTTGTCTTTCTCTGACTGGCTTATTTTGCTGAGCATTGTACCCTCTAGATCCATCCATGTTGTTACAAATAGAGTTCATTCTTTTTTATGGCTGAATAATATTCTGTTGTCTATATATACCACATCTATCCATTCATCTACTGAAAGATACTTGGGCTGCTTCCATAATTTGGCTATTATAAATAATGCTGAAATAAGCATAGGGGAGCATGTATCCCTTTGAATTAGTGTTTTCCTATCCTTTGGGTAAATACCTAGTAGCATGATTACTGGATCATAGGGTAGTTCTAGTTTTAATTATTTGAAGAATCTCCATTCTGTCTTCCACAGTGGCTGCACAAGTTTATATTCCCACCACTAGTTCATGGGAGTTCCTATTTCTCCACATCCTCACCCATATGTGTTGTTTGTTGGACACTATAATTTTTAAGGAGTTTTTAAAAGCACATGCACATATTCTTAAGTCTATGAGAGTTCTTAATTCTATGGAAATAGGGAATGGTATTATTTCCTATAAGACCACTAAGAAAAATTTTTTTCAAGAAAATACTATTAGATGATATTATTTTATGATCAAAACTCTATATTTTTCTTACCTCTTCCAAAGCCCAGAAATATATTAGGTAGGCCAGACAATATGTTCTGTCTAAATACTGATTGGGTTGTTGGTAGAAATTCCTGTCTTTAAAATTTCCTTCTTACAACAGAGATATAGTTTGGAGCTTTATTAGTCTATCTAGAAATCCCCCTTATTTTCCATGTCACTGTCATCTTCTCAGTACCAAAAATCATACAAGCCCTGTCTTAAATATGTTTTACTTTTGGAATGAAGTATGTTAATGGCAACTAATATAAGGGTAGTTTCCCTGGCCACCACATTTGTTTAGTTCTTTTATTTCAAGAGTTGGCCTCCATTGTGCTTTTTCTGTCCTGTAAATAAACCAAATTGGAATAATGGAACAAATATCTTAAGTTACCCATGACTGGTTTTGCCCAGATTAGGTTCATACATGTAAACTCATCTAAGCATGAAATGGGCTACTTCTAGAGCAAAAATATCTGAAATTTGTCAGCCTCCCTTAAGTAAATCGTGTTGTTGGTTTGATCACAGGACTCAACCCTTAATGCCACTGCAAGAATAAAAAAAAAAATCAGATTGTTGACAATAAAGTTAGGTGCTGAGATGAAGCAGCATGGATGTTGACGGTCTTATTGTCTGGAACTCCACATTGTATCCTACTTGCTCTCCCAGCTTTCTTTTATTTCTACAGATGTCCTTCTGCCTAGCTGATACATCAACCTAGGTCATATACTGATCAATGCCTTCAAATCCATTTTAGTCTTTTTCAGCTAAGCTAAAACAGGATGTTACAAATAACTGAATAGGAAATAAATGACATAAAACCTCAGAGAAAAACAAGTGAGTTTATAGAACACAGGGTAAACACTGATTAAACAAACAAACAAAAGCCAACCAACCAACCAACAAAAACTCCTGGCCAGGTTAAACGTGAATTAGCATCAATTCTATTTCTGACTATGCTATAAAATTGTAAGCTTTTTAAAATATTAATATAATGTCTTAGCATAATTTAAACCCCCTTTATTTAATAGTACCCCATATACTTCTGTATATATTGTAATGTTGGTCTTTTAACACATATTGATATTTTATAATTCTAAGACATGGAATTTAGTAAATAAAACAAATAAAAACAATCCCAGCAGTCCAAGTTATCTGTGGAATGTCTGTTTATTGAACCATTACTTTGTGACAGATTTGCCTCTGTTACCTGTCCAATCAAGAGAGCTTGGAGTTGGTGTTGGTATCAGCTCAATGTTAATGGCAACAGCTGAGCATCCATTGAAGTTTCCACGCTTTACATTTGACATTGAAAATATGGAGAAAATGAGACAGAGTTGTTCTTCTTAAGCATCTTATTAGGTTTCCTCATATCTAAATTTTCAGCCCACATTTTTTTCCTAAGATCTTCACCCACATATGACATTTTCAGTGAATTTTTCATAGGAACCTCAAACTCAGCTAGAATGAAACCAGGTTATTATCTTAGCATCTAGAGCTCCTCTTGCCTTCTTCTTTAGAAGTTTCAATCCTGAAAAATGAGAGCCATCGTATAATCTTTTTTTGAAACCTTAACCCTCAAGTCTAATCGATGACTAACATCTTCAGTCCATTTCTCTGAATTCACACTGCCAGTGTTTTCAGACCTTCATTATCTCTTACCATTGCAATAGTCTCTTATGTGGTCTTCCTGCATTCCCTCTACCATCCTTGCAATTCATCTTCCTCATTGCTGCTAGAGTGATCTTTCTAAAATTTAATTCTGCTGCTCTAATTTCCAGAGGCTCCCTGCCGCCTACAAGATAAAGTTCAAACTATCTATCATTGCATTTCAAGCTCTTCATAGTCTACCCTTGCCATCCTTTCTAAATCTGTTTTTGCTGTGTTCATTCTCACTGTTCAATGCTCCAGCCTCACCTTTTCAGAGTACATCAGGTTATTTCCTACCTCCAAATCATTACCTCTGTTGTCTAAAATGCTCTACCCCTTGTCTTTATTCCTCATTTTGACTTCATTATTTTTTCTCTCTTTTCCATCCTAGGCATCCTATCCTCTCATACTATCCCAAGAGTCTGCCTGTATGTCATATACATCTAATCTCATATACTGTTTTTAAAATGACTTTTTATATCTTATTTCCCAGTGATATTTTTATGTTTTAAAAGAGAAAAATGTTATGCTTCATCTGAAGTTATAAATCTCATGTGGTAAGGTTTTTTTATGATGCAAATATTTCTAGTCAAAGTGGCTGTTACATAATAATAAAATATAAATGTTCATGTATAGCTTTTTTTAGTCATTTTCTTACTCAGTAAAGATTGATAAGATAGAGTCTAGGCACTCAAAGAATTCAGAGTTTGGTAACAAAAATAGTTGCATAAATTGGTAAGTACAGTCCACTGTGTTGTTGTATGTGTTCAAATAATATGAATCACATTTTATGAGGGAATTAATGAATGGGTAGATAGATGGGAAGATAAATATAGTGCAAAAACAGCATAGAAAGTCTGGAATAACACTTAAAAGTTGCCTGACACATAACAGATGGTCAATAAATAATCATTAAATGAATTAATTTTAGACATTAGTTAGTGATTTTAATAGAGTCAAGGAAGACTTCATTCGGTATTTGGTACTAAGAAGAATATGCAGGGCACCTGGGTGGCTCAGTCATTAAGCGTCTGCCTTCGGCTCGGGTCATGATCCCAGGGTCCTGGGATTGAGCCCCACATCCGGCTCCCTGCTCAGCTGGAAGCCTGCTTCTCCCTCTCCCAATCCCCCTGCTTGTGTTCCCTCTCTCGCTGTGTCTGTCTCCGTCAAATAAATAAATGAAATCTTAAAAAAAAAAAAGAATATGCAAGGTTTGGGTAGAAATACAAGGAAGGGAAGTCTGTAGTAGGCCAGAGGAATTGTATGTGCAAAGACAGGGAAGAAAAGAGCATTGTCTATTTGGAAAGCAGCAAACACTTTAATACTGCAACAACACAGAATTTACTATAGGGAGAAGTGGAAGAAAAATATCTCATGAAACAGTGAAATTTTTAGTTTAATAGCTATCCCATAGACTATGGAATGCCATTGGCATGTGTTTTAAAGAGTTCAAAATTTCCCCTTGAGTTTTTTTTTTTTAAAGATTTTATTTATTTATTTGAGAGAGCGAGAATGAAAGAGAGCATGAGAGGGAGGAGGGTCAGAGGGAGAAGCAGACTCCCCGCTGAGCAGGGAGCCCGATGCGGGACTCGATCCCGGGACTCCAGGATCGTGACCTGAGCCGAAGGCAGTCGCTTAACCAACTGAGCCACCCAGGCGCCCCTTCCCCTTGAGTTTTTAACATGGTACCAGAAGGAGGTAGTTAAGAGGTTTCTATCATTCCAAAAAGTAAGACTCATGACAGGATTTTCAAAGTGTTTATAAATTCTCTTGTATATTAAAAAAAATCTTTTAAAAATGGTTAAATATGGTGAACTTGAACAATAAATGTTGTTTCTCTTTATGACAAAATGAAAAGTTATTATATATAGCAAATATCTCAACTGATAGATAGGCTTTACCTAAATAACTCATTCTTAAACTTTCACTTAAAGAAGATAATTTCCCTTTTGCTTCTCTGCTATTTAAATTTAATTTTGCCTGCAAATCCTGACAATTTATCTCACTACCCACAATTTCCTTATTAAGGATATTATCCTCCACTTCTTAGTTTGCCACTCATCTGTCAGTCACAGATTTGATTATTATAACTAGAAGGAACTTTAACAATTATTTGTCCCATATTCTTCATCATCCAGATGTTGTAACTAAGAACCAGAGAAGAGAACAAACTTTCCTAAGTTTACAGCTGGGCCTGGTGTAGAACGTGTTCTACTTCTTGGTCCAGTGTTCTTTCCTTTAATTATGTTATTGATCCACGAAGACCCTGGCTTTTCTTCTAAAATTACTCCCTCTCCTAAACAATATACTCCCCAAGAGGCCAATAAAAAGATGGATGCCAGTGATTTATGGTAAAAATACCAATGGCTTATGGAAAAGGTGGCATAGAATCTCCATTATAATATCAAATTTGGAGGTTTTCAACATTCCCTTAGGTTATTACACATTATATTGTATCTGAAAAGTTATATCTAACTGTGTAAATCTCTACTTGATTTGTTTTGCAACTAGCTTTCCATATACAATTTCATAGCCGCTCTTCCATTTTCCCTAGCAACTGACAGAATTTGAAACAACATACAGTTGACCCTTGAACAACTTGGGGGTTAGGGTTTCTGACAATTGAAAATCCATGTGTAGGGCGCCTGGGTGGCTCAGTTGGTTAAGCGACTGCCTTCAGCTCAGGTCATGATCCTGGAGTCCCGGGATCGAGTCCCGCATCGGGCTCCCTGCTCGGCAGGGAGTCTGCTTCTCCCTCTGACTCTCCTCCCTCTCATGCTCTCTGTCTCTCATTCTCTCTGTCTCAAATAAATAAATAAAATCTTTTAAAAAAAAGAAAAAAAAAAAAGAAAATCCATGTGTAACTTTTGCCTCCCCCAAAGCTTAATTACTAATAGCTACTTTTGACTGAAAGCCTTACTAATAACAGAAACAACACATATTTTGTATGCTATATATATTATACACTGTATTCTTAAAATAAAGTAAGCTAGAGAAAAGAAAATGTTAAGGAAATCATGAAGAAGAAAAAATACATTTACAGTGCTATACTGTACTTATATATATAAAAAAAAATCCACATATAAGCAGACCCACGCAGTTCAAACCTGTGTTGTTTGTTCAAGAGTCAACTGCAGTTGCTTTAAACAGAACTGAAAGTTAAGAAGAAGTTTTTTTACCTGTTCCCATGATTGTCATGTTTTTTGAGAGCTCAAATAGTTTTAACAGATTTTAAGTGATTTATTCTCACTATTTTTACAGCCAAGCCTGACCATGTCTCTCTTTGTTCTCAAATAGAAGAGATGTCATATGAAACATAGAGGCTGGGAAAAACAATACATGACCAGAATTTCACTATATTTGTAAATGGAATTAGGGATAAAATATGATTTATTTCCTCATAAAATTCCTTTCTAACACCCTGACTTTTCATGTATTTAACCTCCTCACATGGTCCCTGGCCTCTCCCCACTCTGTTCTTACTGTTTTCTCTTTATTCTTATGATCATCCAATTCAAATTCAAAATTCTTGTTTCCTTACGGATACAATTTTATCCCTATGTTTAATCTGCTTTGTTTCTTCTAAAAACTTTCCATCAGGTTTATTGTGTCATATCCAAAGGTTCCATCAGGTTTATTTTACAAAACAAAGAAAAATATTTTTAAGAAGTTATTCTGGAGTCCACCATTTACATATAATGGCCTATTCTGATCTATGAAGATAAGAAGAGTAAGAAGATGTTTCTTGCAAACCTAATATAAGCCAGCAGGATATAAAGAGAACAGTATTTACAATGTCAATAGTATTTACAACAACACCCACTTAGCCATAGAGATGAATAAGGTAAAATATCTCCCCTTGAGAAATTGATAGCATAATGGTTAAGACAGGCATAAATTAAACCATATATATACCTACCTACATGGTATCTCCACTTGGGTATCATACAGCCCTTTCACACTTAAAATGTCAAAACAAAACAAAACAAAACAAACAAAACACCAAAACTAGATTTCCATTCCTTCCCCCCTACTCAAGTCAGATTCCCCATCTCAGTAAGTGATATTAGTTCATTACCCAAACAGGAAATTATCCCCTTTCTTCACTTCCCAAATTCAACCCATCAGCAACATCTGTTAATCTATTTTTAAAGTGGAATTTAAATATATTTGCTCATTTCCATTGTTTCTATTATCTTTCTAACCCAAACCATCGGATCACACCTGGACTGCTATAGAAGCCTTCTATTCTGGATCTGTACTTGCAACAATCCCAATCACTCACCACTCAGAATCCGGAAGACTCTTTCTGAAATCTGTAAGAGGTTGTGCCATTTTTCTAATCAAAGCCATTTGACACCTTCCATAAACTCCTCAAATACATCCCCATGCCTCATGTCTCCTAATGCCTTTCATTATGTGGCTTCTATCAACAGCCTTACTCATCCTACTGTCCTCCACAACCTCTCCATTATAGTTGTCCTGGCATTTAAAAGAATGTCCAGGGGCACCTGGGTGGCTCAGTTGTTAAGCATCTGCCTTCGGCTCAGGTCATGATCCCAGGGTCCTGGGATCGAGCCCCGCATCGGGCTCTCTGCTCCGCGGGAGGCCTCCTTCTCCCTATCCCACTCCCCCTGCTTGTGTTCCCTCTCTCGCTGTGTCTCTGTCAAATAAATAAATAAGATCTTTAAAAAATAAAATAAAATAAAAAAATAAAAGAATGTCCAGTTCTTTCTTGCACTAGACATTTATACTTGCCTAATCCCTGCTTTGAACATTACTGATCCCTACTCACCAGCTCTGTAAATTAGTGCTCCATCTTAGACATCAGGTCTCAGCTAAAACATCACCTCCTCCAAGAGGCCTTTCTTGACTGCTCTAATTAAAAGACGAACACACACACGCACACACACACACTCACACTATATTTTTAAGTAAAGAACTCTGTTTATTTCTTTTATTTTATATTAATTACAACCCATAATTAATATCTTTTCATTTACTTGCTTATATTTGTTTGTACCTCTCATCTGAAGGTCATATCTAATGGACATCTGAAACATTGTAAGGGCTTAGAATTTTCAACATATAAACACATGATTTTAGTTTTAATTCATCCTACAAATATTTTTAGAGGGCCTCCCGTGTGTCAGGAACTCTTCCTGACCCAGGGCATACAGCAGTGAGCAAAGCAAACAAAATTCTCTGACTTCATGGAGTTTAAATTCTAATTTACAGTAAATGGAATTATTGGATAAAAATATGATTCACTTTTTTATAAAAGTCCTTTCTACCACCCCAACTAATGTCAGGGAGGGGAGACAGACAACAAACACAAAAAGTAAAGCATTGAATATAAGAAAAATGAGGCAGGGAAAGGACATTGGGAGAGTGTATGTGAAGGTAGTGACTTAAAATAAGGTGGTCAAGAATGGCTTTACTGATAGGGTAATATTTGAGAAGACTTACAGGAGAGGAGAGGTGGGGAGCCATGCTGGTATTTATGGGAAGAGCTGTCTCAGCTGAGGACAGTACAAAGACAAAGGATCAGAAGTGGAAGATGCTCCATACATCTTCCAGGGTGGCTTACATGGCATGAATGATCAGAAGAGTTGAAAGAGATGAGTACAAAAAGCCAAAGAAAACTGACTGAATAAATCAAGAATTATGACCACTTTGGCTTTTACTTTTAAGAAAATGGAAAGCCTTTGGAGGATTGTGTGGTGTTATCTATACAGAATCATGGCAGTGCAAAGCCAAAAGCATTTTGTGAGCTATCCACTTCAAATTCATTCTGGTTGGTGCAGGGAAGGCAGAGGCAGCAAATATTTCTTGGAGGAAATGATAACTGAGGTGACTCTTGTTTACCTATCAAACTCCTACCCATCATTCAGAACCCTCCCAAGTGTCACCTCCATCACACTGTGCCTACATCTTATGCATACTTCTATTTCATTACACTCTACATTTGTAATATGTTTCTCTCCTAGGCCATGAGCTTCTTGGTGCCAAAGACCGTGTCTTATTCATACCTGTATATTCAACACCTGGCACAGTGTATGGCAAATACTTCATATCTCTTGGATGTAAGAATGGAAATAGAAAACGTGTGCTTCCTATTGGTGCTTCTGAAATAACAGATTTTTAAACTAAGAGATTGGGCATCTCATCTAATGTGTCAATATATGATTAGATGATATCACATTATCTTTGGCACCTGAAGAGAGAATGAAAGTGCTTCCAATAAAGCAAGATACTACTTTATTTTCTTTCCAGTAGTTACCTTTCTCTCTGCCTGAAGCTAAATAGTTCAGGGTCATTGTCACTGTCGCTAGCCATGTCAAAAAATGACAAAACATAGCTACTGTTTGGCTTGTTAATTTCTTTCATGCTAAAATTTTCAATAAAAATTGGAAGCTTCACTTCATCAATAATAATGAGCCTTTCCTAAACACTTATTATTTGCATCTTTAGTAAAAGTGACTAATTGGGTCAAGCAACTGAATACTTGACTGCACAAGGGTGAGTGTATGAGTATTATATATCATTTACCAAAATGTATTTCTAACAACATACCTACACACAATATTCTTAGACATGATTATTCAGCCACCTTCAGTACCTAGTGCTATTGTTTACACTATAGATATTTTGGAATTGTAAGAAATATGACAGTACACATCTTCTTTACATCTTTCTCAATTCTTTGAGAAATCTTTGGTCTATTTCCTCTTAATTGATTCATTTCCACACTGAACTTCAGTATGAGCCAAACTTTTATCTTTATTTTTTTTGAGTATTGTTGACACACAGTGTTTCAGGTGTACAAAATAGTGATTCAACAAGTTTGTACATTATGCTGGTTCGCCACACATATAGCTACTATCTGTCCTTACACATTTTTATTACAATATCATTGAGTATATTCCTTATGCTGTGCCTTTTATTCCTGTGACTTATTCATTCCATAACTGGAAGCCTGTATCTCCCACTCCCCTTCACCCATTTTGCCCAACTCCTCCCACTTCCCCTCTGCCAACCATCAGTTTGTTCTCTGTATTTGTAAGTCTGATTCTGCTATTTATTTATTTATTTGTTTGTTTATTCTTTTCAGGCTGTGTAAACTCTGTCTTTATTACTTAAAGTATGTGACCAAAATAATACATTTATGAAAAATACTTTGTAGTAGGCAAAATAATGCCCTCCCAAATATGTCCACATCTTAACCCCCAGTACCTTTATTTATTTTTTTTTTGTAGATTTTATTTAAATTCAAGCTAGTGATGTAATGAGTACTGGGTGCTATACGCAACTGATGAATCACTAAATACTACCCCTGAAACTAATAATACGCTATATGTTAACTATTTTTTTTCTTTTTTAAGATTCCACTTATAAGTGAAATCATGTGGTATTTGTCTTATTTTTAGTCTGATATATTTCACTTAGCATAATACCCTCTGGGTCCATCCAAGTTGCCTCCAATGGCATGATCTCATCCTTTTTATGACTGTTTAATATTATCTTATATATTTTACACACATACACATACGTGTGTGTGCAGATACCACATTTTCCTTATCCATTAATCTATTGATGGATACTTAAGTTGCTTCTATATCTTGGTTATTGTAAATAATGCTACAATAAACATAAGGGTGCATATACCATTTCAAATCAGTGTTTTTGTTTTCTTTGGGAAATTACCCTATAGTGGAATTATTAGATCATATGATATTTCTATTTTTAATTTTTGAGGAACGTCCATACTATTTTCCAAGTGGCTCTACCAAATTACATTCCCACCAACTATGTACAAGGTTCCTTTTTCTCCACATCCTCACCAACACTTGTTATTTCTTGTCTTTTTTACTTTAGCCATTCTAACAGGTGATAGCTCATTGTGGCTTTGGTTTGCATTTCCTTGGTGATTATGGATGTTGAACATCTTTTCGTGTGTCTGTTGGCCATCTGTATGTCTTTTTTGGAAAAATGTCCATTCAGGTTCCCTGCCTATTCTTTAATTGACTCGTTTGTTTTTTGGTGTTGAGTTGTATAAGTTCTTTATATAGTTTGGATATTAACACCTTACTGGTATATCCAAACTATTAACCCCTTATTGGATATATCATTTGCAAATATCTTCTCCCATCGAGTAGGTTGTCCTTTTTTTGTCTATGATTTCATTTGCTGTGCAGCTTTTTGTTTTGATGTAGTTCCAGTAGTTTATCTTTGCTTTTGTTTCCCTTGCCTTAGAAGACATATCTAGAAGAATTTGCTATGACCAGTGTCAGAGAAATTACAGAGAAATTTTGATTTATTTTTGTGTATAATGTTAAAAGGTAGTCCAATTTCATATTTTTACATGTAGCTGTCTAGTTTCCCCAGTACCATTTATTGAAGAGACTGTCTTTTCCCCCTTGCATAATCTTGCCTACTTTATCATAGAATAATTGACCATAGAAGCATGGATTTATTTCTGGGCTCTCTTCTGTTACATTGATCTGTATGTCTGTTTTGGTGCCAGTATCATACTGTTTTAATTATTACAGGTTTATGGTATATCTTGACATCTGGGATTGTGATACCTTCAACTTTGTTCTTTCTCAAGATTGCCCTGGCTCATTGGGATCTTTTGTGGTTCCATACAAATTTTTGTATTATTAGTTCTAGTTTTATGAACAATGCTGGTGGCATTTGATAGGGATTGCATTGGATCTGTAGATTACTTTGGATAATAAGGACATTTTAAGAATATTAGTTCTACCAGTCAGTGAGCATAGAATATCTTTCCATTTGTTATCTTCAATTTCTTTCATCAGTGTTTTATAGTTTTCAGAGTACAAGTCTTTTACCTCCTTGGTTAAGTTAATTCCTAGGCATTTTATCTTTTTCATGCAATTTTAAATTGTGTTGTTTTCTTAATTTCTCTTTCTGCTATTTTGTTACTGATACATAGAAACACTACTGATTTCTGGGTATTAATTTTGTATTCTGCAACTTTACTGAATTCATTTGTCACTTCTAGTAGTGTTTTGGTGGAGTCCTTAAAATTTCAACCTTTCTTTAGAATGTACAAAAGTATTTATAAAGGAAAATCATGCTCTCTACATTTAGGAATTGAGTGAAATAATTACCAAGATAGAAAGAATAAAATTCTGGTGAAGTATGTAATTTGTTCACAAAAGTATTTATTTGAAAGTCGTTAATTATAAGGGAACATAAACGCAATTTTAATGTTACTAAGTAACCAAATGCTTATCATAGAATCATTTCAGTTGAGATAGAAAGATAATCCCATACACTCCACCTCCACTGACAATCCTCTGCAGAATACATTTGGAATCTTTTAAGAGCTCTGTTTAATGCTAGTAATCAAAATGTTCTGCTTTTTTAGTGTGTTAGTTGCCATAGTGTGATAAATTGAATATAGAATTTTACATTGCAAGACATCTTGAGAATGGCTTCAAAATATTAGCTTAAGTTAGGTCTTCTCTTGTGAATTATATGGCATAAAGCTGTAAAAATATTTCAAGATAAATTTACCAGAAGGGATTATGTGATGGAGATAGGAGTTAAATATTTACAACATGTGACCAGAGATTAACATTCCCAAAGATGGACAGCCTTTTATCTGCTAATCGGGTTTATGGACTTGCCTTGTATTTTGTGTAATTCTATAAGGAGACATGAAATTCTACATTTATGGCATCATTTTTAAAAGACATTCATTTCTTAATGCTTCGGTTATCTTCACTTATAAGATGAATACCATCTACCCATGGCAACACACTTTTTATTCAACATAATAGGAGAGGAGATGATATAGTGATAAAGAGTATAGGCTTTGGAGTCTGACTACCTATATTCTAGCCAGTCAAGCTCAAACATTTAGAGTTTTCTTGACATTGGGTTGTTCACTTAGTCTTTCTGAACTTCATTTTCCTCCTCTGTATTTCATTGCAGGTAATATCTACCACATTAAATTACTGTCATAATGTAATGTGACTTGCATTTAAAGCCCTCAACACAATATCCAGCACTTAAGTAAGACTGGGCTCAGTGAGAAGAGAGCAATGATCAATTAGTTCTCCAGGGGGCGTGAGGATGGAGAGTAGAAGTATGGTTGCTATGGGTGATTCTAAACTAACAGACTTTTCCAGTATGATTTGATATCCCATCTGATGGATCAGTATATGATTAGGAGACATTGCCTTATCTTTGACACCTGAGCAGAGCATGAGATTGCTGTGAACACAAACAAGATAACTGCTTGCTTTCTTTCCATTAGTTGCTTTCCACCCTGCCTGTTACTGTAAGATTTCCTTGAGGGAAGAATATGGAAGGTAGGGGCGCCTGGGTGGCTCAGTTGGTTAAGCGACTGCCTTCGGCTCAGGTCATGATCCTGGAGTCCTGGGATCGAGTCCCGCATCAGGCTCTCTGCTCGGCAGGGAGTCTGCTTCTCCCTCTGACCCTCCCCCCCTCATGCTCTCTCTATCTCATTGTCTCTCTCAAATAAATAAATAAAATCTTAAAAAAAAAAAAAAAAAAA